>NC_091292.1:90603456-90810956 GCF_038502225.1 Cherax quadricarinatus
TGTAACAATCACACTGACAGGTGAACATTTTCACCTGCCCTGGTCATTTACTATTGTCTAGAAATATATACAAAGTATTTATAGGTCCCAGCAATGTTTTAGACATGCTGGAGTATGAAACTCCTTGAAGCATGGTGTTTTGACAAGGATCAGACTGTACCCTGCTGGAGGGAACATTGCCCTTATACATTTTTACTCTTGCACACAAACATGTCTTCGTATGTCTGTCTGTCTATCTGTCTGCCTAGCTCTGCTTATAAGAACATAAGAACATAAGAACGAAGGAACACTGCAGAAGGCCTACTGGCCCATGCGAGGCAGGTCCAAGTCTCCAACCGGCTTAAGCCAATGCACCCAACCTAGTCAGGTCAGGTCACATTGACTTAAGGGAGGAACACGGCAACCGACCTGGTAGCACAAGCTATCAGGTCTAACTCACACCCACCCACATCCACTCATGTATTTATCCAACCTATTTTTAAAGCTACACAACGTTCTGGCCTCTATAACGGTACTTGGGAGTTTGTTCCACTCATCCACAACTCTATTACCAAACCAGTACTTTCCTATATCCTTCCTGAATCTGAATTTTTCCAACTTAAAACCATTGCTGCGAGTCCTGTCTAGGCTAGATATTTTCAGCACACTATTTACATCCCCTTTATTTATTCCTGTCTTCCATTTATACACCTCAATCATATCCCCCCTAATTCTACGTCTTTCTAGAGAGTGCAGATTCAGGGCCCTTAGTCTATCCTCATAGGGAAGGTTTCTGATACATGGGATCAACTTTGTCATCCTCCTTTGTACATTTTCCAGAGAATTTATATCCATTCTGTAATAAGGTGACCAAAACTGTGCAACATAATCTAAATGAGGCCTAACCAAGGATGTATAGAGTTGAAGAACAACCTGAGGACTCCTATTATTTATGCTTCTTGATATGAAGCCAAGGATTCTATTAGCTTTATTGCGAACACTTATGCACTGTTGTCTTGGTTTCAGATTACTGCTAACCAGAACTCCTAAATCTTTTTCGCAATCCGTAATATTAAGATCTACATTATTTAGTTTATATGTGGCATGATTATTGTCCTGTCCAACATTTAGAACTTTGCATTTGTCTATATTAAACTGCATCTGCCACTTCTCCGACCACTGCATCAGTCTATTCAAATCTTCCTGGAGTGCTCGAATGTCCTCGTCAGAATGAATTCTGTCCAGTTCAGCTTATCTGTCTTTCTGTCTTCTGAGTGTGCCTGGTGTTATGACAACATCAGATAACAAGTGACATTTGATGAATGTGCACTGCTAAAGGGGGGAACCTTGCCTTCATATATTTTTACTCTTGCACACAAACATGTCTTTGTATATGTCTGCCAGTCTGTCTGCCTGTCTATCTGTCTGCCTACCTGTACATCTATCTGTCTATCTGTACATCTATCTGTCTGCCTAGCTCTGCTTATCTGTCTGTCTAGTTCTGTTTATCTGTCTTTCTGTCTGCTTGTGTGTGTCTGTCTTTCCATCTGCTTGTCTTGGTCTCAGGGTGCGGCTAGTAAACCTGTTGGTTTGTGGTGTATAGGCCACTCCCTGATTGCTGAGCAAGTGACACTGCTATTATTTTCGTCATGTTTGTTTAAGTCTTATATCTACAAAAAAAAAAAAAAAGAATAAGAAGAAAATTGTCAAAGTGGGAAGTCTGAATGTGTGTGGATGTTGTGCAAATGATAAGAAAGACATGATTGTGGATGTCATGAGAAGAATCTGGATGTCCTGGCTTTAAGTGAAACAAAGCTGAAGGGGGTGGGAGAGTTTCAATGGAGAGGAATAAATGGGATTAGGTCAGGGGTTTCAAATAGAGTTAGAGCTAAAGAAGGAGTAGCAATAATGTTGAAGGATAAGCTATGGCACGAAAAGAGGGACTATAAATGTATAAATTCAAGGATTATGTGGAGTAAAATAAAGATTGGGTGTGAAAAGTGGGTTATAATAAGCATGTATGCACCTGAAGAAGAGAGAAGTGTAGAGGAGAGAGAGAGATTTTGGGAAATGTTGAGTGAATGCGTGGGGAGTTTTGAATCAAGTGTGAGAGCAATGGTGGTTGGGGATTTCAATGCTAAAGTGGGTAAAAATGTTATGGAGGGAGTAGTAGGTAAATTTGGGGTGCCAGGGGTAAATGTAAATGGGGAGCCTTTAATTGAGCTATGTGCAGAAAGAGATTTGGTAATAAGTAATACATATTATATGAAAAAGAGGATAAATAAATATACAAGGTATGATGTAGCACGTAATGAAAGTAGTTTATTAGATTATGTATTGGTGGATAAAAGGTTGATGGGTAGGCTCCAGGATGTACATGTTTACAGAGGGGCAACTGATATATCGGATCATTATTTAGTTGATGAAGATAGGGAAGCTGTGATTTCGTGTATAGGGCAAGGAGGAATAACATCTTGTAGGAGTGAGGAAGAGCCAGTTGTGAGTGTGGGGGAAGTTCGTGAGGCAGTAGGTAAAATGAAAGGGGGTAAGGCAGCCGGGATTGATGGGATAAAGATAGAAATGTTAAAAGCAGGTGGGGATATAGTTTTGGAGTGGTTGGTGCAATTATTTAATAAATGTATGGAAGAGGGTAAGGTACCTAGGGATTGGCAGAGAGCATGCATAGTTCCTTTGTATAAAGGCAAAGGGGATAAAAGAGAGTGCAAAAATTATAGGGGGATAAGTCTGTTGATTGTACCTGGTAAAGTGTATGGTAGAGTTATAATTGAAAGAATTAAGAGTAAGATGGAGAATAGGATAGCAGATGAACAAGGAGGCTTTAGGAAAGGTAGGGGGTGTGTGGACCAGGTGTTTACAGTGAAACATATAAGTGAACAGTATTTAGATAAGGCTAAAGAGGTCTTTGTGGCATTTATGGATTTGGAAAAGGCGTATGACAGGGTGGATAGGGGGGCAATGTGGCAGATGTTGCAAGTGTATGGTGTAGGAGGTAGGTTACTGAAAGCAGTGAAGAGATTTTACGAGGATAGTGAGGCTCAAGTTAGAGTATGTAGGAAAGAGGGAAATTTTTTCCCAGTAAAAGTAGGCCTTAGACAAGGATGTGTGATGTCACCGTGGTTGTTTAATATATTTATAGATGGGGTTGTAAGAGAAGTAAATGCGAGGGTCTTGGCAAGAGGCGTGGAGTTAAAAGATAAAGAATCACACACAAAGTGGGAGTTGTCACAGCTGCTCTTTGCTGATGACACTGTGCTCTTGGGAGATTCTGAAGAGAAGTTGCAGAGATTGGTGGATGAATTTGGTAGGGTGTGCAAAAGAAGAAAATTAAAGGTGAATACAGGAAAGAGTAAGGTTATGAGGATAACAAAAAGATTAGGTGATGAAAGATTGAATATCAGATTGGAGGGAGAGAGTATGGAGGAGGTGAACGTATTCAGATATTTGGGAGTGGACGTGTCAGCGGATGGGTCTATGAAAGATGAGGTGAATCATAGAATTGATGAGGGAAAAAGAGTGAGTGGTGCACTTAGGAGTCTGTGGAGACAAAGAACTTTGTCCTTGGAGGCAAAGAGGGGAATGTATGAGAGTATAGTTTTACCAACGCTCTTATATGGGTGTGAAGCGTGGGTGATGAATGTTGCAGCGAGGAGAAGGCTGGAGGCAGTGGAGATGTCATGTCTGAGGGCAATGTGTGGTGTGAATATAATGCAGAGAATTCGTAGTTTGGAAGTTAGGAGGAGGTGTGGGATTACCAAAACTGTTGTCCAGAGGGCTGAGGAAGGGTTGTTGAGGTGGTTCGGACATGTAGAGAGAATGGAGCGAAACAGAATGACTTCAAGAGTGTATCAGTCTGTAGTGGAAGGAAGGCGGGGTAGGGGTCAGCCTAGGAAAGGTTGGAGGGAGGGGGTAAAGGAGGTTTTGTGTGCGAGGGGCTTGGACTTCCAGGAGGCATGCATGAGCGTGTTTGATAGGAGTGAATGGAGACAAATGGTTTTTAATACTTGATGTGCTGTTGGAGTGTGAGCAAAGTAACATTTATGAAGGGATTCAGGGAAACCGGCAGGCCGGACTTGAGTCCTGGAGATGGGAAGTACAGTGCCTGCACTCTGAAGGAGGGGTGTTAATGTTGCAGTTTAAAAACTGTAGTGTAAAGCACCCTTCTGGCAAGACAGTGATGGAGTGAATGATGGTGAAAGTTTTTCTTTTTTGGGCCACCCTGCCTTGGTGGGAATCGGCCAGTGTGATAATAAAAAAAAAAAAATAAAAAAAATATTTAGTTGTAGCTCCAGTTAGAGTAAGAGGTAGATGGGAAAAGAGGAAGGTGGCAACAACAAGTAAGAGGGAGGTGAAAGTGTATAAACTAAGGGAGGAGGAAGTTCGGGTGAGATATAAGCGACTATTGGCAGAAAGGTTGGCTAGTGCAAAGATGAGTAGTGGGGGGGTTGAAGAGGGTTGGAATAGTTTTAAAAATGCAGTATTAGAATGTGGGGCAGAAGTTTGTGGTTATAGAAGGGTGGGGGCAGGAGGAAAGAAAAGTGATTGGTGGAATGATGAAGTAAAGGGTGTGATAAAAGAGAAAAAGGTAGCTTATGAGAGGGTTTTACAAAGCAGAAGTGTTATAAGAAGTGCAGAGTATATGGAGAGTAAAAGAAAGGTGAAGAGAGTTGTGAGAGCGTGCAAAAGGAGAGCAGATGATAGAGTGGGAGAGGCACTGTCAAGAAATTTTAATGAAAATAAGAAAAAATTTTGGAGTTAAACAAGTTAAGAAAGCCTAAGGAAAGTATGGATTTGTCAGTTAAAAACAGAGCAGGGGAGTTAGTAGATGGGGAGATGGAGGTATTAGGTAGATGGCGAGAATATTTTGAGGAACTTTTAAATGTTAAGGAAGAAAGAGAGGCGGTAATTTCATGCGCTGGTCAGGGAGGTATACCATCTTTTAGGAGTGAAGAAGAGCAGAATGTAAGTGTGGGAGAGGTACGTGAGGCATTACGTAGAATGAAAGGGGGTAAGCAGCTGGAACTGATGGGATCATGACAGAAATGTTAAAAGCAAAGGGGGATATAGTGTTGGAGTGGTTGGTACTTTTGTTTAATAAATGTATGAAAGAGGGGAAGGTACCTAGGGATTGGCAGAGAACATGTATAGTCCCTTTATATAATGGGAAAGGGGACAAGAGAGATTGTAAAAATTATAGAGGAATAAGTTTACTGAGTATACCAGGAAAAGTATATGGTAGGGTTATAATTGAAAGAATTAGAGGTAAGACAGAATGTAGGATTGCAGATGAGCAAGGAGGTTTCAGAGCGGGTAGAGGATGTGTAGATCAAGTGTTTACATTGAAGCATATATGTGAACAGTATTTAGATAAAGGTAGGGAAGTTTTTATTGCATTTATGGATTTAGAAAAGGCATATGATAGAGTGGATAGAGGAGCAATGTGGCAGATGTTGCAAGTATATGGAATAGGTGGTAAGTTATTAAATGCTGTAAAGAGTTTTTATGAGGATAGTGAGGCTCAGGTTAGGGTGTGTAGAAGAGAGGGAGAATACTTCCCAGTAAAAGTAGGTCTTAGACAGGGATGTGTAATGTCACCATGGTTGTTTAATATATTTATAGATGGAGTTGTAAAGGAAGTAAATGCTAGGGTGTTCAGGAGAGGGGTGGGATTAAATTTTGGGAATCAAATTCAAAATGGGAATTGACACAGTTACTTTTTGCTGATGATACTGTGCTTATGGGAGATTCTAAAGAAAAATTGCAAAGGTTAGTGGATGAGTTTGGGAATGTGTGTAAAGGTAGAAAGTTGAAAGTGAACATAGAAAAGAGTAAGGTGATGAGGGTATCAAATGATTTAGATAAAGAAAAATTGGATATCAAATTGGGGAGGAGGAGTATGGAAGAAGTGAATGTTTTCAGATACTTGGGAGTTGACATGTCGGTGGATGGATTTATGAAGGATGAGGTTAATCATAGAATTGATGAGGGAAAAAAAGGTGAGTGGTGCATTGAGGTATATGTGGAGTCAAAAAACGTTATCTATGGAGGCAAAGAAGGGAATGTATGAAAGTATAGTAGTACCAACACTCTTATATGGGTGTGAAGCTTGGGTGGTAAATGCAACAGCGAGGAGACGGTTGGAGGCAGTGGAGATGTCCTGTTTAAGGGCAATGTGTGGTGTAAATATTATGCAGAAAATTCGGAGTGTGGAAATTAGGAAAAGGTGTGGAGTTAATAGAAGTATTAGTCAAGAGGGCAGAAGAGGGGTTGTTGAGGTGGTTTGGTCATTTAGAGAGAATGGATCAAAGTAGAATGACATGGAAAGCATATAAATCTATAGGGGAAGGAAGGCGGGGTAGGGGTCGTCCTCGAAAGGGTTGGAGAGAGGGGGTAAAGGAGGTTTTGTGGGCGAGGGGCTTGGACTTCCAGCAAGCGTGCGTGAGCGTGTTAGATAGGAGTGAATGGAGACGAATGGTACTTGAGACCTGACGATCTGTTGGAGCGTGAGCAGGGTAATATTTAGTGAAGGGATTCAGGGAAACCGGTTATTTTCATATTTTCTAAACTGTTGTATTCAGAGCACGTCTGCAAAAACAGTGATAATGTGTGAGTGTGGTGAAAGTGTTGAATGATGATGAAAGTATTTTCTTTTTGGGGATTTTCTTTCTTTTTTGGGTCACCCTGCCTCGATGGGGGACGGCCGACTTGTTTAAAAAAAAAAAAAACAATCTACAAACACTGTATAGCACTTGGCCTGGAATTTTTGGGTTATCCTAGATAATTTACATTATGCATAATAACTGTGTTTCAGTACGTGTGAGAGACAGAGATATAGACAGTGATATAGACAGATAGACAGAGATATAGACAGATATAGACAGATACAGACAGAGACAGCCAAAGCCAGCCAGCTATCCAGCCAAATACATAAGAACATAAGAAGGAACACTGCAGCAGGCCTACTGGCCCATGCAAGGCAGGTCCATGTCACCCCTGGCTTAGACCAATGACCCACCTAGTCAGGTCACATCCAATGAAAGAAGGAGCACGATATCTGACCCAGGAGCACAAGCTAGTCAGGTCCAACTCACACCCACTTATGTATTTATCTAACCTATTTTTACTTTCCTCTTAAAATATGAGTGTTAATATGACATGACATCAGTGAATCACTGGTGTTTGCCATGCTATTTGCTCCCACAAGGTACTAAGTAGTCCCCGATTCTTTTCGTAGTGCGCACACTGAGTGCACTGACCCATTCTTTCATGCCTAGGCGACTCAGGCCTATCTCACCAAATTTGAAGGAATGAAAAATAAAATGTTGATCTACGTTTGGAGCCCATCGCACATGAATGTATATCCACGTGTGGACAGTTTAACCCTTAAACTGTCCAAACATAGATCTACATCCACGTGGCGGGGGCTCCAAACGTAGATGTACGTTTTTTTACATGCTTTCAAATGGGGAAAATCAAGGTTGGAGCACTACGCAGGCGAACATAGGTCTATGTTTGGACAGTTTAAGGGTTAAACATAAATAATAATAAGAACCATTAAAATACGGTAAGAGTACAGAATATGTGAAGAAAAATCAAACCAAAGTTCTCAAACAAATTACTGATAAAAGTGGAATAATACAATATAATTTTAGACCTAGGCACACACAAATAATACTTACTCAATGCCTCTTCATATCCACTATTGGCTTTTGGTGTCACCATAGCAATAAGAGAATTGAGGTGACTTAATGAGTGAACTGGAGCCTCCATACACCTCAGGACAAGCGCTGCTATTTTATCTCGTGAGGTGCCGTGGGACAACACTGTCTTCCTGAACTTCACCTCCTGCATTTTAGATCCTTGCTCTTCAACTGAAATAAAATACTACTATGATTATCTCAAAATGTGTTTAGCAATTATACAGTATATGTATTCTACTCTCTTATTCCTTTATATTTTTACAGTAGAACCCTCTCAAATGACAACTCTGTTTTAAGGAACCCCCAACAATAAAGACCAACTTTTTAAGTGATTTTTTCATATGAACATAACAACAAACTAATATTACTGGTATTATCATTCGCATTATTAATAATACAACAAAGTCTTACAAACATAAGGAGTTTACAATGCATAATTTTATTTACTGTGTTACTATAGTCATAAAAAAAATATTGGTGAAAGCTTTGCATTCTTCTATTTTTTTAAAAATCATGTTAAACTACAATAATTATTTTCCAGTTGAATCTAATTTTTTTATATTTAGTATTCAAAGACACATCTAAAATTTCTCACTAAATAGTGAATGAACTTTCACATTTTTTATTACAATTGGAAGAATAGGATTTGAATTAAAAAAAAAAAATCAAAATGATTTGAAGTTATAACCAACAGAAATTTAGCTTTTTTTTTTTTTTAACAAGTCAGCCATCTCTTACCGAGGCAGGGTGACCCAAAAAGAAAATACTTTCATCATCATTCAACACTTTCACCTCATTCACACTTCGGCCACCTCGGAGAGGCTAGATATTTAGCTATGAAACAAAAATATAATACAGACAGCCCAGCCATAAATGTTAATGATAACATATTCAACAAATGGGCAATAGTAACACACAATTTTATCATAATTTTTCATTAAATATTGTTTAGAAAAAACTTTCATTTTTATACAGCTGTGACACTGAAATAAAGAGCAAGAAAGAAAATAAAATTCATTTCAACTTTCCAAAGAGCAAAACAGAAATATTGGTTAGAGAGATGGACTCATGCAGAGTCCAGGAAAAAACAGAGGAAGCATAAAAGCTATTAATGAAATTGAAAGAAACTCAAAATTCTTTTTCTCATACACAAAATCCACAGCAAAAGTCACATCTTATATTTGGCACCTGCTTAAAAGATAAGGAACTTATAATGATGACAACAAAAAACTGAGTGAAATATTTTGGTAACAATGATTCCATATTCAATGAGCTATTAGTCACACTAATGACTGACAATTCAAATAATTTTTCTCAACATATACCAAAACTCAATAATTTCTGACATGACCCTAACCCTGCTTGACTGTAAAGAAGCCATTGATAATATGCCCATCCATTCTGCCCCAAGCCCAAACTAATGCAATGCCATTCATCAATATTTGGAAAACACTAACACACATGATATTTTATCTCAAATTCTTGCATATACAAAACATACAATAATCAGAAAGACTATGAGATGCAAAGCATTACAGGAAAACTTACTCTAGTTTTAAGTATTAAATAGTTTAAATAATTAATTTTAAGTCTATACATTGTATTAAACCCTTGACTGTCGCAACCCCAAATCCTGAGGTGTCTCCTGGTGACACAAAATTTCCGAAAAAAATTATTTTTTCTTATGAAATGATAAAGAATCTTTTCCAGATTGTAATGACACCAAAAGAATGAAATTTGATGGAAAACTGACGGAATTACGCTCTCACGAAGTTAGCGACCTCAGCGATATTTACAAATCGACGATTTTGCCCACTTTGAGCCCTATTTTTGGCTAATTCCATTGTTCCAGTTGACCAAACTTGCAGCTATTTCTTTAGAACTCCATTTTTTCTATCGATTGAGTACAAGAAACTGCCCATTTACCGATTTCAACTACCCAATAACGTGGTCAGAAATTTGCAATTTGGCCAATTTCACGAAAATTAAAAAATACGACAATTTCAAAATAGGGTCCAGAATGAACAATGTAGACATTCCTGGCTCTAAAATAACATTTTCTTTGTTCATCAGTCATGTCTCCAGGCCCCTCTGATATTACTCTTGCTTTCTATTTTGAATTTTTATTCAAACAAAAAATAGAAGATTTACTGTTATGCAGACTGCTGTAATATTGTAATAATTGCATAAATAATGTCAACCCATTCATGACTGCATATTAGAATGGCTACTTGGACATTTATTGGAAAATTATATCATTTGTTTACTTTTGAACATACGGCAAAAATCAAACATTTCCCATAATTTGAGCTCCATTTCAAGGTTCTTTTCATAGTAAAACCAATCAAAATCACCTCTATTTCTATAATATGTTTTCCATTCTATCAAATGGCCTGGCGGCTAACGCTCTCGCTTCACACAGCGAGGGTCTGGGTTCGATTCCCAGCCAAAGTAGAAACATTGGGCGTGTTTCTTTCCACCTGTTGTCTATGTTCCCCATCAGTAAAATGGGTATCTGGGTGTTAGTCAACTGGTGTGGGTCACATCCTGGGACACTGACCTAATTTGCCCGACATGCGGAGCATAACAAGGGACTTTCTATATAGTAGTATGTCACTGATGTCAGCTAGGCCTGTATACCATGTACATGTACGTGTAGTAAATAAAGACATTATTATTATTAAATGAGACCAAGAAAACGAGAATATAACGATAAATACTAAATGAAAATAGACCACAAATTCAGCATTTTAATTAAAAAAAAAAAGTCAGAGTTTTTTCTCTCATTATGCACTGCATGCTGCAGGATTTTTTTTATATGGTGCACACTGACCACACAGACCCATTCTCTCACATGTGGGCTTACCAGCTCTCTCCTGCTTGATCTGAAGCCAGTAGAATTTATGAGTACATATATATACATCAAAATCTAGGTAGTGGGTTGGTAGACAGCAACCGCCCAGGGAGGTACTACCGTCCTGCCAAGTGAGTGTAAAACGAAAGCCTGTAATTGTTTTACATGATGGTAGGATTGCTGGTTTCCATTTTTCTGTCTCATAAACATGCAAGGTTTCAGGTACGTCTTGCTACTTCTACTTACACTTAGGTCACACTACACATACATGTACAAGCATATATATACAGTACACACCCCTCTGGGTTTTCTTCTATTTTCTTACTAGTTCTTGTTCTTGTTTATTTCCTCTTACCTCCATGGGGAAGTGGAGCAGAATTCTTCCTCCGTAAGCCATTCATGTTGTAGGAGGCGACTAAAATGCCAGGAGCAAAGGGCTAGTAACCCCTTCTCCTGTATATACGTATTACTAAATGTAAAAGGAGAAACTTTCATTTTTCCTTTTGGGCCACCCTGCCTCGGTGGGATACAGCCGGTGTGTTGAAAGAAAGAAATATATGTCAAAAACGGTGGCTCGTAAGATGTATATATACGACTGAAACAGTCAAAGGGTTAATAAAGTCTGGAGTCTGAAGACAGAGTCTGGACAAAAGGGTCATCCTACAGTCTATAAAAGCCATGGATATAGCCCCACTCCACAACTGCAAAAACATAAGAGACCAGAAGCACTGACATCCAACATTATCAAAATCTTTGAATGGATCTTAATAAGCAAGACTGCTAAATACATAGAATTACAACAATTGTTGAACCCTAGGGAAAAGAATTTTAGAGAAGGTTGTTCCTGCCTCTATGAATTGCTGGACTAATATGATAGTCTTGGGTGCACTTAAAAAACAAAATAAAATGCAGTAGTAGTATACACACACTTTGCAAAAGCCATCAATAAGTGAGATCATGAAGCAGGTGAAAGGCAGGGAAAGTTGCAGAAATGGAGAAGGTACAAACAACATTTACTGCCCAAATCTATTCAGTGGAGGACCTAAATTACTGGGAATGCCTGAAGACCCCTGAACTGTACTTTGTGAGAAAGATACTGTACAAAAAAAAGCTGCAACTGGGAAATTCTGGAGGGATTAATCTCCAATCTCCACACTGAAATAACTCTCTCTGAGAACAAGAGGCTTGACAAGCAATGTAAAACACCTCTAATGAAAAGAAAGGATGCAGTGAGTACACAAGAGACAATAAGTGTAAAGGGACCAAGACTTTTCAGCACCCTTCCATATATCACAGAGTCACTTACATGCTCGGAACTACTAAATGCCTCAAATGATGTACAGTAAAACTCTGATTTTCGTCCAGTCCAAATATCGTACAATGAGAATTTCGATCACTTTTTTCAGAGAATTTTTACTCCAGGTTTCATACATCGACTCAGAAATCATCCGTATCAGATGCATCTGCCCGCCCGGGCCGCCGCTGCCTGACTCAGCCTGTCTCTGTCCCTTGTTGAGTGAACAATACTTTGCATGTTCCTCCATTGTTTTTGGTGCCTGTTTATTGAGTGCGACTGCGAAATAAGCCACCATGGGGCCAAAGAAAGTTTAGAGTGCCAGCACTTTCGTAAAGAAGGTGAAAAACATGATAGAATTCAAGAAAGAACTTGTATCAAAACACTAAAGTGGCATGCATGTGGCCGAGCTCACCAGGATGTATGGGAGGTCCAAATCAACAATCGTTCCATCCTGGTGAAGAAAGTAAAAATTAAAGAAGCTGATGTTGCGAAAGGGGTAAATATGCTAATGAAACAGAGAGCACAAACAATCAAAGATGTAGAGAAGTTGTTGCTGGTGAGGATCAATGAAAAACAGTTAGCGGGAGATAGTGTTGTGGAGGGGATAATTTGCGAAAAGGCAAGGCAGCTGCATGCAGATCTCATAAAGAAAATGCCTGGAACAAGTGCTGCTGTTAGTGGATTTAAGGCCAGCAAAGGCTGGTTCAACAGATTCAAGAAGCAAAGTGGCATACACAGTGTGGTAAGGCATGGCAAGGCTGCAAGTTCAGACAAACACGCAGCCGAAGAAATCATTAATAAACTCAAGGAGAATGTAGAGGTTGAAGGATTCCTCCCCCAACAAGTGTTCAGTTGTGATGAAACAGGCCTCTTTTGGAAGAAAATGCCAAAGAGGACCTACATCACGCAGGAGGAAAAGGCACTGCCAGGACACAAGCCTATGAAGGATAGGCCAACTCTTCTGTTCTGTGGTAACCCCTGTTGTGGAATCTATTGTGTCTTTGGGGAAGTCCATGGGGCTGCATGTGAGTGGCCAGGATGTGGAAGAGTTGGTGGAGGACCACAGGGAAGAGCTAACCACTGAAGAGATGCAACACCTTCAACTGGAACAGCAACAGATTGCAGCTGAGAAAATTGCTTCAGAGGAGGAGAAGGAAGAGAGGGGAGAATGTGCTTTTTTCAGCGATTAAGGACATGCGTGCAAAATGGAGTGAGTTGCAAAGTTTTGCGGAGAATTATCACTGTAACAAAACTGTTGCAAGCCATGTCTGCAACATGTTCAATGACAACGTCTTATTCCATTTTAGGAAAATCTTAAAGAGACGCCAGAAACAGGTCTCTCTGGACAGATTTTTTGTGCGACAGGGGTGCAGTGACTCTCAAGCTGGTCCTAGTGCCAGTAAAAGACAAAGAAGGGAAGTAACCCTGGATAAGGCTTTGATACCTGAAGTCCTTATGGAGGGGGATTCCCCTTCCAAACAATAACCTCTCCTCTCTCTCCCCTCTTCGCCTTCTTCCATATGCCAACAAGTGTCTTCAATAAAGGTATGTAATAGTGATTCAAATGTTCATTTATCCATTAAAATTAGTGCTTTACATTTATTTCCCACTGTCTTCTGTATGTAAAATTATAGTTATTCTCTATAAAATGTATTTTTTGTTAATATTTTTGGGTGTCTGGAATGGATTAATTGGATTTACACTATTTCTTATGGGAAATATTACTTCAGTTTTCATTCATTTCGGATTTCGACCGACCTTCTGGAACGGATTAAAGATGAAAACCTGGGTGCCATTGTAGTTGAAGTTTTAGCAGTAAAGATCAAGAACCAAAACCTGGTCTTTGTGGTTGTATACTAGCCTCTGGATGCAACATCCCAACAATTCCAGGAACAGCTTTTGAAAATTGACCACTGTCTGGAAAATCTTCCAGCTCCTGCCCCCAACATCCTGCTCCTGGGGGATTTCAACCTAAGGCACCTAAAATGGAGGAATATAGCAAACAATGCTGTAGCAGAAATAACACCAGGAGGCAGCCTGGATGAAAACTCGCACACACACAAGCTTCTAAATCTCTGCACTAAATTCACCTTAAACCAGCAAATAACAGTCTACAAGATTGGCGAATACAGTGGACCTCATCTTCACTAACAATGATGATCTGATAAAAAATGTCACCATATCAAAAAAAATATACTCAGATCACAACATAATAGAGGTTCAGACATGTATGCATGGAGCCCAAGACCAACAAAATGTGATCAGTCATGAGGAAACCTTCACCAAATTCAACTTCAATAACAAAGACATAAGGTGGGACTAAGTAAATCAAGTCCTAAATGATATAAACTGGGAAGATAGCCTAAGCAACATGGATCTCAACCTATGTCTAGAATTAATTAACTCTGTGGCACTCGAGATATGCTCAAGGCATATTCCTTTAAGGAAAAGGAGGAGAAAATGTAAACTAGAAAGAGAAAGGTGCTCCCTATACAGGCGATGGTAAAGAATAACAGAGCGGCTAAGAAGCCAATATATCTGCAATACATAGGGAGACACTGGTCAGAGAAATAGCAAACATTGAACTAAAGCAAAAGGAATCTTACAGGGGTCAAGAAACTCGGGAAGAACTAAAAGCCATAAATGAAATTGAAAAACAAACGAAGTATTTCTTTTCTTATGCCAAATCAAAGTCGAGAACAACATCCAGTATTGGGCCCCTACTTAAACGAGATGGGCCCTACACAGATGACAGCAAAGAAATGAGTGAGCTACTCCAGTCCCAATATGACTCAGTTTTTAGCAAGCCGCTAACCAGACTGAGAGTCAAAGACAAAATTAATTTTTCATGAGAGAGAGACAGAATTTGGTAGACACAAACCTATCCGATATTATTTTTTTTTTTATTATCACACTGGCCGATTCCCACCAAGGCAGGGTGGCCCGATAAAGAAAAACTTTCACCATCATTCACTCCATCACTGTCTTGCCAGAAGGGTGCTTTACACTACAGTTTTTAAACTGCAACATTAACACCCCTCCTTCAGAGTGCAGGCACTGTACTTCCCATCTCCAGGATGCAAGTCCGGCCTGCCGGTTTCCCTGAACCCCTTCATAAATGTTACTTTGCTCACACTCCAACAGCATGTCAAGTATTAAAAACAATTTGTCTCCATTTACTCCTATCAAACATGCTCACGCATGCCTGCTGGAAGTCCAAGCCCCTCGCACACAAAACCTCCTTTACCCCCTCCCTCCAACTTTTCCTAGGCCGACCCCTACCCCGCCTTCCTTCCACTACAGACTGATACACTCTAGAAGTCACTCTGTTTCGCTCCATTCTCTCTACATGTCCGAACCACCTCAACAACCCTTCCTCAGCCCTCTGGACAACAGTTTTGGTAATCCCGCACCTCCTCCTAACTTCCAAACTACGAATTCTCTGCATTATATTCACACCACACATTGCCCTCAGACATGACATCTCCACTGCCTCCAGCCTTCTCCTCGCTGCAACATTCATCACCCATGCTTCACACCCATATAAGAGCGTTGGTAAAACTATACTCTCATACATTCCCCTCTTTGCCTCCAAGGACAAAGTTCTTTATCTCCACAGACTCCTAAGTGCACCACTCACCCTTTTCCCCTCATCAATTCTATGATTCACCTCATCTTTCATAGACCCATCCGCTGACACGTCCACTCCCAAATACAGTGGACCCCCGCATACCGATGGCACCACATAACGATTAATCCGCATACCGCTTGCTTTAATCGCAAAAATTTTGCCTCGCATACCGCTTAAAAACCCGCTCACCGATTTTCGTCCGAGACGCGTCCAATGTGCGCCCTCAGCCAGCCTCACATGTGCTGCCCGTGCCATTGTTTATCAGCCAGCCTCCGCGGTAACATCCAAGCATACAATCGGAATATTTCGTATTATTACAGTGTTTTCGGTGCTGTTTCTGGAAAATAAGTGACCATGGGCCCCAAGAAAGCTTCTAGTGCCAACCCTACACCAATAAGGGTGAGAATTCCAATAGAAATGAAGAAAGAGATCATTGATAAGTATGAAAGTGGAGTGCGTATCGCCGACCTGGTCAGGTTGTACAAGAAACCCCAATCAACCATCGCTACTATTGTGGGCACCAGAAAGGCAATAAAGGAAGCTGTTCTTGCCAAAGGTTTAACTGTGTTTTCGAAACAAAGATCGCAAGTGATGGAAGATGTTGAGAGACTCTTATTGGTGTGGATAAATGAAAAACAGCTAGCAGGAGATAGCATCTCTCAAGCGATCATAAGCGAAAAGGCTAGGAAGTTGCATGAGGATTTAATTAAAAAAATGCCTGCAACTAGTGCTGATGTGAGTGAATTTAAGGCCAGCAAAGGTTGGTTTGAGAGATTTAAGAAGCGTAGTGGCATACATAGTGTGATAAGGCATGGTGAGGCTGCCAGTTCGGACCACAAAGCGGCTGAAAAATATGTGCATGAATTCAAGGAGTACATAGAGACTGAAGGACTGAAACCTGAGCAAGTGTTTAATTGTGATGAAACAGGCCTGTTTTGGAAGAAAATGCCAAGCAGGACCTACATTACTCAGGAGGAAAAGGCACTCCCAGGACATAAGCCTATGAAAGACAGGCTTACTTTGTTGATGTGTTCCAATGCTACTGGTGATTGCAAAGTTAAGCCTTTATTAGTGTATCACTCTGAAACTCCCAGACCATTCAGGCAAAAGAATGTCCTCAAGGAGAATTTGTGTGTGCTGTGGAGGGCAAACAGTAAGGCATGGGTCACTAGGGACTTTTTCTATGACTGGTTTCACCATGCATTTGCCCCCAATGTGAAAGATTACCTAACTGAAAAGAAATTAGAACTTAAGTGCCTCCTGGTGTTAGACAATGCCCCTGGTCATCCTACAGACGTGGCAGAGCGACTTTATGGGGACATGAAATTCATTAAGGTGAAGTTTTTGCCTCCTAATACCACTCCTCTCCTGCAGCCCATGGACCAGCAGGTTATTGCAAACTTCAAGAAACTGTACACAAAAGCTCTGTTTGAAAGGTGCTTTGTAGTGACCTCAGAAACTCAATTGACTCTAAGAGAGTTTTGGAGAGAGCACTTTAATATCCTCAATTGTGTAAATCTTATAGGTAAGGCTTGGGAGGGAGTGACTAAGAAGACCTTGAACTCTGCTTGGAAGAAACTGTGGCCAGAATGTGTAGACAAAAGGGATTTTGAAGGGTTTGAGGCTAACCCTGAGAGGATTATGCCAGTTGAGGAATCCATTGTGGCATTGGGAAAGTCCTTGGGGTTGGAGGTTAGTGGGGAGGATGTGGAAGAGTTGGTGGAGGAGGACAATGAAGAACTAACCACTGATGAGCTGATAGATCAACTTCAAGAGCAAGAGGCCAGACCTGAGAAAACTGGTTCAGAGGAGGGGAGAGAGAAATTGAAGAAGTTGCCTACTACAAAGATTAAGGAAATCTGTGCAATGTGGCTGAAAGTGCAAACCTTTATGGATGAGTATCACCCTCACACAGCTATTGCAAGCCGTGCTGGTGATTATTACACTGACAATGTTGTGAAACACTTTAGGGAAGTCATAAAGGAACGAGAGGTACAGGCCACTATGGACAGATATGTTGTGCGAAAGAAGTCCGGTGACTCTGAAGCTGGTCCTAGTGGCATTAAAAGAAGAAGGGAAGTAACCCCAGAAAAGGACTCGACACCTCAAGTCTTAATGGAAGGGGATTCCCCTTCTAAACACTAACACTCTCTCTCCCCTCCTCCCATCCCATCAATCATCACCAGATCTTCAATAAAAGTAAGTGTCATGTAAGTGTGCATGCCTTTTTCAGTTGGTGTGTATTAAAATTAACATTTCATGTGGTAAAAAAAATTTTTTTTTCATACTTTTGGGTGTCTTGCACGGATTAATTTGATTTCCATTATTTCTTATGGGGAAAATTCATTCGCATACCGATTATTTCGCATAACAATGACCCCTCTTGCACGGATTAAAATCGGTATGCGGGGGTCCACTGTATCTGAATACATTCACCTCCTCCATACTCTCTCCCTCCAATCTGATATCCAATCTTCCACCACCTAATCTTTTTGTTATCCTCATAACCTTACTCTTTCCTGTATTCACTTTTAATTTTCTTCTTTTGCACATCCTACCAAATTCATCCACCAATCTCTGCAACTTCTCTTCAGAATCTCCCAAGAGCACAGTGTCATCAGCAAAGAGCAACTGTGACAACTCCCACTTTATGTGTGATTCTTTATCTTTTAACTCCACGCCTCTTGCCAAGACCCTCGCATTTACTTCTCTTACAACCCAATCTATAAATATATTAAACAACCACGGTGACATCACACATCCTTGTCTAAGGCCTACTTTTACTGGGAAATAATCTCCCTCTTTCCTACATACTCTAACTTGAGCCTCACTATCCTCGTAAAAACTCTTCACTGCTTTCAGTAACCTACCTCCTACACCATACACTTGCAACATCTGGCACATTGCCCCCCTATCCACCCTGTCATATGCCTTTTCCAAATCCATAAATGCCACAAAGACCTCTTTAGCCTTATCTAAATACTGTTCACTTATATGTTTCACTGTAAACACCTGGTCCACACACCCCCTACCTTTCCTAAAGCCTCCTTGTTCATCTGCTATCCTATTCTCCGTCTTACTCTTAATTCTTTTAAGAGTAACTCTACCATACACTTTACCAGGTATACTCAACAGACTTTTTTTTTTTTTTTTTTTTAACAAGTCGGCCGTCTCCCACCGAGGCAGAGTGACCCAAAAAAGAAAGAAAATCCCCAAAAGAAAATACTTTCATCATCATTCAACACTCACCACATTCACACATTATCACTGTTTTTGCAGAGGTGCTCAGAATACAACAGTTTAGAAGCATATACATATAAAGATACACAACATACCCCTCCAAACTGCCAATATCTCAAACCCCTCCTTTAAAGTGCAGGCATTGTACTTCCCATTTCCAGGACTCAAGTCCGAATATATAAAAATAACCGGTTTCCCTGAATCCCTTCACTAAATATTACCCTGCTCACACTACAACAGATCGTCAGGTCCCAAGTACCATTCGTCTCCTATCTAACATGCTCACGCACGCTTGCTGGAAGTCCAAGCCCCTCGCCCACAAAACCTCCTTTACCCCCTCTCTCCAACCCTTTCGAGGACGACCCCTACCCCGCCTTCCTTCCCCTATAGATTTATATGCTTTCCATGTCATTCTACTTTGATCCATTCTCTCTAAATGACCAAACCACCTCAACAACCCCTCTTCTGCCCTCTGACTAATACTTTTATTAACTCCACACCTTTTCCTAATTTCCACACTCTGAATTTTCTGCATAATATTTACACCACACATTGCCCTTAAACAGGACATCTCCACTGCATCCAACCATCTCCTCGCTGCTGCATTTACCACCCAAGCTTCACATCCATATAAGAGTGTTGGTACTACTATACTTTCATACATTCCCTTCTTTGCCTCCATAGATAACATTTTTTGACTCCACATATACCTCAATGCACCACTCACCATTTTTCTCTCATCAATTCTATGATTAACCTCATCCTTCATAAACCTATTCGCCGGCACGTCAACTCCCAAGTATCTGAAAACATTCACTTCTTCCATACTCCTCCTCCCCAATTTGATATCCAATTTTTCTTTATCTAAATCATTTGATACCCTCATCACCTTACTCTTTTCTATCCTCACTTTCAACTTTCTACCTTTACACACATTCCCAAACTCATCCACTAACCTTTGCAATTTTTCTTTAGAATCTCCCATAAGCACACTATCATCAGCAAAAAGTAACTGTGTCAATTCCCATTTTGAATTTTATTCCCCAAAATTTAATCCCACCCCTCTCCCGAACACCCTAGCATTTACTTCCTTTACAACCCCATCTATAAATATATTAAACAACCATGGTGACATTACACATCCCTGTCTAAGACGTACTTTTACCGGGAAGTAGTCTCCCTCTCTTCTACACACCCTAACCTGAGCCTCACTATCCTCATAAAAACTCTTTACAGCATTTAATAACTTACCACCTATTCCATATACTTGCAACATCTGCCACATTGCTCCTCTATCCACTCCATCATATGCCTTTTCTAAATCCATAAATGCAATAAAAACTTCCCTACCATTATCTAAATACTGTTCACATATATAGTTCAATGTAAACACTTGATCTACACATCCCCTACCCACTCTGAAACCTCCTTGCTCATCCGCAATCCTACATTCTGTCTTACCTCTAATTCTTTCAATTATAACCCTACTGTACACTTTTCCTGGTATACTCAGTAAACTTATTCCTCTATAATTTTTACAATCTCTTATGTCCCCTTTCCCTTTATATAAAGGGACTATACATGCTCTCTGCCAATCCCTAGGTACCTTCCCCTCTTTCATACATTTATTAAACAAAAATACCAACCACTCCAACACTATATCCCCCCCTACTTTTAACATTTCTGTCATGATCCCATCAGTTCCAGCTGCTTTACCCCCTTTCATTCTACGTAATGCCTCACGTACCTCCCCCACACTTACATTCTGCTCTTCTTCACTCCTAAAAGATGGTATACCTCCCTGACCAGTGCATGAAATTACTGCCTCTCTTTCTTCCTTAACATTTAAAAGTTCCTCAAAATATTCTCGCCATCTACCTAATACCTCCACCTCCCCATCTACTAACTCCCCTACTCTGTTTTTAACTGACAAATCCATACTTTCCCTAGGTTTTCTTAACCTGTTTAACTCACTCCAAATTTTTTCTTATTTTCATTAAAATTTCTTGACAGTGCCTCTCCCACTCTATCATCTGCTCTCCTTTTGCACTCTCTCACCACTCTCTTCACCTTTCTTTTACTCTCCATATACTCTGCTCTTCTTATAACACTTCTGCTTTGTAAAAACCTCTCATAAGCTACCTTTTTCTTTTTTATCACACCCTTTACTTCATCATTCCACCAATCACTCCTCTTTCCTCCTGCCCCCACCCTCCTATAACCACAAACTTCTGCCCCACATTCTAATACTGCATTTTTAAAACTATTCCAACTCTCTTCAACCCCCGCACTACTCATCTTTGCACTAACCCACCTTTCTGCCAATAGTCGCTTATATCTCACCTGAACTTCCTCCTCCCTTAGTGTATACACTTTCACCTCCCTCTTACTTGTTGTTGCCACCTTCCTCATTTCCCATCTACCTCTTACTCTAACTGTAGCTACAACTAAATAATGATCCGATATATCAGTTGCCCCTCTATAAACATGTACATCCTGGAGCCTACCCATCAACCTTTTATCCACCAACACATAATCTAATGAACTACAGTGGACCCCCGGTTAACGATATTTTTTCACTCCAGAAGTATGTTCAGGTGCCAGTACTGACCGAATTTGTTCCCATAAGGAATATTGTGAAGTAGATTAGTCCATTTCAGACCCCCAAACATACACGTGCAAACGCACTTACATAAATACACTTACATAATTGGTCGCATTCGGAGGTGATCGTTATGCGGGGGTCCACTGTACTTTCATTACGTGCTACATCATACCTTGTATATTTATTTATCCTCTTTTTCATAAAATATGTATTACTTCTTTCAACGTACCAGCCGTATCCCACCGAGGTGGGGTGGCCCAAAAGAAAAAACTGAAGTTTCTCCTTTTAAATTTAGTAATATATACAGGAGAAGGGGTTACTAGCCCCTTGCTCCCGGCATTTTAGTCGCCTCTTACGACACGCATGGCTTACAGAGGAAGAATTCTGTTCCACTTCCCCATGGAGATAAGAGGAAATAAACAAGAACAAGAATTAGAAAGAAAATAGAAGAAAACCCAGAGGGGTGTGTATATATATGCTTGTACATGTATGTGTAGTGTGACCTAAGTGTAAGTAGAAGTAGCAAGACTTACCTGTAATCTTGCATATTTATGAGACAGACAAAAGACACCAGCAATCCTACCATCATGTAAAACAATTACAGGCTTTCGTTTTACACTCACTTGGCAGGACGGTAGTACCTCCCTGGGCGGTTGCTGTCTACCAACCTACTACCTACAATATGTATTACTTATTACCAAATCTATTTCTGCACATAGCTCAATTAAAGGCTCCCTATTTACATTTACCCCTGGCACCCCAAATTTACCTACTACTCCCTCCATAACATTTTTACCCACTTTAGCATTGAAATCCCCAACCACCATTACTCTCACACTTGATTCAAAACTCCCCACGCATTCACTCAACATTTCCCAAAATCTCTCTCTCTCCTCTACACATCTCTCTTCTCCAGGTGCATACACGCTTATTATAACCCACTTTTCACATCCAATCTTTATTTTACTCCACATAATCCTTGAATTAATACATTTATAGTCCCTCTTTTCCTGCCATAGCTTATCCTTCAACATTATTGCTACTCCTTCTTTAGCTCTAACTCTATTTGAAACCCCTGACCTAATCCCATTTATTCCTCTCCATTGAAACTCTCCCACTCCCTTCAGCTTTGTTTCACTTAAAGCCAGGACATCCAGCTTCTTCTCATTCATAACATCCACAATCATCTCGTTCTTATTATCTGCCCAACATCCACGCACATTCAGACTTCCCACTTTGACAATTTTCTTCTTCTTATTCTTTTTAGTAATCTTTACAGGAAAAGGGGTTACTAGCCCATTGTTTCCGGCATTTTAGTTGACTTTTACAACACGCATGGCTTACGGACGAAAGATTCTTATTCCACTTCCCCATGGATATAAAAGGAAAAGTAATAAGACCAAGAACTATTAAGATAAAGTCAAAGAAAACTCAGATGAGTGTGTATAAATAAACGTGTACATGTATGTGTAGTGTGACCTAAGTGTAAGTAGAAGTAGCAAGACTTACCTGTAGTCTTGCATATTTATGAGACAGACAAAAGACACCAGCAATCCTACCATCATGTAAAAACAATTACAGGCTTTCGTTTTACACTCACTTGGCAGTACGGTAGTACCTCCCTGGGTGGTTGCTGTCTACCAACCTACTATAATTTTTGCACTCTCTTTTGTCCCCTTTGCCTTTATACAAAGGAACTATGCATGCTCTCTGCCAATCCCTAGGTACCTTACCCTCTTCCATACATTTATTAAATAATTGCACCAACCACTCCAAAACTATATCCCCACCTGCTTTTAACATTTCTATCTTTATCCCATCAATCCCGGCTGCCTTACCCCCTTTCATTTTACCTACTGCCTCACGAACTTCCCCCACACTCACAACTGGCTCTTCCTCACTCCTACAAGATGTTATTCCTCCTTGCCCTATACACGAAATCACAGCTTCCCTATCTTCATCAACATTTAACAATTCCTCAAAATATTCCCTCCATCTTCCCAATACCTCTAACTCTCCATTTAACAACTCTCCTCTCCTATTTTTAACTGACAAATCCATTTGTTCTCTAGGCTTCCTTAACTTGTTAATCTCGCTCCAAAACTTTTTCTTATTTTCAACAAAATTTGTTGATAACATCTCACCCACTCTCTCATTTGCTCTCTTTTTACATTGCTTCACCACTCTCTTAACCTCTCTCTTTTTCTCCATATACTCTTCCCTCCTTGCATCACTTCTACTTTGTATAAATTTCTCATATGCTAACTTTTTCTCCCTTACTACTCTCTTTACGTCATCATTCCACCAATCGCTCCTCTTCCCTCCCGCACCCACTTTCCTGTAACCACAAACTTCTGCTGAACACTCTAACACTACATTTTTAAACCTACCCAATATTATCCCGATGCCAAATGACTTCAAAAAGGCGATACATGACATGCCCATGTGCTCTGCCCCAGGCCTTGACTCCTGGAACTTTGTGTTCATCAAGAACTGCAAGAAGCCCCTGTTAAGTGCTTTTAACATTCTATGGAGAGGGAGCATGGACACAGGGATCGTCCCACAACTGCTAAAAACAACAGACATAGTCCCACTCCACAAAAGGGGCAGTAAAGCAATAGGAAAGAACTACAGACCGATAGCGTTAATGTCCCATATCATAAAAATCTTTGAAATGGTTCTAAGAAGCAAGATCGCCACCCATCTAGATACCCATCAGTTACACAACCCAGGGAAGCGTGGATTTAGAACAGGTCACTCCTGTCTGTCCCAACTACTGGACCACTATGACAGGGCCTTGAATGCTCATAAAGACAAACAGAATGCAGATGTAATATACACAGACTTTGCAAAAGTCTTTGACAAGTGTGACCATGGTGTAATAGCACACAAAATGTGTGATAAAGGAATAACAGGAAAAACTGGTAGATGGATCTATAATTTCCTAACAAATAGAACACAAATAGTAGTAGTAAACAGAGTAAAGTCTGAGGTGGCTACGATGAAAAGCTCTGTTCCAAAAGGCACAGTATTTGCTCCCATCTTATTCCTCATCCTCATATCTGACAGAGACAGGGATATAAGCCACAACGCCATGTCTTCTTTTGCAGATGACACTCAAATCTGCATGACAGTGTCCTCCATTGAAGACAGTGCAAGACTGCAGGGAGACATCAACCAACTCTTTAAATGGGCTGCAGAAAACAACATGAAGTTCAATGATGAGATATTTCAATTACTTCAATATAGAAAACATGAGGAAATTAAAACTACATTGGAAGATAAAATAAATTCCAACCACACAATAGAACGAAAAACTAATGTAAAAGACCTGGGAGTGATCATGTCAGAGGATCTCACCTTCAAAGACCATAACATTGTATCAACTGCATCTGCTGGAAAAATGACAGGATGGATAATGAGAACTTTCAAAACTAGGGAGGCCAAGCCCATGATGACACTATTCAGGTCGTTTGTTCTATCTAGGCTGAAATATTGCTGCACACTAACAGCACCTTTCAAGGCAGGTGAAATTGCTGACCTAAAAAATGTACAGAGAACCTTCACGGCACGCATAACTGAGATAAAACACCTCAATTACTGAGAATGCTTGAAGTTCCTAAACCTGTACTCCCTAGAATGCAGGCAGGAGAGATACATGATTATATACACTTGGAAAATCCTAGAGAGACTAGTACCAAACTTGCACACGAAATCACTCCCTATGAAAGCAAAACATTCAGCAGACGATGCAACATCCCCCCCAATGAAAAGCAGGGGTGCCACTAGCACGATAAGAGACAACACAATAAGTGTCAGGGGCCCAAGACTGTTCAACTGCCTCCCAGCATACATAAGGGGGATTACCAATAGACCCCTGGCTGTCTTCAAGCAGGCACTGGACAGGCACCTAAAATCAGTACCTGACCAGCCAGGCTGTGGTTCATATATCAGGTTGCATGCAGCCAACAGTAACAGCCTGATTGATCAGGCCCTGATCCACCATGAGGCTTGGTCACAGACCAGGCCATAGGGGCACTGACCCCCGGAACCCTCTCCAGGTATACTCCAGGTATATGTATGAGGATATACCAAAAGAAACCTAGCTGTCTTCACAAGAACTGGATATGTTTCTGATGAGCTAGGCCGTGGCACTTATGTTGGACTGTGTGCAGCTAGAATCAACAGCCTAGTTGACCAGCCCATCAACGAGGAGGCCTACCTGAAGTGTGTTCTGGGGTCAGTGCCCCCGCAGTCTGGTCCATGACCAGGCCTCCCAATGGATTGGGGCCTCATCAACCAGGCTGTTACTGCTGGCCAGAGGCAGTCCAACATATAAAACACAGCCAGGCTGGTCACAAACTGACTCTGGAAACAGACTCAGTTCCCTTTTGAAGACAGTTAGGGGGTCAACTGATAATATGTGGTGACGGTGACTTCCAAAATTATCTTCAAATATCCTTCAGTTATTTGAAAGGGTTGATCTCCAACTCCTGGGCCTTTTGAAGGCACTAAGTTACAACTCCTGGTACTCTTAGAGGGTGATGGAGGGTATAATGAGAGCAGGAGCTACCTCTCTTGGGCACATAGCAACCAAAATATATCTAGTTTTTGTAAAGTGCTATTCAAGAATTTCATTGTTTTGTACATCAGATTCAGCATATTTCTTCTTTTTGATATGAAAAGAATAAGTCATTAGACTTTATTTAAGCAAATTTAAAATTTAATTTTAGTTGAAATTCACTGTATATATAAGATAAAAAAACATTACGACTTACCTCTGTTGTAGTTAATAACATCTTGCTTAAGAATTTCAGCTGCTAACTCCTTTAGTTTTTGTTTTGTATATGAGTCAGTAGACAAAGTCTCTGGCTCTTCAGTCATAAGCTTGAGAGAAAAAAATTAATTAATGCTTCAAACAAACAGATAATCAGGTGTTAGAAAAAAGAAAATGACAGCCATCTCTCTCACCCATCTAAGTTACCATCGGGTAATGGTTTGCTTGGCAAAGTACTGAATCTTATAGGTATGTGTGAGAGCATTGACTGCAATACACTGGGGAAGATGTAACTTCACACAAGGAAATTTTATATTATTACTATCAAATAAAAGTTTTATTTCCCTTTGAGTCCCATACAGAAATTTCACATCTTGCTGTATTCTCATCTCTTGAGAGGCTGCATCCAAATGTGGATGCATAAAGCTGACAAGAATTCTTCCTGCATTACATATGCAGAATGTAAGTGGTTACAAAGCCAAAAGTACACGAGTGATGATGATAGTGTTGAATGATGATGAAAGTTTTTTCTTTCTTTTTAGATTTTCCTTTTTTTAAGGGTTTTCTTTCTTTTTGGGTCACCCTGCCTTGGTGGGAAAATGCCAATGTGTTAAAAAAAAAAATGTATTTTTTTTTTCAACAAACTGGCCATATCCAACCGAGGCAGGGTGGCCCAAAAAGAAAGAAAATCCCCAAAAATAAAATACTTCCATAATCATTCAACACTTTCACCTCACTCACACATAATCACTGTCTTGCAGAGGCACCCAGATACAACAGTTTAGAAGCATATATAACATACCCCTCCAAACTGCCAATATCCCAAACCCCTCCTTTAAAGTGCAGGCATTGTAGTTCCCATTTCCAGGACTCAAGTCCGGCTATATAAAAATAACCGATTTCCCTGAATCCCTTCACTAAATATTACCCTGCTCACACTCCAACAGCTCATCAGGTCCCAAATACCATTCATCTCCATTCACTCCTATCTAACACGTTCACGCACGTTTGCTGGAAGTCCAAGCCCCTCGCCCACAAAACCTCCTTTACCCCCTCCAACCTTTTTGAGGACGACCCCTACCCCGCCTTCCTTCCCCTACAAATTTATACGCTCTCCATGTCATTCTAGTTTGATCCATTCTCTCTAAATGACCAAACCACCTCAACAACCCCTCTTTAGCCCTCTGACTAATACTTTTATTAACTCCATGCCTCCTCCTAATTTCCACACTCCGAATTTTCTGCATAATATTTACACCACACATTGCCCTTAGACAAGACATCTCCACTGCCTCCAACCGCCTCCTTGCTGTAGCATTTACAACCCAAGTTTCACACCCATATTAGAGTGTTGGTACTACTATACTTTCATACATTCCCTTCTTTGCCTCCATAGGTAACGTTTTTTTGTCTCTACATATACCTCAATGCACCACTCGCCTTTTTTTCCTTCATAAATCCATCCACTGACACTTCAACTCCCAAATATCTGAAAACATTCACTTCTTCCATACTCCTCCTCCCCAATTTAATATCCAATTTTTCTTTATCTAAATTATTTGATATCCTCATCACCTTACTCTTTTCTATGTTCACTTTCAACTTTCTATCTTACACACAACAATATAGAGGCATATATAAAGATACAATACAAAAAGTGACCTGAAATAATATAATAAACTTCATATAGAATATAATATCAGGGCTCCAATTATATATATACCATCCTATTAAACATCCCATCAAACTACCTATATCCCAAACCCCTCCTTTAAAGTGCAAGCACTGTACTTCCCATTTCCAGAACTCAAGTCCAGCTATATAAAAATAACCGGTTTCCCTGAATCCCTTCACAAAATACAGTAGACCATTATTTAGCACGATCTGAGTATAGCATGATTGAAGAATTGTGAATTGTCCATGGTTATTTACCGGTCTAAGAATCCTCATGCTTTGAAAGGTGTAGATAAAAACACCTTACCAGTAAATTGGAGGTCAAACCAGTCAGCATGGATGACAGAGGAAATATTTATTGACTGGTTTAAGCATCGCTTTATTCCTGAAGTCAAGTTTTACCTGCACAGCATGAACAGCTGTATAATGTATTGCAGGGTAAAACAGCCTAGAGAACCATTACAGAATTTTTGCACACTCCAATACAACCATCAATTTCAATACCAGAACCTCTACCATGCACTTCTGTCGACAATCAACAACCATCCACCTCAGCCCAGTAGGGCCACACCATCCATATCCACTCTCTCCACAATCATCCACACACACCATTACCCACAATTTAAGGTAAGAAATACTATTATTTCTATTGCATTTGTAGTCTTAAGCAGTAATATATCACGACAATGAACTACAATTACATATTCACTTTATTTTTGTAAGATGTGTTGTCTAAAAAAAAGTTGTTTGGCTTTTTGAGGGGCTCAGAGGAACGTAACCCTATTTTTCCCTCAAGTTCTTCAGTTCATTTAGCACGATTTTACCTAACACGACATTTTCAGGAATGTAACTACCGTCCTAAATAACGGTCTACTGTATTATTGTACTCACATTCCAACAGCTCGTCAGGTTCCAAAAACCTTTCGTCTCCATTCACTCCTATCTAACATGCTCATGCACGCTTACTGGAAGTCCAAGCCCCTCACCCACAAAACCTCTTTTACCCCCTCCCTCCAACCTTTTCAAGGATGACCCCTACTCCACCTTCCTTCCCCTACAGATTTATGTTAAAGGGAAAATAACTGATAGTTAAGTACTGAAATGGAAGGCTACAAAAAAGTACCACTGAGAGCAATGAAGATAGACACAGGTGCAAAGCAAGCTTTAATAGTGATAATGTTTTGTTTTATGTAAGTCTTTATAATTTGACTTGATGAAATGATATCACAATAAAAGCCTTCTCTGTCCCTGTGGAATTTTCATCTAAAAATATTATATAAATTCACTTCTTACTTGCATGTGCCAGTCTGATCCTGCTCTGACATATGGGGTAGAACGTGGCTTGTAGTTTAGCCACAGAAGAGACAAATTTACAACCTGTTTCTTTTGAGCAGTAGAGGACAATGACACAGCAGAGGCTGAAGATTTTGAAGCCTGAAAAAATATAGTTTTCTTTATTACATACATACTGTTATATCTTCGAAATTGGTCCTCCTGTGTTATTTAAATATTGTAAGAGCATGTGTTCATCACTTAATATTATAGTGCGAAAGTCCCCGTTTATAGCTAAAATAGAGACTTTCGGCGTTATATTATTATCTGTTAATATATGAAAAATACCATGGTATTATCACTATTATTGTTATTATCGCTATTATCGTTATTATCGCTATTATCGTTATTATCACTATTATCGTTATTATCACTATTTTGTAATTATCACTATTATTTTAGTATTATTGTTAGGTAGGATTTCTTGTGTATATAGAGTTTAAGTCTCAGAACCATCTGGTGAATTGTTCAATTGTTTATGTCCGGCTGGCTGACGTGGCTCAGCTGATCCAACCTGACGACACGTCAACAGACTGGCAAGTAGTCAGTCTGCTCCCTGCTCTAGCCCTGACAACTGATCGTATATTGGCTCTTACGGTGTACAGTTTGAATGGTTTTGAGAATTGGACTCTAGAGCTGACTCACTTTGTTCCTCATTACTTTGAAAGACTCTTTTGATATTTATATTCTTGGTCAGTTCAGTAATCCATAGATACTTTACGGCCAGATTCAAAGGTCTTGTTAAATCTTGTACCTTTTGTATTTTGAGTTTACAGTCTTGTTAAGAAAGAGACATAAATATTAATGAGGACTTAGATACAGGAAGAATAATTAAACTTCCTTATTAATGAGACATTTCCATGATTTTGAACTAAATGTATATGGTAAATTTATTGTACAAAGTATTAAGTTACATTAACTACAAAGAGAAGATGAAGTATTGTATTTAAATACTTTAATAAATTTGAATATTTTTCTATGGAGTTTCCCAGTTGAAATTATTTCCCCAAGACTCTAAAATACCTTTAAATAACTCGGATCCAAAAATCTTGTTGCATAAGAAATAAATGGTAACAGGCCACATTTTGAAGTTCTTTAAAAAATTTCTTATTCGCAACACATACATGCATGTATGCATATGTACGTGTGTGTGTGTGTGTGCGAGAGAGAGAGAGAGCATATTAGAAGTGAGAGGAGATAAATGGTTTTTGGGACTTGATGAGCTGTTAGAGAGAGAGTAGGGTAATATTTTGTGAAGGGATTCTGGGAAACCAGTTGGCCAGACTTGAGTCCTGGAGGTGGGAAGTAGAGTACCTGCACTTTAAAAGGAGGGGTTTGGGATATTTCCTGTTTAGAGTGCCATCTAAATTGTCTTATCTATGTGCCTCTGCAAACAGTGACAGTGTGAATGATGGTGAAAGTGCTTTTTTTTTGGGGGGGAGGGGGGGTCACCTGCCTTGGTGGCAGACAGCTAGCATGTTGGAAATATATATAAATAATTTTTTCAATACACTGGCTATCTACCACCAAGGCAGGGAGCCTCAAAAAGAAAGAAACACTTTCACCATTATTCACACATAATCATTGTCTTTGCAGAGGTACCCAGATATGACAGTTTACCCCAAACTGCCAATATCCCAAACCCCTCCTTTAAAGTGCAGTCATTGTACCTCCCACCTCCAGGGCTCAAGTCCAGCTAACTGGTTTCCCTGAATCCCTTCGCAAAATATTACCCTGCTCACACTCCAACAGTTTGTCAGGTCCAAAAACCATTTGTCTCCATTCACTCCTATCTAACACACTCACACATACTTGCTGGAAGTTCAAGCCCCTCGTCCACAAAAACCACCTTTACCCCCTCTCTCCAACCTTTCCTAGGATGACCCTTACCCCATCTTCCTTCCACTACAGATTTATAGACTCTCCAAGTCATTCTCCTTTGTTCCAGCCTCTCTAAATGACCAAACCACCTCAACAACCCCTTCAGCCCTCAGAATAATACTTTTAGTAACTTTACACGTCCTCCTAATTTCCACACTACGAATTCTCTGCATAACATTTACACCACACATTGCCCTAAGACACAACATCTCCACTGCCTACCATCCTCCTCCTTGCTGCAGTATTTACAACCCATGATTCACACCCATATAAGAGTAGATTCCTTTCTTTGCCTCCATGGATAACATTTTTTGTCTCCAGAGATACTTGAAAGCAGCAATCACCTTTTTCCTTCATCAATTTTATGGTTAACCTTGTCCTTCACAAACCCATCTGCTGACAAGTCAACCCCCAAATATCTGAACACATTCACTTCTTCCATACTCCCTCCCTCCAATGTGATATCCAATTTTTCCTTATAAAATACAATACAATTTTCATTTATTTAAATCGTTTGATACCCTCATCACCTTTCTCTTATCTATGCTCACTTTCAAGTTTCTTCCTTTACACACCCTCCCAAACTCATCCACTAACCTTTGCAACTTTTCTTTATAATCCTCCAAAAGCACAGAATCATCAGCAAAAAGTAACTGTGTCAACTCCCATTTTGCATTTGATTCCCATAATTTAATCCCACCCCTCTCTCCAACACCCTAGCATTTACTTCTTTTACAAACCTACTTATAAATATATTAAACAACCATGGTAACATTACACATCCATGTCTAAGGCCTACTTTTACTGGGAAGTAATCTCCTTCTCTCATACACATCCTAACCTGAGTCTAACTCTCCCCATAAAAACTATTTACAGCATTTAGTAACTCACTACCTATTCTATACACTTGCAACATCTGCTACATTGCTCCCCTATCCACCCTATCATATGCCTATTCTAAATCCACAAATGCAATGAAAACTTCCCTACCTTTATCTAAATACTGTTCACATATATGCTTTAATGTAAACACTTGGTCAACACATCCCCTACCATACACTTTACCTGGTATACTCAGTAAACTTTTTTTTTTTTTTTCAACAAGTCGGCCGTCTCCCACCGAGGCAGGGTGACCCAAAAAAGAAAGAAAATCCCCAAAAAGAAAATACTTTCATCATCATTCAACACTTTCACCACACTCGCACATTATCACTGTTTTTGCAGAGGTGCTCAGAATACAACAGTTTAGAAGCATACACATATAAAGATACACAACATATCCCTCCAAACTGCCAATATCCCAAACCCCTCCTTTAAGTGCAGGCATTGTACTTCCCATTTCCAGGACTCAAGTCCGACTATATGAAAATAACCGGTTTCCCTGAATCCCTTCACTAAATATTACCCTGCTCACACTCCAACAGATCGTCAGGTAAACTTATTCCCCTATAATTTTTACAATCTATTTTATCCCAATTCCCTTTATATAAAGAAACTATACACGTTCTCTGCCAATTCTTAGGTACTACCTTCCCCTCTTTATTACATTTATTGAACAGAAATACCAACCACACCAACATTATATCCCTCCTGCTTTTAACATTTCTGTCATGATCCCATTTGTTCCAGTTGCTTTACCCCCTTTCACTCTATGAAATGTCTCGTGTACCTCCTCACACTCACATCCAGCTCTTCTTCACTTCTAATAGATGTTATACCTCACTGGCCAGTACATGAAATTACTGCCTCCCTCTCTTCATCAACATTTAAAAGTTTCTCAAAATATTCCCGCCATCTTCCCGGTACCTCCAACTCCCTATGTACTAACTTCCCTACTCTGTTTTTAGCTGACAAATCCATTCGTTCCCTAGGCTTTCTTAACCTGTTTATCTCATTACAAAAATTTTTTTTTAAGAAGTTAGCCATTTCCCACCAAGGCAGGGTGATCCAAAAAGAAAGAAAAAACTTTCATCAACACTTTCACCACCATTCATACATAATCACTGTCTTTGCAGAAGCACTCAGATATGACATTTCAGATGTCACTCCAAACAGCCAATAATCCAAAACCCCTCCTTTAAATTACAGGCATTGTACGTACTTCCCACTTCCAGGACTCAAGTCGTGCTAACCAGAAATCACAGTGCAGTTATGTCCCTCCCTGACAGTTTTATTCTTCTTATTTTTAGTAAGCTGTATTGGAAAAGGAGTTACTAGCCCATTGCTCCTGGCATTTTAGCTGACTTTTACAACACACATGGCTTACAGAGGAAAGATTCTTATTCCACTTCCCCATGGATATGAAAGGAAAAGTAATAAGAACTAGAGCTTTTTTTTTTTTAACAAGTCGGCTGTCTCCCACCGAAGCAGGGTGATCCAAAAAGAAAGAAAATCCCCAAAAAGAAAATACTTTCATCATCATTCAACACTTTTACCTCACTCACACATAATCACTGTTTTTGCAGAGGTGCTCAGAATACAACAGTTTAGAAGCATATATGTATAAAGATATACATATCCCTCCAAACTGCCAATATCCCAAACCTCTCCTTTAAAGTGCAGGCATTGTACTTCCCATTTTTAAGATAAAATCAAAGAAACTCAGATGAGTGTGTATACATAAATGCGTACATCCATGTGTAGTGTGACCTAAGTGTAAGTAAAAGTAGCAAGATATACTGTATATATTAATAATAATAATTTGGAATTTTATTATTCTTGAATGCCTGTTCCTTCAAAAAACTCACAAGCACTAACCTATTAATTAAACTATAGATGCAATAACGAACATGAAATATTAAAGTTGATATCGAAGAGTGACAGAATGATCATCAGGATTATAGGCTTTAGAAAAAAGATGTGCTTTCAACTGAGACTCAAAAGCTTGAACAGCTTCCTGATTCCTAACAAACATCACAAAACAATCTAGGAACTACACAAATTATCAAAACTAAATGCTGAAACCAAATTTACATGAAAAGTGTATTGTCCTATGCAATATGCAGGTTAAGTTAGGTAAGGTTTGTCAGGAAACAAGACGAGTGTTTCCTGATGCAGGTCTTAGTCATATGATGATCTGCTGTTGGAGCTTTAGGTCATCTGACAGAGGCCTTCCACTGGCTTACCAGTCCACCCCTTTAAAAATTATGGTCATAATTATAACCATTGTTCTGCAAGATGCAGTATAGTTTTGTGTGTTCTTAGCAAAGAATGCAAGAATAAAATGGTAATAATGCAAACAACTGCCAAATTTGCCAGATATGGTTTCTAATACTCACCTTGTCACTTATTAAGGGTGTAGTGCTGGACACTTCATTATCTTGTAGTTGTATAAATTTATTTTTGTTTTTATTTTTATTTTTTTTCTTCTTAGGTTTTGATGGAATGTCTGAAGACAAATTTTCATTCCCTTTTAAATCATTCAGAGTCTCAACATTAAAATTCTGCTTAATATTGGAGATTTTCTTCATTATCTTGGTAGAGTATTCTTGTTTTACTGGGTTTTTCACTAGTCTCTTTGCATTTCCATGTTGAAGCAGATGATGGGATGGTTTTTCCTTTCTGTTTATTCTGATTTTCCCCATTGCTCAACTGTAAGTAATAAAATATAACCAAATAGTGTAATTACATCAAACAATATATTCCGAGAGACACTAATATGCAATACCAAAAATGTTAAGAGAAACTGCCTTGTGATTTAAAATATAAGTACATGTGTCTAAATTATTTACAACTTAGGGACCTGGATGGAAATAAACCCCTTTCATAAATGATAGACACAATTTGCATTAACTGGAAATATTATTAGAGAGCATCTAGACAGTGAAACAAACTTTATTTTTAACTCACTGAGTACAAAATACCTGTTTAACAGGTGAAACATTGTCTAATAGTTTCCATTTACTGTAACTTGTGTGTCTATCATCTATAACTCATTGTTATTCCAGTACCAGCTCATTATAAATCCATTTTGGCATTTACTGTATTGAGACATCCTAGGTTAATCCAATTTCACATTCAATACTGACTAATGTACAGGTATTGATAAAAATATAAAATACAAAATACAGTAGTATTTTTTTTAATTATACACAGTACCATAATACCAATATGTGAGAAAGGAAAAGTCCCTAATATTTTCTAACTGGGAAAGAATTCTCTGATACCTAAATTTTCAGCAAACACTAACCTACCGTAGATAAGATAAGATTTTGTTTAACTTTTTAACCCAGAGGGTTAGCCAACCAGGATAATCCAAGAAAGTCAGTGTGTCAAGGATTATTTTTTTTTATTAATGCATCAGCCATTTCCCACCAAGGCATGGTGACCTGAAAAAGAAGAAGAAACACTTTCATCATCATTCACATCATCAATGTCTTGCTAGAGGTGCACCTATACTACAGTTATAAAACTGCAACATATCGACACCCCTCCTTCAGAGTGCAGGCACTGTACTTCCCATCTCTAGGACTCAAGTCCGGCATGCCAGTTTTCCTGAATCCCTTCATAAATGTGATCTAGCTCACACTACAAAGGCACATCAAGTCATAAGCCCCTACCACGCCTTGCTTCCACTACAGGTTTATACACTCTCCAAGTCATTCTATTTCATTCCATCCTCTTTAAATGTCTGAACCACCTCAACAAACCCTCTTCAGCCCTCTGGATAATACTTTTAGTAACCCTGCACCTACTCCTAGTTCCCATACTACAGATTCTCTGCATTACATTCACACTGCACATTGCCCACAGACACATCATCTCCACTCCCTCCAGCATTCTCCTTGTTGCAACATTCACCACCCATGCTTCACACCCATTTAAGAGCAATGATATAACTATACTCTCATACATTCCCCTCTTTGCTACCATGGATAACGTTCTTTGTCTCCAAAGACTCCTCAGTGCACCACTCACCATTTTTTCCTTCAAAAATTCTATGATTCACCTCATCTTTCACAGACCCATCTGCTTACAAGTACACTCCCAAATATCTGAATACATTCACTTCCCCCATACTCCCTCCCTCCAATCTGACATCCAATCTTTCATTACCTAAATTTTTTATCCTCATCACCTTACTCTTTCCTATGTTCACTTTTAATTTCCTTCTTTTTACATATCTTAACAAATTCATCCACCAACCTCTGCGACTTCTCTTTAGAATCTCCCAAAAGCACAGCGTCGTCAACAAAAAGCAACTGTGACAACTCCCACACCTCTTACCAACACCCAAGCATTCACTTCTCTTACAACCCCACCTATAAATATACTGAACACCCATGGTGACATCACACATCCCTGTCAAAGGCCTACTTTTAGTGAGAAATAATCTTCCTTTTTCCTACATACTCTAACCTGAGCCTCACTAGCCTCTTAACAACTTTTCACTGCTTTCAGTAACCTACCTCCTATTCCATACAGTTGCAACAACTGCCACACTGCCCCCCTATCCACCCTATCAGATGCCTTTTCCAAATCCATTAATGCCACAAAAACCATGTTTCACTGTAAACACTGTAAACCCTACTCTTCCTAAGGATTCCTTATTCATCGGAGATCCTGCTCTCCATCTTACTCCTAATTCTTTCAATAATAATTCTACCATACACCTTACCAGGTATACTCAAGAGGCTTATTTCCATATAATTTTTACACTCTTTTGTCCCCTTTGCCTTTATACAAGGGAACTCTAAATGCTCCCTGCCAATCCCTAGGTACCTGACTGCTCTTTCATACATTTATTAAATAAAAACACTAACCATTCCAAAACTATATCCCCACCTGCTTTTAACATTTCTGTCTTTATCCCATCATTTCCAACTGCTTTAACCCCTTTCATTCTATCCAGTGCCTCATGCATTTTCCCCACACTCAAAACTGGCTCTTCCTCACTCCTACAAGATGTTATACCTCCCTGCAAAATGCACGAAATCACAGCTTCCCTATCTTCATCAACATTCAACACTTCTTCAAAATATTCCTTCCATCTTCCCGATACCTCTAGCTCTCCTCTCCTATTTTTAACTGTCAAAATCCGTTCATTCCTTAGGCTTTCTCAACTTATTAATTTCACTACATAACTTTTCTTATTCTCAAAAAAATTTAAGAACATAAGAATGGAGGAACACTGCAGAAGGCCTACTGGCCCATGCGAGGCAGGTCCTTATCAAAACGACTACTACCTAAAGCTTCCCTAGAAATAACTCCCGTACCCAATGACACCAATCATCTTACCCACTCTCTCATTTGCTCTCTTTTTACATTCCTTCACCACTCTTAACCTTTCTTTTTTCTCTCCATATACTCCTCCCTTCTTGTATCACTTCTGCTTTGTAAAAAAACTCTCATATGCTAATTTTTTTCTATCTTACTACTCACTTTACATCATCATTCCACCAATCACTCATCTTCCCTCACGCACCCACTTTCCTGTAATCATAAACTTCTGCTGAACACACTAACACAAGATTCTTAAACCTACCCCATACCTCTTCTACTTCATTCCCTATATGTACTCTCATTCACCCATTTTTCTTTCAATAGTTGTTTATATCTTACCCTAACTGCCTCCTCCTTAGTTTCCTCTATTAATATGCACATCCTGAAGTATACCCATCAATCTTTTATCTACCAATACATAGTCCAACAAACTACTGTCATTATACCCTATATCATATCTTATACAGTGGAACCTCGACTTACGAGTGCCCCAACATACAAGTTTTTCGAGTTACGAGCCGTCACTTAGTCGATTTTTTGCTCTGCGTTATGAGCCAAAATCCGAGTTATAATCAAGCTTCAGAATGCTGCCACTAGTTGGTGCAGCAAATGCCACAACATCCGCTCAACAGTGCACGTGTTTACCTTGCCGTGAAAGCATTTCTCTTGTGTTATGCTTGCATTTTGTGCAGTTATTTTGCCAAATTTCTTTTTTCCAACCATGGGTCCTAAGAAAGTAATTGCAAAGGACAGTGCTGAGAAGAAAAAGAGGATGATGTCCACTGAATTAAAGAAAGAAATCATAACCATGAGCGAGGTATGCGGGTTGTGGACTTGGCCAGTGGACCCTCAGATATCAGCCATTCTGGACATAGGCCAAATCAGATTTTGGCCATGTTTTTTTGGCCAAAATTCTATCCTGGATTTTGGCCAGCAACTCCAAAATCGGCCATATTGTACACGTCCACCCACCACACATTTCGTTATAATGCATTGTTTTTTGTGGTAGTTTATTGAGTGCGACTGCAAAATAAGCCACCATGGGCCCAAAGAAACACGTTACATAGTATAAAAAACATGCAATGTTTATATGCAATGTATGTTTAATAATAATCACTCTTGGGTACATTAACCCTTAAACTGTCCAAACGTAGATCTACATTCACTCACGTGGCGCTCCGAATATATTTTGAAAAATTAAAAAATAGTTTTTTCTTTAACCCTTAAACGGGGGTCGTCCCACAGTTACTAAAAACAACAGACATAGCCCCACTCCACAAAGGGGGCAGTAAAGCAACAGCAAAGAACTACAGACCAATAGCACTAACATCCCATATCATAAAAATCTTTGAAAGGGTCCTAAGAAGCAAGATTACCACCCATCTAGAAACCCATCAGTTACACAACCCAGGGCAACATGGGTTTAGAACAGGTCGCTCCTGTCTGTCTCAACTATTGGATCACTACGACAAGGTCCTAAATGCACTAGAAGACAAAAAGAATGCAGATGTAATATATACAGACTTTGCAAAAGCCTTCGACAAGTGTGACCATGGCGTAATAGCGCACAAAATGCGTGCTAAAGGAATAACAGGAAAAGTCGGTCAATGGATCTATAATTTCCTCACTAACAGAACACAGAGAGTAGTCGTCAACAGAGTAAAGTCCGAGGCAGCTACGGTGAAAAGCTCTGTTCCACAAGGCACAGTACTCGCTCCCATCTTGTTCCTCATCCTCATATCCGACATAGACAAGGATGTCAGCCACAGCACCGTGTCTTCCTTTGCAGATGACACCCGAATCTGCATGACAGTGTCTTCCATTGCAGACACTGCAAGGCTCCAGGCGGACATCAACCAAATCTTTCAGTGGGCTGCAGAAAGTTAGTTAGTTTAATATGTTTATTATGCACCCCATACCCATCCTGTGGGCGGTAGTCAAAAGATTACAGAGGTACATAATGGGTCCAGGGACTGGGCCTCAAAGTTTTGATAGCTGAGCAAGTTACAGAGGCAATGAATTCACAATTTACAAAGGTAATGAACTCACAATTTACAAAGGTAATGAACTCCAGGTAGGTCTAGTCACAATCATTACAAGTTACAAAGGTATTTACAGATTACAGAGGTACACAATGGGTCCAGGGACCGGGCTCCAAAGTTTTGATGGCTGAACTAGGTACAAGGTAATGAACTCACAAGTTACAAAGGTAATGAACTCACAAGTTACAAAGGTAATGAATACTGTAAGAATGGTTACTTACGTTTATACATGGCTGCAATCATGAACAAATTTTAGAGTAATGAGCAATTCACACTTCCACACCCGGTCACAACTGTAGTGAGTTATTGGTGCAAATGTTGATTGCTGAGTCTCTCTCTCTCTCACACACACACACACACACACACACATACAAATTCATACACACACACACATAAACACACACACACACACACACACACACAAACTCATACACACACGCACACACACTCATACTCACACACACTCATACACACACTCACACTCATACACACACACACTCATACTCACACACACACACACACACACACACACACACACACACACACACACACACACACACACACATGCACACATGTGGTAATGCTTTATTTACAGCTAGCAAAGTCAGGGTATTTCTCCAGAATGGTCTGTAATATACCACTGTGGATAAAATACTTAGCCATTTCTTGAACACTTCTGAGTGAGTTGTTTCTAAATTCATTAATTTTATCGCACTCCAGTACATAATGACGCAGGGTGTGACAATAATCCATCTGGCAAAGTTTACATTTCGTTTGGTCTACATCTGGTGGTGGTGATTTAACCTGCCAAAGATACTTGTAACCCAGCCGGAGCCGGGCGGTAGTGACATCCAAGAGTCTGCTTATTTTGTTGGATGCACCATAGACATGTGGCTCCTCCTGCATGATAGAATGATGATAGATGGACTCACTGGTGTCAATCTCCCTGAGCCTTAAGTCCATAAAATTCAGCTGAAGTTCTTTTCGTATTATTGTTCTCAAACTACTACCTGACAAGCCAAGATTGTAATCTACTCCCTCTTTGAAAGCATACAGCTTAGCCAATTTATCAGTTCTATCATGCATCTGAAGACCAATGTGAGATGGAATCCACAGCATGTGCACTCTGACTCCACTGTCCACAATCCTACCATACCTGTGTCTGGCTTCTGACACAAGCATGCCACAATTTATGCTTAATGAGTTGAGAGCATTTATGGATGACAGAGAATCAGTTACAATTAAACTGTCAATCTTTGATACATAGATGCATTTCAGTGCAAGGAGTATGGCAAACAGTTCTGTCTGAAGGGTAGAGGCCCAATTATTGATGCGTGCTCCAATTTCTTTAAGAGAGCCATCACTCTGTACGACAACAGCAGCACTACCAGCTGCACCAGTGGATTGGTGAACAGAACCATCAACGTAAATAATTTGCGAGAGTGTGTGCTGTGTGACTAAGTTATCAATACAGCTTAAGGCCTCATGTTTGGCTTCAAGGCGAAGTTTTGGTTGTGATTTAAGAAGTAGTTTGGGGGGAAATGGAGGAATGGTAGTTTGGAATGGGGTAATATTCCATGGAGCGGAGAAGTGCCGCTGTTGCCTTACTTGACATAGATCATGTATCTGATTCATGCGGAGGTCGGTTCCAGTCTTTTCGATCCATCTGGAGGAGTGTTCACCAGTGCTGAGGAAAGTTTGGAGGGCTTCTGTGCAGGGGTTTGAATGAGCTTGCCTGAGCATATTAACCCCAATTAGGATATTTCTTTCAGTAACACGATCTCTGATGCTTGGAATATCAAGTTCTTTTTGCATATTTAAAATTTTGGCAGTACGAGGGCATCCTAGGATGATCCTCATTGCTTCGTTCTGCAGTTTTTCCAGCCCTCCAAGCTTCCAGTCAGACACAAGAGCAAGTAGTGGCGCAGCATAATCAACCAATGATCTAATATAAGCAAGATACATCATTTTCACAATTTTAACATTAGCACCATACCTGGGGTGAAGCCCTGCCACAACTCTAAGTGCTCTTAGTCGTTCTTTGTATTGGCGACAAAGTCTTGTTACAACAGGTCCAAGTAGTGGAACCTCAAAGCCTAGATACCTGTATCTGCTTACATATTCTAGAAGAGACCCATCATGCAATTGGATCTGACGAACTGTGCCTCTCTGTCGAGGAGGACGCCTATTGAGTATCTTTGTTTTATCAGTAGAGATTATCAACCCCAGGTCCTGACACGAGGCTAGTACATGATTAAGAATGTTTTGGGTGTTGGAGAATCCGGTGGTGTGAATCATTATATCATCAGCAAAACTAATCACATAATTATGGGGCTGACTAGGCATAGCATTAAGTAATGCATTAATTAGAATATTGAACAGTGTGGGACTGAGCACACCTCCCTGTGGGGTTCCTAATTCAAAGTCTTTAGTTACACTTCTATGTCCCTGGAACAACACAGACGATTTTCTGTTGGACAGGTAGCCTTTAATCCAGCGGAGAAGCCATCCTCCAACATCCATTCTGGCAAGTTCACTAATTATTACATGTCGGTTGGCTACATCGAAAGCGGATTTAAGGTCAAGGAAGGTAGTGTAGGAACTGTCAGTGTGCAGGGTGAGAAAGGTGGCTATGCAATGATGCACGCTCCTTCCATGCATGAAACCATGTAACCGGGGAGACAAAAATTGTTTGATTCTGTACATGAGACGATTAAGAATCATTCTCTCAAATGTTTTACACAAGCAGCTAGTAAGAGATATTGGGCGAAATGCATTTTGTTGATTGGGCTTAGGAATTGGAATGATGAGGCTGTTGGTCCAAGATTGAGGGAGCTCCCCAGTTACATAGCTCATGTTATATAATTCAAGTAATGGATTACCTGGTACTCGACACAGCAATCTGAGTATGTTGTAAGTAATACCATCCTCACCAGGCGACGTGGAGTTGCCCTTAGTTAGCGCTGCATCAAGTTCATAATTAGTGAAAGGAATGTTGCAATCATCTGCCTTACTGAGCATAAAGCAAACAAGTCTCTCCCTTGCATCATATTTATCATTTAATTTTGCCTGTGTGGTACTGGGAAGATTGTCATAGCTAGATGTAGCAGCCCAAGCACTGACTAACTCATTCGCCCTATGCAAGGGATGAGGGTGCGCGATCTGCCCAGTTCGTTTACCCTTAATTCTATTTATGTCCCTCCATGCCCGGCTAAGTGGGGTGTGAGCATTAAGACCGTTGACAAATTTTTCCCAGTCGGTTTGCCGCAGCTCTGTCATACGCTCTCTGGCAGCAGCAAGGGCAGTTTGGAAGAGCCTCAGCATTCCAGGGGTACGATGTTTTCTATAGGCTAGGCCTAGTCTGCGAGCAGTACGTTTCAGTGTACGAAGTTTAGAATCATTGTAATAAGTATGGTTTTTGAAGGAGGTATGATTATTACGGAAGTTTGTTGGGTTTAGAGTACCAAGAGGTTGCAGTGGCGGCTCTAAGTAGTTCTGAATACTGCTCACAAGATCATTGTTAAAGGTCTCTACAGAGGAACACTCATAGGAATTATACCAGTCAGTCACATGTGCAACAAAGTCATCATGCTGATCTGTGGGAACATTAAAACGTTTCCGTTTGAATATCCCACCAGGAAGGATAGTATTACCAATATCTAGAGAGGTTAGCCTAGGGAAATGATCAGACGCTATATCTGTTACAATGGAAGACTCACAACTGGCAGAAGTAATGTTGAAGCCCAGGCACAGATCAAGGACGCCTCCATAGATATGTGTGGGTTCAAGGTCACCTACAATTTGGACATTATCGTGACTGTTTAAGAGTGACAACAGTTGATTGCCATTACGATTACCAAACTGTGAGTTTCCAATGCTTTTGTGTCTCGCATTGTAATCGCCAAAACAGCAGAAAACAACATGAAGTTCAACGATGAGAAATTTCAATTACTCAGATATGGTAAACATGAGGAAATTAAATCTTCATCAGAGTACAAACAAATTCTGGCCACAAAATAGAGCGAAACACCAACGTCAAAGACCTGGGAGTGATCATGTCGGAGGATCTCACCTTCAAGGACCATAACATTGTATCAATCGCATCTGCTAGAAAAATGACAGGATGGATAATGAGAACCTTCAAAACTAGGGAGGCCAAGCCCATGATGACACTCTTCAGGTCACTTGTTCTATCTAGGCTGGAATATTGCTGCACACTAACAGCACCTTTCAAGGCAGGTGAAATTGCCGACCTAGAAAATGTACAAAGAACTTTCACGGCGCGCATAACGGAGATAAAACACCTCAATTACTGGGAGCGCTTGAGGTTCCTAAACCTGTATTCCCTGGAATGCAGGAGGGAGAGATACATGATTATATACACCTGGAAAATCCTAGAGGGACTAGTACCGAACTTGCACACGAAAATCACTCACTACGAAAGCAAAAGACTTGGCAGACGATGCACCATCCCCCCAATGAAAAGCAGGGGTGTCACTAGCACGTTAAGAGACCATACAATAAGTGTCAGGGGCCCGAGACTGTTCAGCTGCCTCCCAGCACACATAAGGGGGATTACCAATAGACCCCTGGCTGTCTTCAAGCAGGCACTGGACAAGCACCTGAAGTCAGTACCTGACCATCCAGGCTGTGGTTTGTATGCTGGACTGCATGCAGCCAGCAGTAACAGCCTGGTAGATGAGGCCCTGATCCGCCATGAGGTCTGGTCACAGACTGGGCCGCGGGGGCGCTGACCCCCGGAACTCTCTCCAGGTAAACTCCAGGTAATTTACACTATGTACAATAACTGTACTTATGTGTACATGTGAGACAGAGTATAGACAGATAGCCAGAGACAGCTAAAGCAAGCCAGCTGGCCAGCCTGCCGAATACAAAGGAACATAAGAAAGAAGGAACACTGCAGCAGGCATACTGGCTCATGCAAGGCAGGAACATGTCACTCCCCCCCCCCCAGCTTAGGCCAATGGCCCACCTAGTCAGGTCACATCCATTGAAGGAAGGAGCACGACATCAGACCTATTAGCACAAGCTAGTCAGGTCCAACTCACACCCACCCACACTCACTCATGTATTTATCTAACTTATTTTTACTTTCCTCTTAAAATGGGAGTGTTAATGTGACATGGCATCAATGAATTCCTGGTGTTTGCCATGTTATTTGCTCTAGCTGGCACTCAATTGAACTGGTGCTCCCACAAGTGCTCCCAGATTTTTTTAATAGTGCACACACTGAGTGCACAGACCCATTCTTTCATGTCTACGCGACTCAAGCCTATTGCGCCAAATTTGAAGGAATGAAAAATAAAACTTTGATCTACATTTGGAGCGCAAATGTAGATCTATGTTTGGACAGTTTAAGGATTAAATGTCTTATTTTAGGTTAATATAGACATTTTCATTAATCCATCTATGATATTTTCTTCAAAATTATAAAAAAAATACATTACATAGCATATAAATATGCAAGGTTTATATGCTATTGAGTGGTGAGTCGGGTGAAGAGTAAACATTACGTTTTCTCTGACTCAGTGTTAGAGAAAACTGTGAATCTAGCGTCTGGCCCAGTCACCGCCATTCATACATGTTTGTTTACAATTCTCAGCATGAATTATTCATTACTTTCCCTTTGTTTATGATGGCATCTAAAGGTAGTTGTTAGAAACAATTAAACTCAGTGACCATGGTAATAATATGGCCCTGGGGGGCTACATACAGGTATGTACCTACATCTACCACTGCCTACAATGACTTCCTACAAATAAATACTACTCACCTCTTGCCCTCCATTAAGACTACAAATATTTTAAGGTAAGTAATGAATGTACTGTGGCAGTAAATGACAAAGAAGGGAAGTAACCCTAGAGAGGGTTCTGATACCTTATGGAGGGGGATTCCCAACTCCCTCTCCCCTCATTGCCTTCTTCAATACATCAACAAGAGTCTTCAATAAAGGTATGTAATGTTCATTTATCATTAAAATTTGTGCTTTATATATATTTCTCATTGTTTTCTGTATGTAAAACTATAGCTAATCTTTAAAAAATGTATTTTTTGTTAAAAACTTTGGGTGTCTGAAACGGATTAATTTGATTTGCATTAATACTTATGGGAAATATTATTTCAGTTTTCGGCCTTTTCGGATTATGGTCGATAACTGAGGGTCCACTGTACCAGTGTAGTACTTCTACAATATGTACAAAACTAAAGCAGAAGGAGTTGATAAAGGCTATAGCACCAGCCAAGCAATAAAGTGTAGTACATGTATTAAGAGAGTAGCAATTAAGTTCAGCGATAAAGTGTAGCATTAGAGTGTAGCAATTACGTTCAGTGATAAAGTGCAGCATTAAGAGTGTAGCAAGTAACCTATCTTTTCCACCCTCCACCTCCATCTCCACCAGCATCTGTTCTCCAAGGTAAATACATACACTTTATAAAACCAGTTTATTTCTTTACATTCTCTAATATATTTTATTATGTTTTTATACAATATTTCTTATTTATAAATAAACTGTGTCAGTGTTTTCCTTATGAAACTAGTGATCCAGTGCAGTTAGCCTCACAAACACTCCATTTTCAGAAGGGGAAGACTGGAAAGATATGGTCAGAGTGGGAGCAGGAGTGGCCGCCACCACTCGTGACATAATGACATATTTTATTCATTCTAGAGTATGTATCATGTTTCTATGTTATTTATATTGTTTACTATGTCATATTAGATCAATTATGATAGATAAACAAGCCATAGTAGAGCTGATATTAGCATTATATTGAAGTATTTTTTTCTGCCTCCCAAGAGCAGGAATTCCACTGGAACAGATTAATGGCATTTCAATTAATTTCAACGAGGAAAATTGTTCTGATATACGAGAAACTGAGTTATGAGCTAGGTCACAGAACGGATTAAACTCGTAAGTCAAGGTACCACTGTATACTTATTTATCCTTTTTTCCTAAAATATTTATTACCTGTTACCAAACCCCTTTCTATACAAGGTTCAGTCAAAGGCTCCCCATTATCATTTACACCTGGCACCTCAAACTTACTTACTACACCCTCACTAACCATTTCTCCCTCTTTAGCATTTAGGTCCCCTACCACAATTACTCTCTAATATGGTTCAAAAGTTCCTAAACACTCAACGAGGATGGGCTGCCTTATTTCCATTGGGATCCTTAAATTTTGTCCCCCAGGATGTGACCCACATCAGTCAACTAACACCCAGGTACCTACTTGCATGATAGGTGAACAGGGGCAGAAGGTGTAAGGAAACACCCAATGTTTCCACCCGGCCAGGGACTGAACCACAGACACTCAGTGTGTGAGGTGAGCATTGCCTACCAGGCCACGGGACACCATAGTATGTTATTGGATAACTTGTGGTTATATTTTAAGAAGTCACTGAACCTGCCAATTGCATAATTCACTTACGATGATGATGATGATGATGATGATTAATAAACTTACTCTCAATATTGACAAAACCTACTTCCTACAGTTTGGAAACAGAACCACTGATGTCCCTCTTAACATAATGATAAACGGATCACCTATCACAAAGCTAACAGAGGGAAAATTCTTAGGAATACATCTTGATAATAGACTGAAATTTCAAACACATATACAACACATTTCCAAGAAAATCTCGAAGACCGTAGGCATTCTATCGAAGATACAGTACTATGTTCCACAGTCAGCCCTCCTGGCCCTATATCACTCACTCATTTACCCCTATCTCACCTATGGAATTTGTGCATGGGGCTCAACAACAATAAACCAGCTCAGACCATTAATTACTCAACAAAAGGCTGCAGTCAGAATGATAACAAATTCCCACTACAGACAGCACACTCCACCAATATTCAAAACTCTAAACTTACTCACTGTACAAAATATACATACTTATTATTGTACCTACTACATACATAGAACACTTAACTCGGATATAAACCCTCTCCTCAAACTTCTCCTTACCAACCTCAAAAGAACACATGGCCATAACACAAGACACAGATCACTCTTAGATGTTCTTCGTGTCCATGTCACACTGTGTAAAAATGCAATTCACATAAAAGGCCCAAAAATCTGGAATTCATTACCTGTGAATATAAAAGAAACACTGTCTGCTTATCAATTCAAGACTCTTCTTAAAAACCACTTACTCACCCACAACTAAATAAATACTGATTAACTGTATCTCATAAATGTATAACCTGTGACCCTATCAAACTACATTACCTAATAGAATACTCCATTCTCCTGAATGCTCAGTAACTCATCAAAGGTGTTACAAATTTGTACAACAATAAAGCTTCTTATTTCAAATATTCATTTGTACTTCATGTTGTAATTTGTTTACTGTATTTTTACCACTGAATCTATCATTGCTTAGTTAATCTTAAGTTAATTTTAAGCTGCCCATAATGCTCTGCATACAAGGGGCTTTTGACATGTACACTCAACCACTGTATTTCTTTTGTACAACTATGTATCTATGTATTATGTCCAAATAATAAATAAATAAACAAATAAATAAATAAATAAAATAAATGTCTTTGATTTAAAAACTTGGCGACTCTTCTGGATACTACATATACCTGGAGAGGGTATCGGGGGTCAACGCCCCCGTGGCTCGGTCTGAGACCAGGCCTCGTGGTGGATCATCGTCTGATCAACCAGGCTGTTACTGCTGGCAGCACGCAAACTGACATACGAACCACAGCCTGGCTGGTCAGGTACTGACTATAAGTGCCTATCCAGTGTCTTCATGAAGACAGCCAGGGGTCTATTGGTAATCCCCTTTATGTATGCTGGGAGAACATAAGCAAACATGTGAACAAGGAACTATCATTTATTTAATAAGAGGAAAGTGCTAAACCCCGTAAGGATCATATAGCAGCAGAGGAATGGGAGATATTCATGTTCCACCCATGGGAGGCAAAAGTAAATATGTATATACAGTTCTTTGGATCAAGAACCCCTGACAGACATCACAGTGCCTCTCTACAGGGGTTGGAACAACCGTTATGTAAAATAATTGTAATTTATCCCAAAAACTGAGTAAATGTACCCAAATAAACTTACTTTTGAGCATGCACTTATAAGAAATAATCCTTATCCTAATTATATCAAACCTGTAACTAATATGAACTTTTCAGTTTTTTAACTTTTATGTATACTTCATCAAACTAAAATATTTTAATATTACAGCTTTTTATTTTTAACTTACTTAACTGCGTATGTTGAACCAAATGTTGCCAAAGTTATAAATTGTTTACACTTGCTATACAAGCTTCTTTTTTCGTAATTCTCACGGGTAAATTATCTATTTCTCTCTAAGCTTTTATCTTGAGGTCACATGTTTCTTACTGAAGAGAAGTTAGAAAGCACCAGCCAGCGTGCTCTTATTGTTGTGCTTCTTAAGGATCACTGAAGTGTACGCCTTATTGAGTCCAGCTTCCCTAGACTCCGCCACTAATGTTGCCCAAAAATGGGTGAAAATTAGAAAGAAAAAAAATTTCATCCGGAAAGAGCACCGGGAACATAAAATTTTAGAGTAAGAAAAGGCCCCATTTAGCCCACCGGGCACTTTACAGGAGGGACACCTGGCACTACAGGAGGGGCACCTGGCACTACAGGAGGGGCACCTGGCACTACAGGAGGGACACCTGGCACTACAGGAGGGGCACCTGGCACTACAGGAGGGGCACCTGGCACTACAGGAGGGGCACCTGTTCATCGGCTTACTTTAGCCAGCTCCATTTTTTCCGCTCTGCGGATAATTCTTGATCGGTCTTTTGTGTGAAGTTGGTTACTGAACTCAGGTGTGAGTGTGGGCGTCCCTCTGTGCTAGGGCTTGACAAGGGCGTCCACCGGATGAGTGTGGGAGTCCCTCTGTACTGGGGCTTGACAAGGGCGTCCACCAGATGAGTGGGCGTCCCTCTGTGCTGAGGCTTGACAAGGACGTCCACCGGATGAGTGTAGGCGTCGCTCTGTGCCAGGGCTTGACAAGGGCGTCCACCAGATGAGAGTGGGCGTCCCTCTGTGCTGGGGCTTAACAAGGACGTCCACCGGATGAGAGTGTGGGCGTCCCTCTGTGCCGGGGCTTGACAAGGAAGTCCACCGGATCTAATTGGAAACTAAAAGTTTCTATATTTACAAAGGAACTTTTGTTCCTTTTCTGTCATCGCTCAGCCTTGGGAACAATTTTTCCTCATACCATCGAGAAGCCCATACGGCTTATGCTGTCAGTGGCTCTCATAAACCTAAAAAAAGCAAAGAAGAAAACAGTATTTAGATAAAGGTAGGGAAGTTTTCATTGCATTTATGGATTTAGAAAAGGCATATGATAGAGTGGATAGAGAAGCAATGTGGCAGATGTTGCAAGTATATGGAATAGGAGGTAAGTTACTAAATGCTGTAAAGAGATTTTATGAGGATAGTGAGGCTCAGGTTAGGGTGTTAAGGAGATCGGCCTAAATGTATCAGGCTGTTGGGGCTTAGGGATAGGCACAATGAGATTATTGGTCCAGGAAGTAGGAAGAACGCCCTCAATGTAACTGAGATTATACAGTGCCAACAAAGGGTTATCAAGCACGTGCCTTAGAGTTCTGAGAATATCATAGGTTATACCATCCTCTCCAGGAGCAGTTGATCGACCTTTGGTTAATGCATTATCTAATTCATACTCGGTAAAGAGGCAATCACTCTCATCAATATTTTGGCTCATAAAATTAATCAGTTTCAACATTTCTTCAGAAGTACTCTCTAATTTTTTTCTAATATGAGATGGAAGGTTTTCATGCCTGGATGTTTTGTTAGTTTAAGTTAGTTTAATATGTTTATTATGCACCCCATACCCATCCTGTGGGCGGTAGTCAAAAGATTACAGAGGTACATAATTGGTCCAGGGACTGGACTCCAAAGTTTTGATAGCTGAGCAAGTTACAGAGGTAATGAACTCACAATTTACAAAGGTAATGAACTCACAATTTACAAAGGTAATGAACTCCAGGTAGGTCTGGTCACAATCATGACAAGTTACAAAGGTATTTACAGATTACAGAGGTACGTAATGGGTCCAGGGACTGGGCCCCCAAAGTTTTGATAGCTGAACTAGGTACAAAGGTAATGAGCTCACAAGTTACAAAGGTAATGAATTCTGTAGAATGCTTACTTACGTTCATACATGCTACAATCATTAACAAATTATAGAGTAATGAGCAATTCACACTTCCACACCCTGTCACAACTGTAATGAGTTATTGGTGCAAATATTGATTGTTGAGTCACACACACCACACACACACACACACACACACACACACACACACACACACACACACACACACACACACACACACACACACACACACACACACACACATACATTGACGTGTATAGTATGCAAAATTATGGAGAAGATTATCAGGAGGAGAGTGATGGAGCACCTGGAACTGAACAAGAGTATAAATGCCAACCAGCACGGATTCACGGAAGGCAAATCCTGTGTCACAAACCTTCTGGAGTTTTATGATAAAATAACAGAAGTAAGACACGAGAGAGAGGGGTGGGTTGATTGCATCTTCTTGGACTGCAAGAAGGCCTTTGACACAGTTCCTCACAAGAGATTAGTGCAGAAGCTAGAGCATCAGGCGCATATAACAGGAAGGGCACTGCAATGGATCAGAGAATACCTGACAGGGAGGCAACAACGAGTCATGGTATGTAATGATGTATCACAGTGGGCACCTGTGACGAGCGGGGTCCCACAGGGGTCGGTCCTAGGACCAGTGCTATTTTTGGTATATGTGAACGACATGATGGAAGGGTTAGACTCAGAAGTGTCCCTGTTTGCAAATGATGTGAAGTTAATGAGGAGAATTAAATCTGATGAGGACCAGGCAGGACTTCAAAGAGACCTGGACAGACTGGACACCTGGTCCAGCAAATGGCTTCTCGAATTTAATCCTGCCAAATGCAAAGTCATGAAGATAGTGGAAGGGCACAGAAGACCACAGACAGAGTATAGGCTAGGTGGCCAAAGACTGCAAACCTCACTCAAGGAGAAAGATCTTGGGGTGAGTATAACACCGAGCATGTCTCCGGAAGCACACATCAATCAGATAACTGCTGCAGCATATGGGCGCCTGGCAAACCTGAGAACAGCATTCCGATACCTTAGTAAGGAATCGTTCAAGACACTATACACCGTGTATGTCAGGCCCATAATGGAGTATGCAGCACCTGTTTGGAACCCGCAATTGATAAAGCACGTCAAGAAACTAGAGAAAGTACAAAGGTTTGCCACAAGGTTAGTTCCAGAGCTAAGGGGAATGTCCTATGAAGAAAGATTAAGGGAAATCGGCCTGACGACACTGGAAGACAGGAGGGTCAGGGGAGACATGATAACGACATATAAAATACTGGGTGGAATAGACAAGGTGGACAAAGACAGGATGTTCCAGGGAGGGGACACAGAAACAACTGGCCACAATTGGAAGTTGAAGACACAAATGAGTCAGAGAGATATTAGGAAGTATTTCTTCAGTCATAGAGTTGTAAGGCAGTGGAATAGCCTAGAAAATGACGTAGTGGAGGCAGGAACCATACACAGTTTTAAGACGAGGTTTGATAAAGCTCGTGGAGCAAGGAGAGAGAGGGCCCAGTAGCAACCTGTGAAAAGGCGGGGCCAGGAGCTAAGACTCGACCCCTGCAACCACAAATAGGTGAGTACAAATAGGTGAGTACACACACACACACACACACACACACACACACACACACACACACACACACACACACACACACACACACACACACACACACACACACACACACACACATCTATTTGCAAGGTGAAATCATTAGATACGTTAAAACTAACAGATATCTTGGTGTAGATGTACCCTTTAACAAAACCACTTTACCACAACTAAACAAGAAATGCAAAGCTAGGCTAAATGCTCTCAAAGCTGTTGCTGGCTACAATCCCAACTATGGTGCTAATGTGAGAATCGTGAGAATGATGTACATAGCCTATGTTAGGTCCTTAATTGATTATGCTGCTCCCATGTTGATATTAGCTAGAGAAAGTTCTCTCCGACCCTTGGAGTTAATGCAAATGAAGCTCTCAGGATTATTCTTGGCTGTCCCAGATCTACAAAAGTTCTTAACATGAAGAAGGAGCTTGGTATTTCTAGTATCAGTGATAGGATTGTTGAAATTAACACTGTACTCGGTATTAGAATGTTGAGAAACGAACCAGACACTGTCACAGTGAATCTTACCAAGTGTCTAGAGGTAAATACACACAGATCTAAATGGATTGTGAAAACGTGCAATTGCATTAAGTTTTATAACCTGCATGAACTGTATCACTGTAGGCAACAAGAGCATTTCACCCCTCCATGGAAGATGTGTTCATTTAATATCACATACCTACAAGTCCCTCCCAAGAAGCTTATTGCTAGTAATCCCTTCCTTAAATCTCTTGTTAGAGCAACTGCTCAAGAAGAAATTTTTCACCTAGCTGGTAGTAATAAGTTATCACAAGTTATATACACTGATGGATCTAAACAGGAGTCTTCTGGCAGGGCTGCATCTGCTCTTGTTGCCACCTCCCTAGTTAAGAACGATAATAAATTTGTTGAGTTAGGCATAAGAATTAACAACTGGGCGTCTACACTGCAAACTGAATTGTTTGCAATCCTAATGGCGCTAAAGCTAACCTATGACACTGAGCTTGACTCTATCATCATTACTGATTCTATGTCATCATTGAAGGCTCTTGACTCATATAATGACTCCAACAACATGCTCATTGGAGAAGCCAGGTATAGATACTCAAAAATTAGGGACAAAGGAATTAATGTACAATTGCTATGGATCCCATCACACATTGGATTACTCCTTCATGATAAAGTTGATATGTTAGCCAAGAAGAGTACCCAGAAGGAGAATGTAGAATATAACTTTGGTATAACTGTGTCTAGCATTAGGAATAATATTAGGAGAGAAGCAAATAATGAAAATGATTGTTATAGGAATGCAGTTAGAAGCCTGAGTAGATCTGTAACCCACTATGATAACATGAACGTAGATAAGTATGTTTATGGAGCAACTTGCAATGTGAACAGACTGACTGATGTTGTAGTGGCCAGGCTTATGCTTGGTTACAAGTACTTCTGGCAGTTTGGGAGACACACAGATGATGATCAAACTAAATGTAAATTATGTGATCAGGCATATGGTCACTCTCTTGAACACTATGTGCTTAATTGTCCACTTATTGAGGAATACAGAGACAGACAGTATAATAACCTATGTGACATGTCAAGATATCTTATTAATGAAAATAAGATACCAGATATACTAAGCAAATTTCCTAAATTTGCTTGCAACAGATAAGTGAACTATAGATATGTAGATATAAATCCATATGTATTCCTGTTAACCCTTTGGGGCCTAGTTCCTAGGCCTTTTGTGTATCCATATGCTCTCGCACTACCGTCCACAGGATGGATATAGGGTGCACAATAAACTAGCCACTTCGGTGGCAAAATCTAAATCTAGGTCAGGGTGTGTAGAAGAGACGGAGATTATTTCCCGGTAAAAGTAGGTCTTAGACAGGGATGTGTAATGTCACCATGTTTGTTTAATATATTTATAGATGGGGTTGTAAAAGAAGTAAATGCTAGGGTGCTCGAGAGGGGGGTGGGATTAAATTATATGGAATTAAATACAAAATGGGAAGTGACAGTTACGTTTTGCTGATGATACTGTGCTTATGGGAGATTCTAAAGTTGCAAAGGTTGGTGGACGAATTTGGGAATGTGTGTAAAGGTAGAAAGTTGAAAGTGAACATAAAAAAGAGTAAGGTGATGAGGGTATCAAATGATTTAGATAGAGAAAAATTGGATATCAAATTGGAGAGGAGGAGTATGGAAAAAGTGAATGTTTTCAGATATTTGGGAGTTGACGTGTCAGCGGATGGATTTATGAAGGATGAGGTTAACTATAGAATTGATGAAGGAAAAAAGGTTAGTGGCCAGTGACATCTACGCTACTTTGAGACTTCTCTCCCTGCTTTGGTTGCTCCCTTGCAACATTGAACAGCTCCTGATGATGCATTGAGAAGTGTGAAAGCACTTGAGCTAAAGATTTCCACCCCCCGTGGCTTGTCCTGCACACACACACACACACACACACACACATATATATATATATATATATATATATATATATATATATATATATATATATATATATATATATATATATATATATATATATATATATATATATACATATATATAGTATATATATATACATGTATATATATATATATGTATATATATATATATATATATATATATATATATATATATATATATATATATATATATATATATATATATATATATATATATATATATATATACATACATACATATATATATATATATATATATATATATATATATATATATATATATATATATATATATATATATATATACATACATATATATATATATATATATATATATATATATATATATATATATATATATATATATATATATATATATATATATACATACATATATATATATATATATATATATATATATATATATATATATATATATATATATATATATATATATATATATATATATATAATTTCTTCTTTCAACGCACCGGCCGTATCCCAGAGGCGGGGTGATCCAAAAGAAAAAAAGAAAAGTTTCTCCTTTTATATTTAGTAATATATACAGGAGAAGGCGTTACTAGTCCCTTGCTCCCGGCATTTTAGTCGCCTCTTACGACACGTATGGCTTACGGATGAAGAATTCTGTTCCACTTCCCAATGGATATATATATATATATATATATATATATATATATATATATATATATATATATATATATATATATATATATATATATATATATATATATATATATATATATATATATATAAAGGAAGGGTGTTAATGTTGCAGTTTTATAACTGTAGTGTAAATTACCCCTCTGGCAAGAGTGTGACTGCCCGGCTCCAGCTAGGTTACAAGTGTCTTTGGTAGGTTAATACACCACCACCAGATGTAGACCAAATGAAATGCAAACTTTGCCAGATGGACTATTGTCACACCTTGCGTCATTATATTTACCTGGAGTTTACCTGGAGAGAGTTCCGGGGATCAACGCCCCCGCGGCCCGGTCTGTGACCAGGCCTCCTGGTGGATCAGAGCCTGATCAACCAGGCTGTTGCTGCTGGCTGCACGCAAACCAACGTACGAGTCACAGCCCGGCTGATCCGGAACTGACTTTAGGTGCTTGTCCAGTGCAAGCTTGAAGACTGCCAGGGGTCTGTTGGTAATCCCCCTTATGTGTGCTGGGAGGCAGTTGAACAGTCTCGGGCCCCTGACACTTATTGGAGTGCAATAAAATTAATGAATTCAGAGACAACTCACTCAGAAATGTTCAAGATATGTCAAAGTATTTTATCCACAGTGGTATATTACGGACCATTCTGAAAAAATACCCTGACATTGTTCCCTGTAAATAAAGCATTACCACGTGTGTGTGTGTCTGTGTGTACTCACCTAATTGTGGTTGCAGGGGTCGAAACTCAGCTCCTGGCCCTGCCTCCTCCTTCTTCCTGCTCCATGAGCTTTATCATACCTCATCTTAAAACTATGTATGGTTCCTGCTTCCACTACATCGCTTGCCAGACTATTCCACTTCCTAACAACTCTGAGAAATTTGGAGTGAGAGGGGTGTGGAACAGTTGCTAAGTGATGCCGGGGAGGAGAGGCCATATTGAATTTAATGTGTGTACACTGGTTGTTACAATCGTCTAATAATCTAGTCATACTTACCTGGCACAGGAGATACCGTGATCACGAAGGCGGTTTTCCCAGGGCGAGGCTCACCATTGCACTCCGGTGGTGCTGACCCCTGCGATTAACCCAAATGTGGTTAACTCGAGTGCGAAATTTTTGTTAGCAGGGGACTGCGTTCGCGCTATCCTTTTGAATATTCGTCTCTCAGCCCTTGAGTAGAGAGGACGTGTGCTGCTGCTACCCCCTGGTGTTGACTGGGTGCAGTAATATTTTCACAACATGGCGCAGGCTTGTCGCCGGAGAGTCAATACAGTCTGTATTGAATTAACCAGTGGAGCTATCACTGGGCCGTCTATGGAGCTACTTCTACCAGCAATAATTAGAGACACCTACGGCGTAGCTACTGAAGAGATTTGTGGACTTGCCTTGAATGGCACGAAGAGGATATTTCTTAAATTCAATTCGACGAGTATGTATGAGACAGTGGTTAACAAGTTTCAGGAAGTGGCCATACCTGTGAATCATGCTGTCACGGTGAGGATGCATGATGTATCAAGTTACTTCACTTGGGTGAAGATCAGGAATGTGCCATTTGAGGCGGATGCATCTGACATAAGGTTTGCCATGAGTAAATATGGGACGGTACACACGGTTACTGCCGGAAGATGGTCAGCTGGTACGTATATGGGAATACCTGAGGGTACGTACTCTGCAAAGATGACGATACGACATCCTATACCGTCGTATGTGGTGATGGAAGAATTCAGAACTCAGGTATTTGTGACATACGCAGGGCAACGACGCACTTGTCGTTTGTGTGGGTCGTATGAACACCTGGCAGCGCAATGTGGTAGAGGACGTGGAGACAACGACCTACAACAACGAAGAAACGTAGAGGTGAGGAGAGTGGAGCAAGAACAGCCTTTTTCGACACTGACTCCGCAGAGTGCGTCATGGAGTGAGGAGGTTGAGAAGGCAGAGAAGATGGCAGGTGCTACGAGTGGGGGGGACTCCCCTTCCTTGGACGTGGTTCAGGCATTGGAGGAGATCATCGCAGAAGTGAATGATAGCAAGGAGGAAGCATTGACGACGCTTGTGGATATTTCGGGCACGGGGCCGTATCAGGAAGAAGGCACGATCCTGGATCTTGGGACTATTATGGAGGACGGAGGGGCGAAGGTAGTTCGTCCTAAGGTGTGTGACAAGGCTGTCTTGTCGGTGAATACGGTGGAGGTTGAGGTTCATCGTGGTGATGAGCTTGATGACGAGATGCAGGTCGACGGTACGACGCGAAAGCGCACAGCAGTGCTTTATGATTCAGATGAAGTGCTTACGCCCACACAACGTTCAGGGAAGAAAACATGGGCGGATGTCACGCAGAGGGGTTCAAAAGACACTCAGGGACAGGGATCGAGTAAGAGTGCACAAAAAGGGGGGGGGGGAGGGATAAGAGTGCAATGAGGCGATCAGGTGACAAAAAGGTTGTGTCAAGAGGGAAACCACCTTTGTCGGTTTTAAGTGCTTGACATTGAACATCAATGGTTTGAGGTCGCAGAGAAAGTGTGAGTGGTTTAGGGAGTTTTTGGAGCGTCATGGTGTTGACGTTGTGTTCTTGCAGGAGCATAATTATAGACATGGTTATGAGTTGAAGGTGGAGGGATATAAGGTGTATGTTGAACATGCGGTCAGATTGAAAGGCGGTGTGGCTATATTGGTAAAGGAAACTAGCCCGTTGGTTGTCAGGCATTGTGAAGGGGGGGAGGGGAGGGTGATACGTGTGGATGGATTATGGGGTCAGGTACAGATGACGTTGGTGTGTGTGTATGGACCGGCAGAGGGAGACGTACGCGTTAAGAATAAATTTGTGAGGGACGTGTTGGTTTACTACTTGCGTGGATTGCCAGGGGTAGCCGTGATAGGAGGTGATTGGAACTGTGTGATAAGGCGTAAGGATGTGGAACCGAGGGGGGCGGGGCATTGTATGGGAACATTGGGAGAATTGTTATCAGGGGTGGGTTTAATCGATATCTGTGGGGGGGGGGAGGTAGAGCATACATTTATTAGGCGTGGGTATGCTGCTAGGCTCGATCGTTTGTACGTCCCCAGAAGGGTAGTAATACATAGGGTGAGGGTGTTGGATGTGGTATTTTCTGATCATAGGGGTGTTATGGTGGATTTGGGTTGGGAGGGGTTGCCACGAAGGGGTAGGGGGTTTTGGAAGTTAAATGTAAAGTTGCTGCATGAAGAAGAATATAGACAGTCATTTAAACAGTTTTGGGAGGGGTTGGAGGCAGAAGCGCCTGGGAATGGTGATCTGGTTAGATGGTGGGACTCGGTGGCGAAATCAGGTATTAAGGATTTTTATGTACGTAATGGGAGGGAATATAATAGGTTAAAGTATGGGTTTCAATCTTATCTTGAGGGGCAGTTGAGGGCTTGCTACGAACGAGGGAGGGTTAGTTACCCGGTGGGAGATATTGAGGGATTAAAGGAGAGCATTAGGGATTTGCAAAATGAAAGATTTGATGGTGCACGCGTTTTGGCGGGGTTGGAGGAGGTGTTATGGGGTGATAGGCCATCGGCGTGTGTATTGAGAGGACAGCGTAAGAGGAGAGCGGCGACGGAGATGATGGGATTAACTGTTCATGTGGGGATGGGAGGGTATAGGGAAGGGCAGGTATTGATGTCGACTGAAGGTATGAGTGGATATCTTGATGTATGGTTTAGGTCATATGCACAACATGTGGGTATACGAGATGATGCTTTAAGGGAAATGGGTGGTTATGTGCAATGCGAGCTTGATGGTAGAGATAGGGAGACTTTGGAAGGACAGATTACGGAAGGGGAAATTTGGCAAGCTATAGCAGGTGCAAGTTTAGGTAAGGCACCGGGTGTAGACGGGTTGCCTAATGATTTTTATGTTAAGAACTGGGAAGTATTGAGGAGATTTTTAGTCAGATTGTTCAATGTAATGAAGGAAGATGGGGCAATGGGTGAGCAGCAAAGGACTGCTGTTGTTGTATTAGTGCCGAAGGGTGGACAGACAACGGTAGAAGATTACCGTGCAATATCGCTTATGTGCGGTGATTATAAGTTATTTGCAAGGGTATTAGGGAACAGAATCAAACAGGTTTTAGGTAAAGTAATTGATAGAGGACAATATGGCATACCGGGTAGATCAATGTATGAAGGGCATGGAGTTATTAGGAGTTTTATAGAGCATAGGGGGGAGGGGGGAGGGGGTGTTTTGGCTCTGGATTGGAGAGCTGCTTATGATAGCGTAGAAAGGGATGCATTATGGAGTTTTATGCGTTGGTTGGGTTTCGGGAGGGAAATTGTTTCTTGGGCAAAAACTTTGTATCTGGGTGCAGTTATGAGAATTCAGGTTAATGGACGACTAGGTGATAGCATACAGATGGGAAGGGGTTTGCGACAGGGATGTCCTCTGTCGCAAATTTTGTTTGCATGTCTTCAGGAACCCTTTTATAGGGCAGTTAGGTGGAGTATGGCGAGAGCGAGGGTTGGTTTTGCACGAGAAGGGGAAGCGGGTATAGTGGGTTACGTGGATGATACGACTGTCTTGGTGAGGGATGTGAGGGATTTACATAAGGTAGGAAGGGTGATAGACGTTTTTGGTGAGGCTACGGGGATGAAAATTAATGTAGTAAAGTCCAAGTATTTGGATCTAGGGGATAGTGTACATAATGGTGAGACTGTTGAGGGTGGGTGGCGTGTGGTAGATCAGTTGTTGATATGTGGGATAGTGTACATGCGGAATGATAGGGATGCACAAGAGGCAAATTCGAGACGCACCGTGGATGGAGTTTTGAAAAGATTGGGAGGTTTGAGGGCAGAGCAATTAACGTTGCATCAAAGGGTTATAGTCACGAATGTTCTGTTGTATAGCAAGTTATGGCACGTGGTGGCAATATATCCGTTACGACGGTGTGAGGTGCAACGGTTGCAACTGCGAGTATTCAGATTTATATGGGGATCGGGTTGTGACTGGCTAAGTAGAGGGGTGGTGTCGCTTCCCGTTAGCCAGGGGGGGCTGGGGCTTATACCTCTTGAGAAACGTATGTTGAGTGTGTTTCTGAAAAGGGGGTTTGTGAGGGAGGGGGTGAGCGGGGGGGGCCTTGAAAGACTGCGCATGGATATGCAACGGTGGTGGAGGGGTAGGGATTTAATGTTTGGGGAGGCTATGTTGCGAATTTTACTGACGGTAAGGGATCCCAAACAGCTTAAATTGAAGGTTCTTGAGAGGGTGGGGGGTGGGTCTGTGGTGGCGGCAGTTGAGGGGGCATACCCTATGTATGCATGGGGTTCTGTATGGAAATGTCTTCAACAACTACGTGTAAAACCAAGTGTCAGGGAGGTTATGTTTAGGTTTTTACATGGGATTTTGCCGTCTGGGGTTGTGTTATTTAATAGGAGATTAAGGGAGGGTGGGGAGTGCAAAGCGTGTGGATGTCCGGAAACCATATTTCACGCTGTGTACTTTTGTATTTGTTTAGAAGATGTGAGGGTCTGGCTAAGTAGGGTAGTTAGGTTAGTGGGTGGGGAAGGGTTACAGGTGTTGCGGGTGTTAAGTTTAGATATAGGTGGGTGGAGTCAGCAGGTGGTGAATGCGGTTGCGTATGTGGTCACTGATTTTATATATATATCTTGGGCAATGAGGGAGGTGGGAGTCGAGGAAAGGATAAGAGTGTTAGGGGCCACGATGTATAGAACAAAGTGCCGCAATAGGGATCTTTATGGGGGAAGATGGGAGACAGCATTTACTGAAGGTTATCGTAGATTCAGGTTGAAGGATTTAAGAGATTTAAGTGTCAAGTAAGGGGTTGCGGCGGGCTAGTTTTCTTGAGTATGGACATGTGTATGGATGTTAGCGTGTGTGGTATGTTTGGTAATATAATAAATAAGCTTCTTTTGTGATGTGAGTTTGGTCGGGGTAGTTGTGTAAGATATGTTTTTCACATTGTTTTTTAGAAGGTATTGCATATAATATGTAAGTAGTGTTGTTGCACTACATTGTGTGTAAGTGTGAGAGGGTACATCTCACAGTATTTGTGTGTTTGAAGGTTTGAGGTGACACAAGGCATGATCTAAGTATGTTTGGTTTTTCTTTTTGTCCTCAAATGTGTTATACAAAGATAATTCTGTGGTGTATGTGATGTGTAGGTTTATAGGTATTCAACATGCTTGTTGTATGTTCCCTTTTCGATACTTTGTTTTAATTGTCATTTCAATGTACTTTGTATAGTATTATACAATGGTATTGTTCTTTGCCATATGAAGTGGTTTTTTTTTTAGGTTATGTTATGTTCTAGGTTTTTGTATGTTAAGATGTACTTATAGACTGTCAGCACCCTGATATAGGTTTTTCATGCTATGTTCTTAACGTAAGTTTTGGCTGTATGGTATACAGATATATCTAGCCAGTTTATAGACGCATTCCTTTTGTGTCTGAAATTTTTGTATACGGGTTTATTGTAACTGTAATGAGTCGGTTTTAAGCTGTTTTCTTTGTATGTTTATTTGTATTTTGGTATATGGGATAAGTATGTAGATGTCCTAGTAGGATTATGATGTTAGAGATCCATACTGTTTCCTTTTATTTTTATTTTTATGTATACTGTATTGGTTATAAATAAAATAAAAAAAAAAAAATAAAAATAAAAAATAAAAAAAATAAAAAAAAAAAAAAAAAAATAATCTAGTGTCATCAAGGCCATAATAGGGTGTTTCAGCCTGGATTTGTAATAGATAAGTAGTATTTTTGTGTATCCAGCAAGCAAGGCTAATTCTATTCAGTCCACACAACTTTAATTACTAGAGTAGCTGGTTTTAATATCATAATTATTAATTTAATGTCAGGTCTAGCTTTTTGTGAGTGGTGAAGGAGTGGGCAATTGAAGGAGTTGAAGTTCAGTGACCTACTGTAACCAAGTCCCACTTACCTCACCCAAATTACTTGCAGGTAATAATTCAGGTAATGCCCTGTAAACCTCATGCAGGTGATTTTCTCACATAATAATAATAATAATAATAATAATAATAATAATAATAATAATAATAATAATAATAATAATAATAATAATAATAATAATAATGTAAAAATATTACCATCACACAGGTATTTAGCATTTCCTTAGATAATTATAATAATAATAATGTTTTTGGAGTTCCAAATTAACTATATTTCTGGTATTTGTGATAAAAATATTACCTCATCAGTATCACTCAGTAATATTGTTATCTCTCTAACATTTAATACTTCCATATAAGTATATTAATAATAATACTCTTTGAGAGATATTTTGTTTGGAATTCCAAATTAACTATATTTCTGGCGTTTGTGATATAATCACCACTTTATTAGCTTTGATATTATAATACATTGTAGATTAAGAGTTCTTGTAAAGCAAGTACTCAAGTCTAGTAATATTTATAAGAAATAGAAAAATACACTTCAAAAATGTACAAGGGCTTTGAGGATTTAGTTTTCACATATGATGAAATGTTCATCTTGTGTGAACTAGAATGCAGATCCCGGCTGGGTTCTGGTGTTAGCGGGACCGTGTATAAGGTTGCTTTTGACGGTGAGTACGCCTGCTTGAAACTGGGCAAGTGCCTAGAGGATGCACGAACCTATGAAGAGGAGGCGAAGATTCTGAGTGTTTTGAAAGGAGCTGGCGGAGCTCCTCTATTAAAATGCTTCTGTAGCAACTTCCCCGCAATGGTAATTTCCTTCAGGGGAAGCACTACCCTACACGACTTTCTAAAACACAGTCAAAATCTTTCCCTACATGTGTTAATTTTGATATTTATCCAAGTGGCCATAGATCTCCAGGAAATCCATGCACATGGATATATTCATAATGATTTAAAGGGAGATAATATAATCATCAATGAGCCTGAAGAGGGCCTCCTCGAGGTAAATATCATAGATTTGGGTCACGCCAAAAGGAAAGGATGTCGCATGGGATGGGTTCACACTGAGGACGACCATGCCAGGTTTCCACACTATGCTCCAGAAGTTTTTTTTGGTGACCCTTGCACACCACAAGGTGATGTTTATTCCTTGGGCCATCTCATGGCTAAACAATTTGGACAGTACCTGCGCAAGAAGAAAATAGACTGGCCTCCAGTTTTACTAAACCTGATAGATAAAATGATGCACTCTCAGTGGTTCAAAAGGCCAACTATACAGGAGGTTATTGAATGGTTAGCTGTATAGCCCTTGTGGCTTAGCGCTTCTTTTTGATTATAATAATAATAATTGAATGGTTAGAATTTGTTATAAATCCTTTCAAATCAATGAAAAGCCAACCAGTTGCTGACAGCCTCAACCAGACTTCAGGAAGGACATGTGACAATGTTTCTGTGTACGACTCTCCAGAAATAGACGCCAAGACCCCACCAGAAGTCAAGACCCCACCTTCCACTCCCTCTCTTCCTTCCCCTCCATATCTTCCTTCACCTCCCTCTATTCCTTCCCCTCCCTCTATTCCTTCCCCTCCCTCTCTTCCTTCCCCTCCCTCTCTTCCTTCCCCTCCCTCTATTCCTTCCCCTCCCTCTCTTTTTTCCTCTCCCTCTATTCCTTCCCCTCCCTCTCTTCCTTTCCCTCCCTCTCTTTCTTCCCCTCCCTCTATTCCTTCCCCTCCCTCTCTTCCTTTCCCTCCCTCTCTTACTTCCCCTCCCTCTATTCCTTCCCCTCCCTCTCTTCCTTTCCCTCCCTCTCTTCCTTCCCCTCCCTCTATTCCTTCCCCTCCATCTATTCCTTCCTCTTCCTCTATTCCATCCCCTCCCTCTTTTCCTTTCCCTCCCTCTCTTCCTTCCCCTCCCTCTCTTCCTTCCCCCTCTTCTCTTCCTTCGCCTCCTTCTCTTCCTTCCTTCATTCCTTCAAATACAGCACAGGCCGAAACCTCACCACAGACCAAGACTCCACAACAGGTCACGACCCCGTCACAGGCCAAGACCGCAACATTGACCGACGCTGCAACAGTGACCGACGCCGCAACAGTGACCGACGCCGCAACAATGACCGACGCCGCAACAGTGACCGACGCCGCAACAATGACCGACGCCGCAACATTGACCGACGCTGCAACATTGACCGACGCCGCAACATTGACCGACGCCGCAACAGTGACCGACGCCGCAATAGTGACCGACGCCGCAACATTGACCGACGCCGCAACAGTGACCGACGCCGCAACAGTGACCGACGCCGCAACATTGACCGACGCCGCAACATTGACCGACGCCGCAACATTGACCGACGCAGCAACATTGACCGACGCCGCAACAGTGACCGACGCCGCAACATTGACCGACGCTGCAACATTGACCGACGCTGCAACATTGACCGACGCCGCAACAGTGACCGACGCCGCAATAGTGACCGACGCCGCAACATTGACCGACGCCGCAACAGTGACCGACGCCGCAACAGTGACCGACGCCGCAACATTGACCGACGCCGCAACATTGACCGACGCCGCAACATTGACCGACGCCGCAACATTGACCGACGCCGCAACAGTGACCGACGCCGCAACAGTGACCGATGCCGCAACATTGACCGACGCCGCAACAGTGACCGACGCCGCAACAGTGACCGACGCCGCAACATTGACCGACGCCGCAACATTGACCGACGCCGCAACAGTGACTGACGCCGTAACAGTGACCGATGTCCCACAACGGGGTGACGCATTAGCTGGGTCTTGTTCGGTAAAAAACAAAGTGAGATATTTATTATTGTACTACGCCTTGTACACCGCACTGGCTTGTACATATGGTAACATAGATGAACCAGAACCTAACATAATGGAGTGAGACCTTGGCTCACTTTCTCACCAAAGGAAACTACAAGTTCTTTTTATGAGTTTTATTTTAATTTAAGCATAAGAACATCTATTTTGTAATTAAAAAATCTTATTTTCTTTTATTTGAAAACAAGGAACTTTATTTATTATATATATATATATATATACATTAAAAAAAAGGAGCTCGACGAGCAGCCACCTCCACGTGGTGAGTTCTGGGTATTTTGTGACATAAAAACCTCTTACAAAATAGCTGAGAGCTGCTCATAATCTTCTGTGTATGTATGTGGAAACTATACATATACATGTATATACATACAGGGAAATAGTGGACCTAGTAGTGACCAGGGAGAAGGCTGGGTAAGAAGTTATGACGATACGATCCTGCAACTATAAATAGGTGAGTACATACATGACTCTCACTTTTACACAGGGTTTGACAAGGTTAAGATAAGATAAGATAAGATAAGATTTCGTTCGGATTTTTAACCCCGGAGGGTTAGCCACCCAGGATAACCCAAGAAAGTCAGTGCGTCATCGAGGACTGTCTAACTTATTTCCATTGGGGTCCTTAATCTTGTCCCCCAGGATGCGACCCACACCAGTCGACTAATACCCAGGTACCTATTTGCTGCTAGGTGAACAGGACAACAGGTGTAAGGAAAAGTGTCGAAATGTTTCCACCCGCCGGGAATCGAACCCGGGCCCTCCGTGTGTGAAGCGGGAGCTTTAGCCACCAGACAAAATATTTACAGGTTAAGGATTCCTAACTTTATTGACAAGCTAAGAGCTGTTACCTACATCAGCTCATTTGAAAGCATTTTTATTGTTATGAGACATACAAGTATTTTTATTGTTATGAAATATGCAAGTATTTTTATTGTTATGAAACATACCAATATTTTTATTGTTATGAAACATACAAGTATTTTTATTGTTATGAGACATACAAGTAAGGAACAGGATGAAGTTGGAGCCATCTGTGGGCCAGCATTTCCATCTGGTCAACTGACTTTATCTCGTTGACATCATTATGCTGTACGAATGTGTTCCATACTCGAGTCATCCTGGGTATATATGATCTCAGATGGAGTGATGTTCTGGAGAAGGGTACAGCCAGAGTGAAGTTGCTGCTAGCTGCCCATCATGTGGCATAAAAGCTTGTTTCACGCTGTCCTCGAAGTGGATCCAAGCGTGGTACTTTGCCAATATTGGCCTTGTACATAACAGTAAGGCCACGCACATCCCTCCTGTGTTGAAGGCTCTGCTGAAATGACAGATATATCCAGGATGGGTCCAGGCGAGAGATGTGACGTCTTGCTCTGTTCTCTACTCTGTCAAGCAGTCGCAGAAGAGAGGGGGGGGCAGGCAAACCAAGAAAGTGGAGCATACTCTCTCTCTCTCTCTCTCTCTCTCTCTCTCTCTCTATATATATATATATATATATATATATATATATATATATATATATACAGGAAGGCCCCACTTATATGGCTGGTTAGGTTCCAGGCTACCGCCGTAAAGCGGAAACCGCCGTAAAGTGGAACACCCTTTTTTCCACCCACAAATGCATACAAACACTAGATAACAAGTTTACACTAACATATATTAAGTTAGCAATAGAACCAGGCATCAAAAAACACTAAAAAAGTACAATACACACATAGTGCACTCATTACTTATCTTAAAATATTTATAGTCTTAATCTAGGGTGAGACAAGTAGTATTTATTGTAAGAAATCAAGTGTGGTATGTATGGTAGTCAGCCAGGCTACCATACCAGGCCACCCCACCCACACATACAATTCTATGATAGTTAAGCATCCCAGAGCGATAAAATGTATATACAGTTCACTCATTACTTACCTTAAAATATAGGGTGAGATGAGTAGTATTTATTGTAAAAAATCAAGTGTGGTATGTATGGTAGTCAGCCGGGCTACCATACAAGGCCAACCCACCTACACATAATATTCTATTACATTTAAGCATCCCAGAGCGATAAAATGTATATACAGTTCACTCATTACTTACCTTAAAATATTTGTAGTCTTAATGTAGGGTCAGGAGTAAGTAAATGAGATTAAACGAATAAATGAGAGAGAGAAAGAATGAGTACATGAGAGAGGACAGGCGCAGAGTTATGTAAACAAACCAGGCGAAGGTAAGTTTTGTAAACGAAGTGTACACGTCTGGTTTGTGTACAAGTTACATTGTGTACAGGTTGTCTCTACATTGATACGGTAGAATAAATAAAGAAGAACACTCCCATTCTCATGTAACATCATTTTGAGAAGAAATGATGCTCTGAGTAAGGGCAATGGAAATAAGTCACTCTGACTTTTTTGGGTTATCCTAGGTTCTCTACACATATGTTGTTATGTATGATAATCTATGTAACTGTATTTGTGTATACCTGAATAAACTTACTTACATACATACGAACGGAATAATTTTCTACAGTTACCCCCAGTAACACATTTTCTCTTATGTTAGATTAGAGAAAATGTTATTCTTGGCGTCACTTGTACAAGTTATCTAAGTAAGTAAGTAAGTAAGTAAGTAAGTTTATTCAGGTATACACAAATACAGTTACATAGAATTATCATACATAGCAGCATATGTGTAGAGAACCTAGGATAACCCAAAAAAGTCAGACAGAGTGACTTATTTCCATTGGGGTCCTTTTACCTTATTATTATAGTATAAAGGTTATATTATTTTCTTATTATTCTACAATGAAGATAACATCTTATTATCATACTAAAAAGACTATCTGCTACACCAAGGTCATTAAGACTATCTACAATACGAGGGTCATTACAAGGAATAAGGTAAAATTTACACGTATGTTAGCTAAAAAATAGAAAATCATTCCCCTCCCTTTCTGTAGCTACATTCATCAGACACCTTTTGGCACTCTTCTTGAACTGGTTCACGCTATGACTGGCTTTGACATGTGCGGGTAGTCTGTTCCATTCCTTTATTGCTGTACAATAAAAGGTGTTTGAAGCCTGGCCACTGACTGTGGGTACTACAAAGTTGTGCTCTCTCCCCCTAGTACTATGATTGCTTTGGTTCCCAACCTTGACAAAATTGACAGCAAGATATTCTGGACATTGTTTGTGAGCAATTTTATAAACATGATTTAGCTTCAGTTGTTTTACTCTGTCTTCAACATTCAGCATATCCAACTGCTGTAATTCTTCTTGGCCTACATGTTCTCTTGGTCCCAGCCCCAGGATGAATCTTACGATTTTGTTCTGGGTGATTTGCAGTCTATCTTTCAGTTTTTTTGTCAAGGCAGAGTACCAAGAAGAGCAAGCGTAATCCATATGGCATTGTATAAGGGCTAGACATAGGGTCCTGCGAGCCTCAGTAGGTAGACACTGTGCTTGTCTATACAGGAACTTCAGTTTGGCATTCGCTTTCTTTACTACACTGTTCCCTATCAATTCTCCTGACATGCATGGGTCAAAGGGGATTCCCAAATATTTTACTGATGAAACCAAAGTGATGGGCTCCCCATTACATTGAACATTAAAATTATTTACCCTTCTCAGTTTATGTTTCGTGCCAAAGAGAATGGCTTCAGTTTTCCCTAGGTGTAATGATAGTTTGTTGTCTACTAACCATTTGCTGCAGGACTCCAGTTCCAGTGTTAAAACATTAGCAATATCTTGTGGGTCTTTACCTGACACTAACAGAGCACTGTCATCTGCATACAGTAGGAGTTTGCACTTGACACTGATAGGCATATCATTGACATAACATAAGAATAATAAGGGACCCAGAATACTACCTTGGGGAACTCCACATGTTATCGGCAGGGGTTCTGATTCTGTTTTGTTGATTTTGACTATTTGTCTCCTGTTGCTAAGGTAGGACTTAAACCAGTCTACAGAACCTATACCAATAGCTTGAAGTTTATTACATAATATATTGTGGTTGACAGTATCGAAGGCCTTTTGCAGGTCTAAGGTTACCATGCCTATGAGGTTCCCCTTTGACATTTCAGTTCTCAGGTAATCCATCAGATTAATAAGGGAGGTGTCGGTTGAGTAGGATCTTCTAAAGCCCGATTGATAGCTATGGAGAATGTTGTTGTCATTAAGGTACTTAACTACTTGAGAATACACCGCCCTCTCTAGAATTTTAGATATTATACTGAGTATACTAACAGGCCTATAGTTGCTTACATCAGACCTACTATTTTTCTTGAAGATAGGAGTGACTCTGGCCTCCTTGAACCCCTCCGGTACTGTATTAGTGGTGATTGATAGATTTATTATGTGAGCAATAGGGATTGACAGTTCAGAAGCACCATCTTTTAGGAACTTAGACGGGATGTTATCAGGGCCTGTGCTCTTAGTTGGGTTTAACCTGCTTAGTTCTTTTTGAATAAAGTCATGAGATACACTTACTAGTTGATAACTGTTTGGGGTTACCCCTTTATTGGTATAGTATGTTTGAAACTTATCAGAGTCTGTGTTAAAGGTATTTGATGCAGCTGGTAGTTTACTTACTAGTGTTGATGCAACAGATGTGTAGTAGGAATTAAAGCAATTTGCCACCTTAGATGTTTCGTGGCATACCTCATTATCGATAGTGAGTACTATGTTAGACCTATCTACTGGCTTATGGCTATACCCCAACTGTTTTAGTTGTTGCCAGAGCTTTCTGGGGTTATGCTTATACTCTTCAATTTTTGAGCAGTAGTGCTTTGCCTTTGCTCCTTTAATAAGTCTCTGTACTCTGTTCCTCACCCTTTGGAATTCATTTAGTGCTGCAATATCCTGTCTGTTTACTTTAAATCTTTTTAGCAGCTGGTCTCTGAATTTCATATTATCTAATATCTCAGTATTCATCCAGGGTTCAGTTCTTCGTTTAATCCTAACCTCTTTAACTGGTGCAATATTATCAAGGATGGTAGTGAACATTGTTTTGAATTTTTCCCAGGCATCGTTTACGTCCGTGCAACTTGTTATCTCTGTCCAGTCACAATTGTGTAGCCTATTTACCAGTGTTTCTTTACTGTAGTTTCTAGTTGACCTCATTTTTATTGTCCTGTGTAGGCCTATCCTATCCCTAGTTATTTTCCTGGTGCAGTAAATGATGAAATGATCACTAAGACCTGTGGTAATGACGCCTGACTGACTAATGTTCTCAGAGCGGTTACAAAGTATGTGGTCAATTAGGGTGGCTGAGAACTGTGTGATCCGGGTTGGAGTATTAATTAGTTGAGTGTAACTATTTAATCCTAGAATTTGCTTATACCTTTTGCATAGCCCGTTATTTTGCTGCTGAAAACAGATATTAAAGTCGCCCAGTATTATTGTCTCGCAATTGTTTTCAACTCCGGACAAGACTCTGGAAAAGTCTTCTAAGAACTGGTCCTGGGTAGGAGGGCGGTAACTAGTTCCTACTAAGATGGGTTTGGTCTCAGGAAGCAGCACTTCAAACCATAGAATCTCCAGTTTATTGTTATTTAAATCAGGTCTTGGGTTGTAAGCTAAGTCATTTCTAATGTAGGCACATACTCCACCACCCTTTCTGTTCCTATCTAAGCGTTTTATATTGTAACCATCTATTTTGACCTCGTCGTCAGTCACCGTATCATCCAACCAAGATTCAGAGATGGTTATAACTGCCGCCCTAATTTTGTTAGCTAGAATCCTAATCTCTGCCAATTTAGGAAGAAGTGATCTTGCATTGACATGAATAAAGTGAAGGCCTGTTTTCATAAAACAATCATAATCATCAATATATGGCAATGGGTCATTTGTATTAAAATTAGGTAAATCAATGTCATCACTGCTAAAGGGTAACTGTGCCAAAGTGCATTTGTTACACACAAAATGAATTCTGGCACCGTTGCTATAATTGTACATACATCCATCATGCACCCACCCCTTACACATTTTACATAAGGTGCCTTTTCTGTTTTTCATGCGTACTTTAGTACAGTGTATGCACCTGTTTGGTAGTGTTTGAGATAATAATGGCTGTATTGTCTCACATTGACCTATGTATGCATTACATATGGAGTTAAGGTTATCATTCCTAGCTACTAGACCGTCATTATTGCCGTCATTTATCTGTCTGTTTTGCCTCTGCACAATAGTTTGAGGTCCTGGATTAATTTGGATATCACCACTTAAGAGCGCTACAATAAGAGCTGTGTGCCACTGTTTTTGTTTAGGTATGCGGTGTGCCATACCTTGCGGCGATAGTGACATTTACTTTTCTGGTAGGATGGCAATTGTTGGGCTTTTACTGTCCAGGGCGCTGTTACTCCATTCATCTTTTCCAGCCCCCATGACTGATTACTTTCTTCATGGAATTGAAGAAGAAATATAAATATAATTATGGCAGCCTGTACCCCCCTAATGCCTGCCATTTTCACTCTTCGCTCTTTTACTCATATACAATAATATTTATTTCTCTTTTCCTTTCCCTAGTACACTTAGTATCTGCTTTAGCAATCACCACTGAATTACTAGTAAAATTTCCTCTTCAAAACCCTCTTCACTGCTCACTTTTCCCTGGTTTTATCCTTCCAAATCCCCCTCAGTTCCATTTATCGGGGGTTGTGTGGTGTTGTTGTCTCCTGACCTGTTTTGCTGACTCAGCCATTTTTAAAACACTGAGGGGAGTAACGCCACCTACAACCTGACTTTCCTTGAGTTTATAGATATATTTGGCGTTTTCTGCTATGATTCTCTCACTGTACACTGGTCAGCTGAATATAGGTCAGCTACTATAACATTAACCTTGACTGTTTAACTATTCACTTCTTTCTCACGACTGGCACTGAGGGATATCCGACCTATAACCTTGGAGTTTTGTACTGTTGATTTGACGATGTCTCCTGTGTTTCCCTCTCGTTAGCACTGGTACAGGTGATATGATGGTGGTACAGATATGATGCTACTGTCAACAGATGAACGTCAGTAAAGATGAGAATTTCACTTCGCTAGTTGTACGTCTGGCAGTAGCGGCTGTTTGGATGCCGGTCAGCCATGTTTAAATGCTCAATTCTTTCCCTCGTTTGGCACTGAAGAAAAAAGTCCTACAGACCTGTCATTTCCTTGGAGATTTAGTTGATCAGGTTTTCTGCCATGTTGTCTTCCCGTTAAACACTGGTGCAGTTGATATGGAGGTCAGTTATTTCATTGTAGTGGAAAACGTCTCATGTCTGGTTCACGTCTGGCAGCAGGTCTGGTACTTGAATGCCGGTCCCTCTTTTGTCATATTTAGTCCATTTCGTTGTCGTCACCGTCAGTTTTTATGTCACTATAGGTTCCTTGCAAGTTGTTGCAGCAGTACTTGCCAACTTGGCCATCACTGGAGTTCGGATAGGCCCAGGGGACGGCAAGATGTAGGAGCAGCCTTGTTGCTGCTTGCTGCGGCTGCGGCCGCAACCACATCTCATATTTATGTTTATTTATTCTATTGTGGGGTGTATTTATCATCTTTTTATGTTATGTATCGTGTTTATTATATAATTTTGAAAAAAATATCATAGATGGATTAATGAAAATGTGTATTTTATTTATTTATTTATTTATTTATTTATTTATTTATTTAGAAATTTTAGCATACATACAGAGGTACAAAAAAAAAAATACAGGTAAGAGCAGCATGCCAAAGCCACTTATATGCACAGCATTACGGGCTGGCTTAAAATTAATATACGACATTTAAGTGAGACTTGATGATTATTATTATCATTACTAATATGACGTCTGGAGACATAAGACATTCTTACTGATTTTAATGTGTACCTGCATGCCAGCACAGTATGTAAGTTTATTTAAGTACAGGTATACATAAGTATAATTATCAGAGTATATATAAAATATGAAATAACTTTTAAAAACATTTGAAATTTTGGAGTTTCCAGACAAAATGGAGAGACATAGTGCTTACTGAGATCACGAAGAATGTAAACAAACAAGGTGGGGCACGGTGACTGTATTAGAAAGTCAGGTGGGGGGAGCCGTATAGTGAGTTTTGGTCATAATTTGAAATGACCGTATTAGCAGAATGCCGTAAAGTGAAACGCCATAAAGCGGGGCCCTGTTGTATATATATATATATATATATATATATATATATATATATATATATATATATATATATATATATATATATATATATAACTAAACAAACACAGTGAAATATATTTTTTTCGTTAGGTTCAGAATGATTTTGGCGAAATTATTGAATACACAAATTTTCACTTGTCCTATATGGCAAGATGAACGTTGCTATTTAAGCCAAGATCGCAAGTTCTGCCTATTCGGCACGACATATATATATATATATATATATATATATATATATATATATATATATATATATATATATATATATATATATATATATATATATATATATATATATATATATATATATACAAAGTTTACTGAGTATACCAGGAAAAGTGTACGGTAGGGTTATTATTGAAAGAATTAGAGGCAAGACAGAATGTAGAATTGCGGATGAACGAGGAGGTTTCAGAGTGGATAGGGGATGTGTAGATCAAGTGTTTACATTGAAGCATATATGTGAACAGTATCAAGATGGACTTCTGCACCAGCCTTCGTCGGGTGTGGACGTCTCTCTCGCCTGAGTATTAGTGACAAATTTCCACCGTTCTCACTGGGACGTTTGTCCTCATCCATTTAGCCCGCCGGGCACTCTACAGGAGGGACACCTGGCACTACAGTAGGGGCACCTGGCACTACAGGAGGGGCACCTGTTCATCGGCTTTCTTTAGCCAGCTCCATTTTTTCCGCTCTGCGGATAATTCTTGATCGGTCTTTTGTGTGAAGTTGGTTACTGAACTCAGGTGTGAGTGTGGGCGTCCCTCTGTGCTAGGGCTTGACAAGGGCGTCCACCGGATGAGTGGGCGTCCCTCTGTGCTGGGGCTTGACAAGGGCATCCACCGGATGAGCGTGGGCGTCCCTCTGTGCTGAGGCTTGACGAGGACGTCCACCGGATGAGTGTAGGCGTCCCTCTGTGCTGGGGCTTGACAAGGGCATCCACCGGATGAGTGTGGGCGTCCCTCTGTGCTGGGGCTTGACAAGGACGTCCACCGGATGAGTGTGGGCGTCCCTCTGTGCTGAGGCTTGACGAGGACGTCCACCGGATGAGTGTAGACGTCCCTCTGTGCCAGGGCTTGACAAGGGCGTCCACCAGATGAGAGTGTGGGCGTCCCTCTGTGCCGGGGCTTGACAAGGACGTCCACCGGATCTAATTGGAAACTAAAAGTTTCTATATTTACAAAGGAACTTTTGTTCCTTTTCTGTCATCGCTCAGCCTTGGGAACAATTTTTCCTCATACCATCGAGAAGCCCATACGGCTTATGCTGTCAGTGGCTCTCATAAACCTAAAAAAGCAAAGAAGAAAACAGTATTTAGATAAAGGTAGGGAAGTTTTCATTGCATTTATGGATTTAGAAAAGGCATATGATAGAGTGGATAGAGAAGCAATGTGGCAGATGTTGCAAGTATATGGAATAGGAGGTAAGTTACTAAATGCTGTAAAGAGTTTTTATGAGGATAGTGAGGCTCAGGTTAGGGTGTTAAGGAGATCGGCCTAAATGTATCAGGCTGTTGGGGCTTAGGGATAGGCACAATGAGATTATTGGTCCAGGAAGTAGGAAGAACGCCCTCAATGTAACTGAGATTATACAGTGCCAACAAAGGGTTATCAGGCACGTGCCTTAGAGTTCTGAGAATATCATAGGTTATACCATCCTCTCCAGGAGCAGTTGATCGACCTTTGGTTAATGCATTATCTAATTCATACTCGGTAAAGAGGCAATCACTCTCATCAATATTTTGGCTCATAAAATTAATCAGTTTCAACATTTCTTCAGAAGTACTCTCTAATTTTTTTCTAATATGAGATGGAAGGTTTTCATGCCTGGATGTTTTGGAGCAGTCATTTATGACATCCCCCACCCATCTATTTGCAGGGTGAAATCATTAGCTACGTTAAAACTTACAGATATCTTGGTGTAGATGTACCATTTAACAAATCCACTATACCACAACTAAACAAGAAATGCAAAGCTAGGCTAAATGCTCTCAAAGCTGTTGCTGGCTACAATCCCAACTATGGTGCTAATGTGAGAATCGTGAGAATGATGTACATAGCCTATGTTAGGTCCTTAATTGATTATGCTGCTCCCATGTTGATATTAGCTAGAGAAAGTTCTCTCCGACCCTTGGAGTTAATGCAAAATGAAGCTCTCAGGATTATTCTTGGCTGTCCCAGATCTACAAAAGTTCTTAACATGAGGAAGGAGCTTGGTATTTCTAGTATCAGTGATAGGATTGTTGAAATTAACACTGTACTCGGTATTAGAATGTTGAGAAACGAACCAGACACTGTCACAGTGAATCTTACCAAGTGTCTAGAGGTAAATACACACAGATCTAAATGGATTGTGAAAACATATAATTGCATTAAGTTTTATATCCTGCATGAACTGTATCACTGTAGGCAACAAGAGCATTTCACCCCTCCATGGAAGATGTGTTCATTTAATATCACATACCTACAAGTCCCTCCCAAGAAGCTTATTGCTAGTAATCCCTTCCTTAAATCTCTTGTTAGAGCAACTGCTCAAGAAGAAATTTTTCACCTAGCTGGTAGTAATAAGTTATCACAAGTTATATACACTGATGGATCTAAACAGGAGTCTTCTGGCAGGGCTGCATCTGCTCTTGTTGCCACCTCCCTAGTTAAGAACGATAATAAATTTGTTGAGTTAGGCATAAGAATTAACAACTGGGCGTCTACACTGCAAACTGAATTGTTTGCAATCCTAATGGCGCTAAAGCTAACCTATGACACTGAGCTTGACTCTATCATCATTACTGATTCTATGTCATCATTGAAGGCTCTTGACTCATATAATGACTCCAGCAACATGCTCATTGGAGAAGCCAGGTATAGATACTCAAAAATTAGGGACAAAGGAATTAATGTACAATTGCTATGGATCCCATCACACATTGGATTACTCCTTCATGATAAAGTTGATATGTTAGCCAAGAAGAATACCCAGGAGGAGAATGTAGAATATAACTTTGGTATAACTGTGTCTAGCATTAGGAATAATATTAGGAGAGAAGCAAATGATGAAAATGATTGTTATAGGAATGCAGTTAGAAGCCTGAGTAGATCTATAACCCACTATGATAACATGAACGTAGATAAGTATGTTTATGGAGCAACTTGCAATATGAACAGACTGACTGATGTTGTAGTGGCCAGGCTTAGGCTTGGTTACAAGTACTTCTGGCAGTTTGGGAGACACACACATGATGATCAAACTAAATGTAAATTATGTGATCAGGCATATGGTCACTCTCTTGAACACTATGTGCTTAATTGTCCAGTTATTGAGGAATACAGAGACAGACAGTATAATAACCTATGTGACATGTCAAGATATCTTATTAATGAAAATAAGATACCAGATATACTAAGCAAATTTCCTAAATTTGCTTGCAACAGATAAGTGAACTATAGATATGTAGATATAAATCCATATGTATTCCTGTTAACCCTTTGGGGCCTAGTTCCTAGGCCTTTTGTGTATCCATATGCTCTTGCACTACCGTCCACAGGATGGATATAGGGTGCACAATAAACTAGCCACTTCGGTGGCAAAATCTAAATCTAGGTCAGGGTGTGTAGAAGAGACGGAGATTATTTCCCGGTAAAAGTAGGTCTTAGACAGGGATGTGTAATGTCACCATGTTTGTTTAATATATTTATAGATGGGGTTGTAAAAGAAGTAAATGCTAGGGTGCTCGAGAGGGGGGTGGGATTAAATTATATGGAATTAAATACAAAGTGGGAAGTGACAGTTACGTTTTGCTGATGATACTGTGCTTATGGGAGATTCTAAAGTTGCAAAGGTTGGTGGACGAATTTGGGAATGTGTGTAAAGGTAGAAAGTTGAAAGTGAACATAAAAAAGAGTAAGGTGATGAGGGTATCAAATGATTTAGATAAAGAAAAATTGGATATCAAATTGGAGAGGAGGAGTATGGAAAAAGTGAATGTTTTCAGATATTTGGGAGTTGACGTGTCAGCGGATGGATTTATGAAGGATGAGGTTAACTATAGAATTGATGAAGGAAAAATGGTTAGTGGCCGGTGACATCTACGCTACTTTGAGACTTCTCTCCCTGCTTTGGTTGCTCCCTTGCAACATTGAACAGCTCCTGATGATGCATTGAGAAGTGTGAAAGCACTTGAGCTAAAGATTTCCACCCCCCGTGGCTTGTCCTGCACACACACACACACACACACACACATATATATATATATATATATATATATATATATATATATATATATATATATATATATAGGGAAGTACCACCTCTATAGCTGGAATGGGGACCCTCATCCTCAGAGAAGACAATAAACGTACCTCAGAGAAAACTCAAGGTTCTCCCCGGAGCTGTTTGAATATTTTCTTCTCCTACCGCCCCCTATATATGTTTTATTCTATGTGAACATTTATTAATAAACAAAATACATTTACAGAAAAAAACATAAACATGAATACAATGGCACAATGTATCAAAGATGATGAATTTCCTCCAGCTCCTCCGAGGCTGGACGTGAGCCAAGTATGCAGCAAGCATTTCCCCTCTGGATGGCGACGCTGAGGCGCTGGAACATGAAAGTGGCTGCCCTTGGGTCCCTGGTGGTGTCGATGAGTCTGGAACCCAATTCTTTAAGGAAACGTGTGGCATTTTTTCCCCATGATCCCAAGGTCTCTGATCCCACTGGGACAAATTGATACTGTTGGCTAATGTCCCTGTACTTGCTGATCTTGTACTCCTCCCTGTGGTCAGCAGCTCCTCCCTGTCGCCCCACACTGTGATGGATATAGGTGTCAGCCAGTGTGGACACACAGGTATAGTCCCATGCTAAGAGCTTGCCATTCTTCCAAGGATAGATGGTGATCCCGTCGGGGCGGTTTGCTGGGTTGTGGGTATTGTTTGCTGCAAGTGATAGTGGCTCCCTCTCGGCAGGGCATCCAGCTGTAGCAAGGGTTCTCTTAATGATGTCGTTGACCTCATTGTGTCTTGCATGCCAGCCCTTGGTTTTGGAACAGTTAAGACCATGTAGACCGTATTGGTCTGCTTGCACTTCGCCGCAAATACACATATATTCTGTGTGAATTGGGGCAGCAAGGCGCAGAGCCACTGCAATACGGAGGGTCTTAGGGTCGAGTCGCGTTCCCATTGCCGATATGGGAACTGTTTGGAGGAAGTCCCCGGAGTGAGGTGCACTCACAGCCTGGAGACGGGCAATCTCCCTATCTGATGTTGCAGCCCTGAACATGTTGGCAAGCACCTTTTCAGCAATTGGGCTATCCCAGCTTGACTGTTTGTGAGTCAGTGCTGCACTAGGGTTTGGTGCTGGAGCAGCAAGAGTCTCCCATTCGGTGATGGCACTGACATAGCTAGGGTCTTCTATTCCTGCTGAGTCACTGAGGGTGTCAGGAAGAATTTGTCTTATCAACTCGTTTGATGCAATGGAAGAGGATAGGAAAGCTGGTAGAGCAATCTGGGAGGATCTGCGTACTCCTAGCCCTCCAAGCCTGACCGGAAGTGAGGCTTGCAACCACTGTCCATCGTCAAGGGAAAGATTCAATACACTCTCTAGCATGGCCTTCAGGAGAGAGTCATATTCCTTGAGTTTTGGACTGCTGAAGGCTGGGGAGCATCTCAGAAAATAGGTAAGTTTTGGGGTTGACAGGCACCTGGTGAGTAGGTAGAAGGCATCGTGTGTGTCAATGTCTTTCATCCTGCTTTCCATCGTCCGGAGGTCTGAGACTTTTTTTCCTAGGACCAGATCGATGGCATTGGACCCAAGAGGAGCACCGAGGAGAGTGCTATTGGCTGGATCAATGGCTCGTGCTCCTGGTAAAACGGTACTAATATATATATATATATATATATATATATATATATGTATATATATATATATATATATATATATATATATATATATATATATATATATATAGCTGGAGTTTAGCTGGAGAGAGTTCCGGGGGTCAACGCCCCCGCGGCCCGGTCTGTGACCAGGCCTCCTGGTGGATCAGAGCCTGATCAACCAGGCTGTTGCTGCTGGCTGCACGCAAACCAACGTACGAGCCACAGCCTGGCTGCTCAGGAACTGACTTTAGGTGCTTGTCCAGTGCCAACTTGAAGACTGCCAGGGGTCTGTTGGTAATCCCCCTTTTGTGTGCTGGGAGGCAGTTGAACAGTCTCGGGCCCCTGACACTTATTGTATGGTCTCTTAACGTGCTAGTGACACCCCTGCTTTTCATTGGTGGGATGGTGCATCGTCTGCCAAGTCTTTTGCTTTCGTAGTGAGTGATTTTCGTGTGCAAGTTCAGTACTAGTCCCTCTAGGATTTTCCAGGTGTATATAATCATGTATCTCTCCCTCCTGCGTTCCAGGGAATACAGGTTTAGGAACCTCAAGCGCTCCCAGTAATTGAGGTGTTTTATCTCAGTTATGCGCGCCGTGAAAGTTCTCTGTACATTCTCTAGGTCGGCAATTTCACCTGCCTTGAAAGGTGCCGTTAGTGTGCAGCAATATATAAATATATATATATATAAAATTTCTTCTTTCAACACACCGGCCGTATCCCAGAGGCGGGGTGATCCAAAAGAAAAAAAGAAAAGTTTCTCCTTTTATATTTAGTAATATATACAGGAGAAGGGGTTACTAGTCCCTTGCTCCCGGCATTTTAGTCGCCTCTTACGACACGCATGGCTTACGGATGAAGAATTCTGTTCCACTTCCCAATGGATATATATATATATATATATATATATATATATATATATATATATATATATATATAAAGGAAGGGTGTTAATGTTGCAGTTTTATAACTGTAGTGTAAATTACCCCTCTGGCAAGAGTGTGACTGCCCGGCTCCAGCTAGGTTACAAGTGTCTTTGGTAGGTTAATACACCACCACCAGATGTAGACCAAATGAAATGCAAACTTTGCCAGATGGACTATTGTCACACCTTGCGTCATTATATACTGGAGTGCAATAAAATTAATGAATTCAGAGACAACTCACTCAGAAATGTTCAAGATATGTCAAAGTATTTTATCCACAGTGGTATATTACAGACCATTCTGAAAAAATACCCTGACATTGTTCCCTGTAAATAAAGCATTACCACGTGTGTGTGTGTGTGTGTGTGTCTGTGTGTACTCACCTAATTGTGGTTGCAGGGGTCGAAACTCAGCTCCTGGCCCTGCCTCCTCCTTCTTCCTGCTCCATGAGCTTTATCATACCTCATCTTAAAACTATGTATGGTTCCTGCCTCCACTACATCGCTTGCCAGACTATTCCACTTCCTAACAACTCTAAGAAATTTGGAGTGAGAGGGGTGTGGAACAGTTGCTAAGTGATGCCGGGGAGGAGAGGCCATATTGAATTTAATGTGTGTACACTGGTTGTTACAATCGTCTAATAATCCAGTGTCATCAAGGCCATAATAGGGTGTTTCAGCCTGGATTTGTAATAGATATGTAGTATTTTTGTGTATCCAGCAAGCAAGGCTAATTCTGTTCAGTCCACACAACTTTAATTACTAGAGTAGCTGGTTTTAATATCATAATTATTAATTTAATGTCAGGTCTAGCTTTTTGTGAGTGGTGAAGGAGTGGGCAATTGAAGGAGTTGAAGTTCAGTGACCTACTGTAACCAAGTCCCACTTACCTCACCCAAATTACTTGCAGGTAATAATTCAGTAACGTTTTTGAAAAGGCTTCTGGCATGTCAATTAATAAGGAGAAAACGAAGTATATGGATCTTGGGGATGGATTAAATGAGGAATGTGAAGTAGTTGAAAGGTGGAAAAAGGTGGACCAATTACTGATATGTGGGATCGTTTATATAAGTGATATCAAGTTAGCACAACAAATAAATTCAGTGCGTATTGTAGATGGTGTACTGAAGCGCCTCAGTGGTTTACGAGCTGCACACTTAACTTTGCATCAAAGAGTGATTACAACGAATGTCCTATTATATAGTGAACTTTGGCATGTAGCAGCAATATATCCGATACTTCGTAGCGAGATACAAAGGTTACAAAAGCGCGTTTTTAGATTCATTTGGGGGTACTGGAAGCGAATGGTTAGGTAGAGCGGTTGTCACACTCCCGGTTGGCCGAGGAGGGCTGGGTCTTATAGCTGTTGAAAAGAGGATTATAAGTGTGTATTTGAAACGTAGTTATAAGCGGGAGGGGGGGGGGGCGAGGGAAGGCGGACTTCATAAGATGCGTCAGGATATGCAACGGTGGTGGGTGGGTAGGGAGTTCCTAATAGGTGAGGCAATGTTACGGGTCATCATAAACATGAACGATCCTTCACATATTAAATTGGGAAACCTTGATGGGGTGGAAGGTAAGGTAGTGGTAGAAGGGGTTTATCCGATGTATGATTGGTGTAATATCTGGGGGCGTTTGAACAAATTACGTTTAAAACCTAAAGTACGAGAAGTTATGTATAGATTTTTACATGGGATCTTACCGTCTGGAATGGTTTTATTCCATAAGAGAATAAGGGAGGATGGGATATGCAAGGCTTGTGGTGGATTGGAGACTGTTTTCCATATGGTGTATTTTTGCGAATGTATTGAACTAATAAGGGTTTGGTTGGGTAAGGTAATAAGGTAAGTGGGAGGGAGGGGGTTTGCAGGTGTTGAGGGTTTTAAGCTTAGACATAGGTGGGGTGAATCAAATGGTCGAGAATGCGGTAGGGTATATAATTACGGATTATATTTATATGTCTTGGGCTATGAGAGGAGCGAACGTGTGTGAAAGAATTAATGCATTAACAGCAACTTTTTATAGGACAAAGTGTAGGAATAAGGTGTATGGGGGGAGATGGGAGAGGGTTTTAAGTGAGGGTTATAGGAATTTCACATTACGGGATTTACGGGAGTTGAAAGGCAGGTAAGGGGGATGAAATGGACTGGTTTCCTAGAATGGGCGGTAGCATGAAGAGTTTGTTTGATGAATGTTATATGAGGTATGTCTGGGGTGCAATTTTAACATTATTTGTTCTGAGTGTTTCAAGTACAATACAGTTATATTTGGAATTGTCGACTTATAACTATGCATGTGTATGTGTGTATGTATATACATGTGTATGTGTATGTATATATGTGTAGTAGTATGTGTGTATATGTATGTGTATATGTATATATGTATGTATGTATATGTATGTGTATGTATGTAGGTATGTGTATATGTATGTATATATGTATATGTGTATATGTATGTATATATGTATATGTATATATATGTGTGTATGTATATGTGTATGTATGTTTACTTTCTTGTATATACCATTAATGGTTTTTCTCATGAACATTTTCAATGATATTCAATACATATTTTCTATGCGTATTTATGATTTTGATACAATGTGTAAATGCCAAAATGGCTTTTTATGTTTCACATCGACACCATGCCCAACCCTTCTAGGGTAGGGTAGGTGCCTGAGCCCGAGCCTTTAGCTCATAAGACTGTCATTCCCATTAGCCCCCTTGTGGCGGGGATGACAGACCAGAGAGGCCTAGCTTGTGGCTAGGCCTGGGGACAGTTGGTCCCAAAGATGAGGAGGTACTTGTGCCTCCTCCCATGGGAGACTTAGGTCTCAGACACTCCCTAAAGAGGGAGCCAAGGCCGGGCCACCACTTGGAAAAGGCCCGGGCCGGGAGAATACCGGCGAATCTTTAATAATAATAATTTATGTTTCAGTTTAATTTACAATATATTTTTGTAAGCACAATTGATTTGGTGCCAATAGAAGCATAGTGTGTTTTGATATATTTGAGTACTGTTTTTCTTTTTAATTTGTCTAAATGGTGGCAATACTATGTATGTAGTTTAAGAGTTTTACGAACCTTGAAGTTGTAAGAATGGTTGAAGTTATTCGTGGTTGAGATGACGTAATATTATAACTGACGTTGGAAGTAATTGTGTTCAATTAGACAATATACTTTATATAATTTATATGTATGTACATGAATGGTAAATTGAAGTCTGAATTTAAAGGTGAAGAGTGGGTTTTCCTTTTTTATTGTTCTTTTTTTCTTTATGGTAATACATGGTTGACTCATGTACACCAACAAATATGGTTAGAGGTATGTGGTAAAATTTTCGTGTTGATTAGACATTTATAATACAGATGGAATACTAGGCTTAGGTTAGGGTAAATTTATGATAATTGTGGAATGTTCTTTGATTCAAACTGCTCTTTATTATACAAATTAGGTAGAATGTTTCTACGTATGGCATTATTGAAAAATGTTGAGCTAAATCTAATGTGTAATGTACATGTGCACACCTGGGCGAGCAGCTGGGCGGACCGTGCAGTTCTCATGGACCTGTATGGTCGGTGTAGCTGTCGCTTAGATGTGTTCTTGACATCATTGGTTAATTATCATATATTTCTTTCCGTGCTCTGAGCAGAAGGAATTTAGTCTGTAACGAAATAATGAAAGTATACTTGTATTTTATTATTCTAGTGTAAATTAAGAGCAAGGATGATTAATTTGAGGAAGAGTTAATATAGGTTTGCATGTTTTTACGAAAGTTAACTTATCCACATGTAGTTAGTATAGGACAGTTTTAAGCTTCGGTATCTGATTTGATATGTAGGTTATAGTGGTCATATTTGTTATATTATGTTATTCGTTACTGTTTCAATATCTAATGTAACGTTTTTCAGTTATTGTTCATATATTGTCATCTTTATGGTTTTTCCTTTTGTCTATTGTCTATTTGTTGGTTTTAAATAAAATATAAAAAAAAAGTCAAGTAATGCCCTGTAAACCTCATGCAGGTGATTTGCTCACATAATAATAATAATAATAATAATAATAATAATAATAATAATAATAATAATAATAATAATAATAATAATAATAATAATAAGGAGAAGAAGAAAAGAAATGTAAAAATATTACCATCAACAGGTATTTAGCATTTCCTTAGATAATTATAATAATAATAATGTTTTTGGAGTTCCAAATTAACTATATTTCTGGTATTTGTGATAAAAATATTACCTCATCAGTATCACTCAGTAATATTGTTATCTCTCTAACATTTAATACTTCCATATAAGTATATTAATAATAATACTCTTTGAGAGATATTTTGTTTGGAATTCCAAATTAACTATATTTCTGGCGTTTGTGATATAATCACCACTTTATTAGCTTTGATATTATAATACATTGTAGATTAAGAGTTCTTGTAAAGCAAGTACTCAAGTCTAGTAATATTTATAAGAAATAGAAAAATACACTTCAAAAATGTACAAGGGCTTTGAGGATTTAGTTTTCACATATGATGAAATGTTCATCTTGTGTGAACTAGAATGCAGATCCCGGCTGGGTTCTGGTGTTAGCGGGACCGTGTATAAGGTTGCTTTTGACGGTGAGTACGCCTGCTTGAAACTGGGCAAGTGCCTAGAGGATGCACGAACCTATGAAGAGGAGGCGAAGATTCTGAGTGTTTTGAAAGGAGCTGGCGGAGCTCCTCTATTAAAATGCTTCTGTAGCAACTTCCCCGCAATGGTAATTTCCTTCAGGGGAAGCACTACCCTACACGACTTTCTAAAACACAGTCAAAATCTTTCCCTACATGTGTTAATTTTGATATTTATCCAAGTGGCCATAGATCTCCAGGAAATCCATGCACATGGATATATTCATAATGATTTAAAGGGAGATAATATAATCATCAATGAGCCTGAAGAGGGCCTCCTCGAGGTAAATATCATAGATTTGGGTCACGCCAAAAGGAAAGGATGTCGCATGGGATGGGTTCACACTGAGGACGACCATGCCAGGTTTCCACACTATGCTCCAGAAGTTTTTTTTGGTGACCCTTGCACACCACAAGGTGATGTTTATTCCTTGGGCCATCTCATGGCTAAACAATTTGGACAGTACCTGCGCAAGAAGAAAATAGACTGGCCTCCAGTTTTACTAAACCTGATAGATAAAATGATGCACTCTCAGTGGTTCAAAAGGCCAACTATACAGGAGGTTATTGAATGGTTAGAATTTGTTATAAATCCTTTCAAATCAATGAAAAGCCAACCAGTTGCTGACAGCCTCAACCAGACTTCAGGAAGGACCTGTGACAATGTTTCTGTGTACGACTCTCCAGAAATAGACGCCAAGACCCCACCAGAAGTCAAGACCCCACCTTCCACTCCCTCTCTTCCTTCCCCTCCATATCTTCCTTCACCTCCCTCTATTCCTTCCCCTCCCTCTATTCCTTCCCCTCCCTCTCTTCCTTCCCCTCCCTCTCTTCCTTCCCCTCCCTCTATTCCTTCCCCTCCCTCTCTTTTTTCCTCTCCCTCTATTCCTTCCCCTCCCTCTCTTCCTTTCCCTCCCTCTCTTTCTTCCCCTCCCTCTATTCCTTCCCCTCCCTCTATTCCTTCCCCTCCATCTCTTCTTTCCTCTCCCTCTATTCCTTCCCCTCCCTCTCTTCCTTTCCCTCCCTCTCTTTCTTCCCCTCCCTCTATTCCTTCCCCTCCCTCTCTTCCTTTCCCTCACTCTCTTACTTCCCCTCCCTCTATTCCTTCCCCTCCCTCTCTTCCTTTCCCTCTCTCTCTTCCTTCCCCTCCCTCTATTCCTTCCCCTCCATCTATTCCTTTCTCTTCCTCTATTCCATCCCCTCCCTCTTTTCCTTTCCCTCCCTCTCTTCCTTCCCCTCCCTCTCTTCCTCCCCCCTCTTCTCTTCCTTCGGCTCCTTCTCTTCCTTCCTGCATTCCTTCAAATACAGCACAGGCCGAAACCTCACCACAGACCAAGACTCCACCACGGGTCACGACCCCGTCACAGGCCACGACCGCAACATTGACCGACGCTGCAACAGTGACCGACGCCGCAACAGTCACCGACGCTGCAACAATGACCGACGCCGCAACAGTGACCGACGCCACAACATTGACCGACGCCGCAACATTGACCGACGCCGCAACATTGACCGACGCCGCAACAGTGACCGACGCCGCAACATTGACCGACGCCGCAACATTGACCGACGCCGCAACATTGACCGACGCTGCAACAGTGACCGACGCCGCAACAGTGACCGACGCCGCAACATTGACCGACGCCGCAACATTGACCGACGCCGCAACAGTGACTGACGCCGTAACAGTGACCGATGCCGCAACATTGACCGACGCCGCAACAGTGACTGACGCCGTAACAGTGACCGATGTCCCACAACGGGGTGACGCATTAGCTGGGTCTTGTTCGGTAAAAAACAAAGTGAGATATTTATTATTGTACTACGCCTTGTACACCGCACTGGCTTGTACATATGGTAACATAGATGAACCAGAACCTAACATAATGGAGTGAGACCTTGGCTCACTTTCTCACCAAAGGAAACTACAAGTTCTTTTTATGAGTTTTATTTTAATTTAAGCATAAGAACATCTATTTTGTAATTAAAAAATCTTATTTTCTTTTATTTGAAAACAAGGAACTTTATTTATTATATATATATATATATATATATATATATATATATATATATATATATATATATATATATATATATATATATATATATATATATATATATATATATATATATATATATACATTAAAAAAAAAGGAGCTCGACGAGCAGCCACCTCCACGTGGTGAGTTCTGGGTATTTTGTGACTTATAAAAACCTCTTACAAAATAGCTGAGAGCTGCTCATAATCTTCTGTGTATGTATGTGGAAACTATACATATATATATATACATACAGTTAAATAGTGGACCTAGTAGTGACCAGGGAGAAGGCTGGGTAAGAAGTTATGACGATATCGATCCTTTTTATCTTATTCATAGTATATCTCCTTTAATGTATAATAATAATAATAATATATTATCTCCTTCATAGTATAATAATGAGGTATTAAAAGGACCCCAATGGAAATAAGTCACTCTGTCTGACTTTTTTGGGTTATCCTAGATTCTCTAGACATATGCTGCTATGTATGATAATCTATGTAACTGTATTTGTATTTTTGTATACCTGAATAAACTAACACCCCGTCAACTAACTACATAAAAACCACCTGGTGGTTCACACTTACACTCACTCACTCATTTGACTATTAGCACAGAAATACGTATCTTAATCTTAAAATAATAATTCCGAACTAGTCAAAAGTTTGCCTGTGATACTCCAATATAGAAACTATGTATTGTGCCAAAACAAAAGCATTCACATTGCTAAACTCACAAACTAGTATTTAGTCACTTAGTATTTAGTCAACTTACTCCATAATTTGTAATAATTTAGGGCTAAGAATTAATCTAAGTCTGCCCGAAATGTTTAGCCATGCTAGGTGTTCTAGTGGCCCCCTCTGTAATTAGTATTTTATAACATGTAAACCACACAATAACCAATATCTGTAAACCCCGCATTGCAACCCTTATAGAGAATAAACTTTGATTGATTTGATTTGAACTTAGTAAATGCACATAAAAAGAAGGTATAAGAAGAATTCAGAGGACTACAAACACAAAAAAATAAAGGATTACCTTCACAATGTTTTAAATCTAATTTAGAAAAATAAGTAAATATAGACACAATGCAAACAGGTTGATTATATGAACATATTTTCGACTGAGATGTTTTAAATATTAATGTACATGTATCCCTTTGCAGCCGTGGCAGTTTTGTTGGTGTTGGCGAATGTTTTTATATTGTAACTTTTATCTTTCACTTACAAATGGCAGCGGAAAAGAGCTTGCCCGTTCAGTTATATGGGACATCATCACTGTGTTTTGATAAAGATGATTTCATGAAGGTGAATATCCAGATCAAGCAGTTAAGGAATTTTGGTTTATTTCTGGATGTCAGAAAATGAGTCAATACGTGTTTATTATTAAGATAAGATAAGATTTCGTTCGGATTTTTAACCCCGGAGGGTTAGCCACCCAGGATAACCCAAGAAAGTCAGTGCGTCATCGAGGACTGTCTAACTTATTTCCATTGGGGTCCTTAATCTTGTCCCCCAGGATGCGACCCACACCAGTCGACTAACACCCAGGTACCTATTTGCTGCTAGGTGAACAGGACAACAGGTGTAAGGAAACGTGTCGAAATGTTTCCACCCACCGGGAATCGAACCCGGGCCCTCCGTGTGTGAAGCGGGAGCTTTAGACACCAGGCCACCAGGCCTGGAAGGAGAATCTCAGCTGCAATTTTGTCAGAACTGGCAGCCTCACCATGCCTTATTACACTGTGAATGCCACTACGCTTCTTAAATCTTTCAAATCAACCTTTGCTGGCCTTAAAATCAAAAGCATCACCACTTGCTGCAGGCATTTTCGTTATGAGATCGTCATGCAACTGCCTTGCCTTTTCACATATTATCGACTGTGTAACACTATCTCCTGTTAACTGTTTTTCGGTAATCCACACCAACAATAACCTCTCCATTTTTTCGAGGATTTGTGATCTCCTTTTTGTCAGCATATCTACCCCTTTTGCAACAACAGCACACTTTATTTCCTTTTCTTTCGCCACGATCGAAGTGATGGTTGAATGGGGTTTGCCATACATCCTGGCAAGCTCTGTAACACGCACTCCACTCTCGTATTTTTCAATGATTTCCTTCTTGAATTCGATCGTGTTCCTCACTTTCTTTACCAAAGGGCTTGCACTAGCTTTCCTTGGGCCCATGGTGACTTACTTAGCAGTTGCAATCGCAAAAAACAATGGATTATTACGTATGAACCCGCGGGGTGATGGTCACGTGTTGGTAAACAATGGCACACTGAGCGTGAATGGCATGAGAGACTGGCTTTGTGTGCACGGTGACGGGCAGACGGGTACCGGGTGGTCGCTGAATCACGAGTCTAATCACGAACCACGAGGCCAAATTTTGCCGAAAAAACTTGCCGAAAGTCGGATTTCGTGAAAGCTGATGCTGCCGAAACTCGCGGGTCCACTGTACAAAGATGCATAACATATCCCTCCAAACTGGACATTGTACTTTGCATTTCCAGTACTCAAGTTTGGCTAAATCACTGGTTTCCCTGAATCCCTTCACTGAATACAGTATTACCCTGCTCACACTCCAGCAGCTTGTCAAGTCCCAAAAACCATATGTCTCCATTCACTCCTATCTAGCACGCTCATGCACTCTTGTTGGAAGTCCAAGCTCCTCGCCCAAGAAACCTCCTTTACCCCCTCCCTCCAACCTATAGAGGACGACCCCTACTTTGCCTTCCTTTTCCTACAGATTTATATGCTCTCCAAGCCATTCCACTTTGATCCATTCTCTCTAAATGACCAAACCACCTCAACAACCCCTCTTCAGCCCTCCGACTAATTCTTTTATTAACTCCTCACCTTCTCCTAATTTCCACACTCCGAATTCTCTGCATAATTTTTTTTTGTCTCCACAAATACCTCAACATGCCACTCACCTTTTTTCCTTCATCAATTCTGTGATTAACCTCATCCTTCATAAACCCCTCTGCTGTCACATCAACTTCCAAATATCTGAAAACATTCACATCTGCCACAGTCTCACTCTCTCTCCAATGTGATATCCAGTTTTTCTTTATCTAAATCGTTTGATACCCTCATCACCTTACTCTTATCTATGTTCACTTTCAAGTTTCTACCTTTACACACCCTCCAATATATACTTCATTAATTAATTGTGTGAGCGAAGATGCAAAGTACTGACGTGCTGGACATATAAGACATAGAAGCAGCATGGAACCTTTTTTAATGTAACAGAAGTATAGCTTTCGTCTCTTCCACCACTATTAAGAAACCTACCACTACCAAACAGGTTAACCAAGATATCAACAAAGCTAGCATCTTCACCATTCCCTGCTGTATGTGTAATAAATTCTTCCTTTAGGAAACTTCAAGAGACATCCATACATATGTAAAAGAGTACCAAATGTCTGTAGAACAAACAGCATTAATAACATTTGCATTATTCACTATGACATTCATATCCATTTAATAAAATGTCTGATGCTGAACTGGTCATCAAGAATGGGATAAACACACAGGGAAGTGTCTAGAAGTCTACTTTGATTGCTTCTGATACCATTTTCCAGAGCCGAGGCTCCATTCAATTAACTAAACCTTTGACACATTATTTACCCCACCAGAACCTGATGTATAGTGACCTGACATAGTGGCTCTGCCCCTTTGTTCTACTCATCTTCACTATGCCCACCCACCCACCAACCTGCCTATCTGCATTAACCCCTTCAGGGTCCAAGGCCAAAATCTGAAGTGGTGCTCCAGTGTCCAAGAAATTTTGAAAAAAAAAAAAAAAATATTTTTTCTAACAGAATTAAAGAGCATATTTTTGTGAAGGTAATAAGACAAAAAAAAAAATTCTGATCAGTACTTACCGAGATACAGTGCCAAGAAGTTTGTCGAAAATGATGTGGTGGCGGCAACATCGACGAATTCCACATACGCGCATTACATTATTTTGCGGTTTTTGTTGTTTTTTCTTTTCTTTTCCAATTTTTTTCTATTCCTACTAACATTTGGGGCCTGAGAGACCAATACTGTATATAATGTATATATATATAAACTCACTGTATTGAACACAATAACCGCACTAAAGTTATTATCATATTATTGTTTACCACTGTTGTTTACAATAAACATGCACAAATCTTGTATAATACTAATGTTCTATCATATATTTACATATTTACAATCACTGGACATGGTTTTAGAACTGCTGGAGCTTGTGGAACTCCTTGAAACAAGGCACCATGCACAGAGGCACCTTACATTCCTCACACGTAAACCGAGTGTCTTTGCGTCTTTGTTGCCGTCTTTTTGTTTGTGCACAGACAATGCATCTCTTCTGAGCAAATTTCTTCTGAGTTGAAGGAAGTTGTATTATGAAATGATCACCTTCCCTCCTCAAATGCTTGGGTATATCCTGAGGAATTCGAGGACCGTGTTGTATAGCAGGTGTTGTTACCTGGTACTTCATTATGAGTTGTCTGACAACAGACAAACAAAATTCACCATACGGTGGTCTGTTGCCAGTCTTTATTTGGTACATATTATATGCATTGAGCATTGAAATGTCCATGAGATGGAAGAAAAGTTTCATGTGCCACTTGTAACTCTTACGAACACAGTCAACAAAACCAATCTGCATGTCACATTTGTCAACCAAGCGCATGTTTTGTGTATAATCAATCACTGTCACTGGTTTTCGAATACGTTCATTAGTCACTCGATCAACTTTGCCACTGTCTTGCATTTCATTACGGTGAATGGTTGTCAACAATGTGACATCTCGTTTGTCATGCCACCGTAATGCCATGATGTCATTGGCAGTAAACACCTGCACGTCATCACCACGAGCACCTGCGTTGAGCCTGGGCATATGTTTACGATTAGAACGCACTGTGCCACACACATCTGTCTTGTTCACTCGCATGAAATCACTGAGTAATGGGCTTGTGTACCAGTTATCGGTATATAATGTATGCCCCTTACCAAGATAAGGTGCCATCATGTTTCTCACTACGTCACCTGAGATACCCAATAACATCTTGGTATCTTTCAATGTTTTACTACCCGTGTATACAACAATATCCAACACCAGGCCACTGTCACAATCACAGAGTACAAACAGTTTTATACCAAAGCGTTTCCTCTTGCTCGGTATATACTGCTTGAATGACAGTCTACCTTTGAACAAAATCAAAGACTCGTCAATTACAAGATTCTTGAATGGATAAAAGTATACGCTGAACTTTTGTTTGAGATACATGAAAACATTTCTAATCTTGTATAACCTGTCACTTCTGTCAGGCCTGGTTTTGTCAGAGAAGTGCAACATACGTAAGAGTAAGATAAACCTGTTCACTGGTATGATTTCACTGAAGACCGGGGTAGAAATTAGCCGATCTCTGGACCAGTATGATTTTATATTATGCTTATAGACGTGAGGCATAAGCATTATTGTTGCAAAAAGCAAATACATTTCTGCAACAGTCGTCTCTTTCCACCTGTGTAGTCTTGACTGTGGTGATAAGATCGTATTTGCCATGGTGTACTCAAAATACTTATTACTTTCCCTGACAATAATTTCCATCAATGGCTGGTCAAAGAATAATTCAAAGAATTCCAGTTCATTGGCCATGGTTCCAAGGGAACAAGTAGGTAGAATTCCACTTTGAGAATCATCAAAGTGGTGAGGCTTGGGAACAAAATTGGGATTTTGCTGCCAATCCCACATACGGTTTGCTGGTGGATACTGGACATCATAGGCTGGTTGTGCGGGTGGTGGTGGTTGTGGTGGGCTGGTGGCTGGCGCTCCGCTTTGTCCTTGAACTGACGAGTCAGCAGCTTGGGTCCCAGCGTGGCCTGGTGAGTCACGCATGGCGGTGCCACTACCATCACCACTAACACCATCCACTGATGCCTGTGGTCTATCCATGCCAAGTGTATCCACATCATCCTCACTATCACTACCTAAAACTGGTGTTGGGCCATGGGATGTACTCCGGGATGTACTCCGTCCCCTGGGCACAGCATAGGGTACACTACCCGAGCGCATGCGGCGGCGAACATACCGACGCTTCACTGGTGAATATGATTCCTCACTATCACTACTCGATTGATCGTCGAGCGCAATAAAATCACAGTCCACGTCACTATCATCATCATTACTGAAGTCAGAGGCCTGGCCACGCGAAAATATTAGTTTTCTCTTGCGATGAGGAACAACCGACCGTGAGTCACGAGTGCCCACACCAGAGGTAGAAGGTTGAGGATCGTCAGGGTTTTCTGCACTATTATCGATATCCTGGTCATTCTTTTCGGTCACTAACTGATCAGAGCCGTAGAATTCGTCTTCATTTCCACTTCCATCAGTGTCAGAACTATCAGATAGGAAGAGGAGAGTCCCAATTTTCCGGGGAGTGAGAGCTGACTTGCGACGAGGCATGGTGAACAAGGGTAACTGAGCCGGCGTTCCCACAATGCTATGCGGGCGCCTAGATTTTTTGTTTATGGCGCACACCCACCACGCAGACCCGTTCTCTCACATGTAGGCCTATGAGCGTTTTCGCGCTAAATTTGACGGCGCTAGAATTTTGGCGTAGATCTATGGTTTGGACACTCAACGTAAAGCCGTTGATCTATGGGACGGACCCTGAAAGGGTTAAACCTGTAGTTACTCAGCAAAACTCAGCTCTCGGAATAATTACTCAGTCAGGCTCCAGGCAGTACACACTGCCTTTATTCAAAAAGTTTAAATTTTCTAACGTACTTTCTATTGTGCATACTATGTCGATGGGACACTTACTTCAAACATTAACTCAAAGCTTAAATTTTATTTGGAGAGCTGCAGCAGAACATATGGGAACAGCTCACAAACAGATATCTTGCTAGGCATTCTCCATGTATGACTCGACCTGTTCAAAAACTCCATGCAGATAAAAGGCCCAAAAATTTGAAACTCTGTTCCTGAAAATGCCAAAAGTTTCCTATCTACCAACATCTTTACTAATATTGTTAAAAAGCATTTATTACATCTCGCATAAATGTTATACCTATTACTTGTCTGCAGATGCTCCTGCTTTGATTTCACCACCTCAGTTAAACCAGTCCATAATATGCAGAGCATTAAACTTCTGCAGTGTTAATACAGTTTATTTGTAACTGACCAATTCTTTATTTGCAACCTGTTTCATTGTACTTATGATTGTAATGAATTACCGAAACTATACTGATGTAAATTACATTGTAAGTCTAAATACTATAAGTACAGTGGACCCCCGGTTTGCGATGGCATCGGTATCCGATAAATCCGGTATTCGATACATTTTAACGCAAAATTTTGCCTCGGTTCTCATTAAAAAACCCGGTATACGCAATTCGTCCGAGGCGTGTCCACGTGTGGCTTGAACTGCCCCGTGTGTGCCAGTGGTTACAAGCCAGCCAATGTGCTCGCATCTAAGGATACATTCGGTACATTCCATATTATCACAGTGTTTTTGGTGCTTATTTCTGCAAAATAAGTCACCATGGGCCCCAAGAAAGCTTCTAGTGCCAACCCTTCGAGAAAAAGGGTGCTAATGACTATTGAAATGAAGAAAGAGATAATTGCAAAGTACGAAAGTGGAGTGCATGTGTCGGAGCTGGCCAGGTTATATACAAAAACCCCAATCAACCATCGCTACTATAATGACCAGGAAAACGGCAATCAACGAAGCTGTTGTTGCAAAAGGTGCAACTGTGAATACGAAACAGCGACCGCAAGTGTTAGAAGATGTTGAGAGACTGTTATTGGTGTGGATAAATGAAAAACAGATAGCAGGAGATAGCATCTCTCAAGCGAGATGGAAAAGGACTTGCTACCTCAAGTCCTAATGGAAGGGAATTCCCCTTCTAAACAATAGTTCGATACTCTCCCCTCCTCCCATCCCATCAGTCATCACCAGATCTTCATTAAAGGTAAGTGTCATGTATTCTATTGTTAGTAGAGTACTACAAACTGTGCATGTCTTCTTCATTTTGTGTGCATTAAACTTAATAATTCATGTGGTAAAACTTTTTTTTCATACTTTTGGGTGTCTTGCACGGATTAATTTGATTTCCATTATTTCTTATGGGGAAAATTGATTCACTTTTCGATAATTTTGGTCTACGATGAGCTCTCAGGAACGGATTAATATCGCAAACCTGGGGTCCACTGTACTGTAATATGTAAGCCTTATGATTAGTTTACCTGAAATGCATTTGCATAATTAATTGATTTCTTTTGAGTCTTATATTGTATCAAATTATATGTCTTATAATAAGATCAAATTCATTATAACTGATGGAACTAATTTGCATAGCTCATAAGAAATAAATTGTTTTAATTTTAATTTAATTTCAGAATTCTCTGCTGCTTCTCCGCTCATATGCCGTATTCTATTCAAGATTGATGGACTGAACACATCGACTCAAGGTTGAGGGACTGATTACCTCATTCTCCTCCTGTTCTTCAAGTTTCTCCTACGTATGGACTGATGAAGCCACTGTGTGGCGAAACGTTTCCTCAATAAAGATACCCAAGAGTTGCACATGTGTCTAATTTATCAACATGTCGGTTCTCTGAACCATTCATCTACAAACCTGTCAGACACTGCAACTTCTTGGGATCTTAATACTTAGGAATTCTTCGCTTGCCTAATTCTTGGGCACGACCTACTTCCACATTGAACAAATGCGACACCACCTATGACTGCTGCACCTCTCCTGCCATACAGTTTATAAGCTGCTTCTCCGCTTATATGCCGTATTCTATTCAAGATTGATGGACTGAACACATCGACTCAAGGTTGAGGGACTGATTACCTCATTCTCCTCCTGTTCTTCAAGTTTCTCCTACGTATGGACTGATGAAGCCACTGTGTGGCGAAATGTTTCCTCAATAAAGATACCCAAGAGTTGCACATGTGTCTAATTTATCAACATGTTGGTTCTCTGAACCATTCATCTACAAAGTAATTACTGTATACTGCTTGATGGCTAACGTTTGTGTCTTTTTACCTCAGGATGACTTTTCTGTGGACAACTTTGTTCGGGTTCATCAAGCAGCTGGCAGTGGAGGCCTTGAGAGCTTGCGTGATGATCTGGGAGTTTACCTCAAGATACTGCGAAATGCAATGATTGAACTCATCAACCGTGACTATGCTGATTTTGTCAACCTGTCTACTAATCTTACAGGACTAGACAGACTAATTGAAGCCCTAAAGACACCACTTGGGCAACTCAGGGAAGAGGTTCTGGTAAGACCATTTTTAAAAATGGTATTCTTAGGTATTTAAATAAGTTGATAACAAAGTAGAGGAATGCATTTTAATTATAATTGTTCCTTTCATTTCCTGTATGACAAAATTTGTTTACTAAGATTAATATTATACAGTTGCACATATAAATTGTTTGCATTCTTATTTTACACACAGCGTAGACATACACTGGTGATGGCAACAAAGGATGATTTAACACACAAAATCCCAATACAAAATAGAATTTATTTCCATTGAGGTCCCTAATTTCCTCATCTCATTTAGGTACATATGTGTACGGTACTTAATGTATACAAGTAAGTGTACCCTCAATTAACCCTTTCATTGTTTCATCCATAGATCTATGTAGTTGACGCCTGGGTCACTTGTGTAGATCTGCTTTTTGAGCTCAGCTCCATCAGAGAAGCTGTGTGGTAAATTTTTGCCTAGACATGAGAGAAAAGGTCAGTCCAGTGTGTGTGTATGGTATAAAAAAATTCTGCCCCATGCTGTACATAATGGGAAGAGCAAAACTCAAACCTTGTGTTTGGTTTACAGTAGCAGCATTGAGGTGTTTTCAAGGATGTTTTTTATGGTTTTATTGGTTGTTTCTTGTTATCAATTGATAGAATGAAAGATGTACTACTGAAATAAAGATAATTTTGCTTTATTCCAGGAACAGAAGCAGTTTGATATCATCCTCAAAAGAGCAGAAATATTTGATTTTCTCTGATTTTCCTGAGGATAGGTTAGGCCCTCCTTACATCCCTAGTGTGCTTAATGAGTTTATACTAGCCCAGATTCAATTACTGGGATGCCAATAACCTTGAACAGTCATTCCTCATTATATTTTATTTAACAGAGAAATAGGGTAACTTGATTTTTGTGATTATGAATTCAAAATAAAAGGCAAATGTAATATAGGAGAGGCCTAGGAATATGATTAATGAATAGAGGAAATGTTTTAGTGGCTGGAATCTCTACAGTGTTTATTATGGACTCTTATTTTTAAATTGGATTTTTTAATTATGCATAAAATTGGCTAAATTACTGTCTTCTATGCAATATAGGGTAATTTTGATAATTGAATGGGTGGTTTTTAGTGTTCATTCGATACATCAGAAGGCATTGTACTGAAAGTACATACAATGTGGTCAAATTAAGCAGTTGAATTGTCTTAAAATAGGACTCCATGTGGCGAAATCGCTGAGGCATAAATTGCACCCAGATTGCTATATTTGCGCCTAAATTCTTCCGTAATTTTTCCATCTGATTTTGTATTTTTCGTGCCATTTTTTTTTTTTTTTCAGAAAAAGATTCTCTACCATTTCAGAAGAAAAAAAATAATCTTAAAAAATGTGGACACTGTGAGCACTTTTAATTTCAGAGGAGCTGGACAGTGAAAGGGTTAATTTTGCAGTGAAGAGGTTAATGGACTATTAGGGGAAAGGAGGGTGTCCAATAAACCCAATTGTCCATTAAATCCGAATTATGAGTATTTTTCCTTAAGCATAACAGTAAAAGACATTTCTGGATTTAACGGACTTTGTCCTGTAAATCTGAAATTAATTTACCCAATAAACCATAAGAAAAACATTTAAATTGAGAGTTATTAAATTGAAGTTTTGGAGGTAATTTTGTTGTTGAAGTGTTTTAAGTTAAATGTTAGAGTACAGTAGGTTAAGTTATGTATGTGAAGAAATAAGAAATTTTAATTTTATTAATCCATGAATGGCATCTGTTTTTTTTCTTGCTGAAGTTATTTTGGTATTTTTCCTAAGTAGAGTAAATTTTGTGTTGAGCAATTTACATACAATATAAAAATCTTATAACAAATGGAGCCATGGGTTATAAAGCACCACATCTGCTAAAGCAAGGTAAGTGCAGGTACTGTACATACATTTTTTTTTTCTTTTTTAACAAGTCGGCCGTCTCCCACCGAGGCAGGGTGACCCAAAAAGAAAGAAAATCCCCCCCCAAAAAAATACTTTCATCATCATTCAACACATTCACCTCACTCATACATAATCACTGTTTTTGCAGAGGTGCCCAGAATACAACAGTTCAGAAGCATATCGTATAAAGATATGCAACATATCCCTCCAAACTGCCAATATCCTAGACCCCTCCTTTATAGTGCAGGCATTGTACTTCCCATCTCCAGGACTCAATTCTGGTGCAGTGGAACCTTAAATTTTGAACGTATCACTTATCGAACTCTGCGAAAATCGAATGCTTCTTTTAAACCAACTTTGTCCCTATCATCAAACTCGCCCCTATTTTCAAACCGCTGGGTACCGGACCTGTCCGGCAGCCCGCTCTGTCAGTGTCCCAGTGCAGGTGCCATCAGCCAGTCTGGTTTTGTTGATGCTTGAGTGAACACTAACCTGTGCTCTCATTCAAACATTTTATGATTATTTCATTGTGTTTAGTGCTTGTGAGACTGAGAAATAAGCTACCATGTGCCCAAAGAAACTTGCTAGTGGTACCCCTGCAGTAAAGAAAGTGAGAAACACCATAGATGTGAAGAAGGAAATAATACAGAAGTATGAGAGTAGTGTGAGACTTGTTGAGCTTGCCAGGATGTATGGGAAAAACAAGTCGACCATCGGTTCTCTCCCGGCGAAGAAAGAACAAATCAAGGAAGCTGATGTTGCGAAAAGCGTTAATATGCTAACCAAAAAAAGGCCACAGACAATCGATCAGGCTGAGAAGTTGTTGCTGGTGTGGATCAAGGATAAAGAGATGGCAGGTGATAGTGTTTCATAGACCATTATTTGCGGAAAGGCAAGGAAGTTGCATACCGATCTGGTACAGAAAACTCCTGGAGCCAGTGCTGATGGTGAATTTAAGGTCAGCAGAGACTGGTTTGACAGATTTAAGAAGCATAGTGTCATACACAATGTTGTAAGGCATGGTGAGGCAGCCAGTTCAGACAAATGGGTGGCTGAAAAGTTTGTACAGGAGTTTAAGGTTTACGTAGACACTGAAAAATTAAAACCCCAATAAGTGTTCAGTTGTGACAAAACAGGCCTGTTTTGGAAGAAAATGCCAAAGAGGACCTACATTACTCAGGAGGAAAAGGCATTCCCAGGACACAAGCCTATGAAAGACAGGCTAACTCTTATTCTGTGCTAATGCTAGTGGTGATTTTAAAGTGAAGCCTTTACTTGTATATCATTCAGAAAATCCCAGAGTGTTTAAGAAAAACAATGTCATAAAGAACAAGTTATGTGTCTTGTGGAAAGCAAATAATAAGGCATGGGTCACAAGGCAAATTTTCAAAGAGTGGGCCCATGAAGTATTTGGCCCCAGTGTGAGAAAATACCTCATAGACAATAATTTGCCACTCAAGTGCCTCCTGTTAATGGACAATGCTCCTGCTCATCCTCCAAACTTATTAGACCAGAGTGGGTTTTTTCCATCTAGTGACACTAATATTCTCTTGGATTTTACCCTCTACAATGTCAGTAAGTACTGATTGTTGTTTAGTGCATACATGAATAGTTTAGGCATATTTTGATATGTACATAAAGTCCGTGTGAAGCATAATGTGAGTGTAGCATGCAGTTGTAAAAAGTGCAACATAAAAAGGGCGAGTATACTCGCCTCTGCCCTTTTTGTTACATAGTCCAGTTTCAGTAAAATAAATATTTATAAAAAATTTGTATTGCACATATGAATTCTGTAGTGGTCTGGATGTATACAGAATATTTTTATTGTTCTTCCAGATCAATGAGAAATTGTTTTATGGGGAGCCATCCAACACCAGGTCAAAATATGTCTGCATTTTGAAGGACAGTGACTCAGAATCGGAGGTAGATGACCCAGAATTGCTTAATAATGGTGATGAGTACTTTCCACCAGATGCAGAGGTATCAAGTGATGAGGAGGAAGAAAGGCCAGCCAAAAAGCAGAAATTAGTCAAGAAAAAGAAAGGTATTATGATCGAGGAGTACCCTGATGAGGAACATATTTATGACGGGCTTGCTCTTCAAGGTGAACCTCAGTGGTCCCAGGTTGACCTCCAAAATGACCCTTTGCCAGTATATGAATATGAAAAGCCTCTTGAAATTAGGTCTCCATATGAGTATTTTTGTGATTTCTTTACTTCAGACATGGTAGATAACATAGCATATCAAACAAATTTGTATACCAAACAAAAAAGCATAATTAATAATTTTGCAACAGATTCTGAAGAGATCATGAGGTTCATAGGTGTTTTGTTGTTGATGGGTATTGCTCCATTACCAGCAATCAAAGACTATTGGACAAGTACATTTAGGATGCTCCAGGTTGCAGAAGTCATGGGGTCTAAGAGGTTTAGGTTACTTAGACGTACTATTCATTTCAATGACAACACACAAAAGGATAATGACAGATTCCACAAAATAAGGCCTCTTTACACTGCACTAACTAATGCTTGCTTGAAAGTTCCAGCTACACCTAAGCAATCTATTGATGAAGTCATGGTTGCTTTCCAGGGTAAAAACCACTGGAAACCTAAGGCAGTACATTAAAACCAAACCAGACAAGTGGGGTTTCAAACTTTTTTTTCGTGCAAGTGAAGATGGAATTATACATGATATACTCATGTATCAAGGCACTCCAACTTTTGACAGCCATCCCATAAAGCTTCCACAGGAAGACACTAAACTACCAATAAGTTCAAAGATTGTTCTGGTACTTGCAACAACTCTGAACAAGACCAACACATCAGCAATCTATGCTGACAATTTCTTTTCAAGTCTACCTCTGGTCAAGGTACTAAGTGATAATTATAACTGCAGATACACTGGAACAGTACATGAAAATAGATGTGGTAAGCCAGATCTGATTCCTGCCAAACAAATGGAAAAGAACAATATGGACAGGGTCAATTTTAGCTTCAAAACCAATGATGGTGTCCTTGTTGTAAGATGGAAAGACAACAGAGTTGTGACTTTAGTGACAAGTGATGTAAGGGTCAGTCCTGTGAGTCTTGTTGAAAGATATAACAAGGCTACAAAGATCAAAACCCAGTTACAGTGCCCTGCAGTCATCAATAACTATAATGCACACATCTGTACACATCTGCACACATCTGCATGCATCTGTACAAAACACCAATGAAATCTAAACGTTGGTACATGCAGCTATTTGCCTATGTTCTTAATCTTTCAGTTGTGAATGCATGGCTTCTTTACTGCCGTGACTGTCGGTCACTAAACACCAAGTGCATGCAACTGAAGTTTTTCAGGAATGAAATCTCTGTCATTGCAAGGTCTAATGGACAAAAGTTTAGATGCAGCAGCCTAAGAACATCTACAAGAGCTTCACCAAGTACTTCCAATGGTGACAGCAATCATTTGCCAAACCTGCAATTGCCATTTGGTCTGCTGTACCAACGTACAGAAAGGCCTGATGATAGTGTGAGGCTTGACAAAGCTCTAAATCACTGGCCAGTGCTAGGCAAGCTGCTTAGTTGCAAGTATTGCAGCACCTCGAAAAAATTTGTCACATCCTCATTCCACTGTTCTGTATGCAAAGTAAATCTGTGCATAAAGAAGGATAAAAATTGCTTCACAGACTTCCCTTCTTGCAATTAGTAATATAGAATGATTGCTCTTCCTCATGAATCTCAGCAATATGGGACTTGAAAGTTTTATCCCTTTGCAATGTGTCCATGTTGCTATTTGTTTCATTTTTATATTTTTCTAATACTTACAAAATGTTTTGATACAAGTTCCATTTAAGTTTTTGATATTGTCTGTTTGTATAATAAATTTAAAAAATAGTTATTGGGTGTTTTATTAACAATTGCAAGTTTGCAACATTCAGATATATACTCCCTATTTCGGGCAGGGGCGAGTACAGTCTGTCTTCGCAGATTAGCAATTGCTCGAAAACTAACCATCAGAATTCCATTCATATGGCCTCATTCAACTTATATTGAGATACTCTATCCACTCTAGGGGGTTCAGTTTGAAATTCTAATATATCATAAATTGCCCTCAGAAGGGTTAAGGACCCCAATGGAAATAAGTTAGACAGTCCTCGATGACTCACTGACTTTCTTTGGTTATCCTGGGTGGCTAACCCTCTGGGGTTAATTATTTCTCAGTAATTGTTTCTTGTTAAGCCACACCAACAGCAGTCTCTCCACATCTTCGAGTGGTACAGCTGACCGTGGTACTATAATATTTCGATAGTATTTCTCACCCTTTTTACCACAGGGTTGGCACTAGAAGCTTTCTTTGGGCCCTTGGTGGCTTATTTAGCAGTTACAAGCACTATAAACAAATGTATCGAATGTATGCATGAAACCGGCCACCCTGGCTTGTAGACAATGACAGCAGGGCAGCTGAGGCGCTCAGGCTGGACGGACAGGTTTGGGACAAATCACGTTGGGCGAGTTTTTTATAATAATAATAATAATAAGTATTTCTTTGTAAAGGTTACAATGTGTAATTACAATTTTGATTTGCTAAGTACTTTTACGTCTCTGGTTTCGACTGGTCTCCATTTTTGGAAGGCCCTCCAAGGGTTCCAGGGCTCTAATGAGAACACATGACCCATCACCTATTAACCCTTTCAGGGTCCGTCCCGTAGATCTTCGGCTTTGCGTTCAGTGTCCAAACCGTAGATCTACGTCATGAGCTCAGCTCACTCTGATAAACTGTGAGTGATACACTTGGGCCTAGATATGAGAGAATACATCTATGTGGTATGTGTGCACCACATAAAACAAATCCTGCAGCACACTGTGTATAATGAGAGAAAAAAAAATGAAACCAAGATTTTCGATTAAAACAGCAACTTTGCAGTGTTTTTTCGTATGTTTTTTATAGTTGTATTTGCAATTTCTTGGTCTCATTTGATAGAATGGAAGACATATTACAGAAATAGAGATGATTTTGATTGGTTTTAGCACCGGAAATGGCTTGAAACTGAGCTCAAAGTAGCGGAAATGTTAAATTTTTGTCGATGTTCAAGAGTAAACAAACGACCTCACACGTCTAATACACGCCAGCTGGTGGATCTAATACACATTCACAAATGTGGTGATGATATTTATACAATTATTACAATATTGCATAACAGTTAATCTTCTATTTTTTGGTGTGAATAAAAATTCATTATGTAAATAAAAAATAAAAATGGGATTTATTTGTAAAGCCTCAAAACGTAACTAATGAACCGAGGAAATGTTAGTTTAGTGCCAGGAATGCCTACATTGTTTATTCTGGATGCTATTTTGAAATTGGAATATTTTGAACTTTGTGTTAAATTGGCCAAATTACCAATTTCCGATCACTTTATTTTGTAGTTGAAACAGTTGACTTGGCGATTTCTTGTGCTCAATCGATAGAATAGAAGTAATACTAGTAAAATAGCTAAGAATTTGGTCGACTGGAATGATGTAATTGGCCTAAAATGGAAGTCAAAGTCGGCAAAATCGCCGATTCGTAAATATCGCTGACACATCAAAATTCGCGAGAGCATAATTTCGTCAATTTTCCATCAAATTTCGTACTTTTTGTTTTATTACCTTCGCAAAAGATTCTCTACCATTTCATAAGAAAAAATAACAAATTTTTTTTTGGAAAATTCTTGGACACTGGGGCACCACTTCAGATTTGGGCCTTGGACCCTGAAGGGGTTAAGGAAAATCAAATGTTAAATTTGCAATTTGCAATTTGGGTGACAATACAATGAGCGTTAATAGGAAAAGGATTATGGAGTCAAGATCCAACACTGAAAATGAGTTGATCAGATCCAGTGGACATTTTGATGTTTTCCCACTATTGCTAATATGGAAACATCAATACCTTATCTTTCCTCTAATTATCGATTAAACTTTATTAATAAATACAAAAATCTTTAAGATTAAAAACACAGTACCTTAATTACAATAAACTAAAGAAAATGGTAATTATTTTCAAGGATTAGCCTAAAAATAGAATCATCTTGAAGTAACCAGAGGGTAAATCAATTTACTTTGGCACATCTTTCTCAAAACATACTTTGTTCAAGGTATTGTTAGTATAGGCTACCACAAACAACAGGATCTAGGAATTAATAAATAACTGTCACCATATACAGTGGAACGTCAAGAATCGAACTGCTCCCAACACAACCAATTATGTAAATGTATTTTTGTAAGTGCTTTTATAAGTGTATTTTTGAGGGTCTGAAATGGACTAATGTAATTTCCATTATTCCTGATGGGAATAAATTCATTCGGTAAAGGCACTCGAACAGCCTTCTGGACCGAAGAAAGTTCGATATTTGAGGTTCCACTGTATAAATGAAATTGTGGGAAATCCACACACTACCCTGGTTAACTATAAAACTATAAAACGGTGGGAGACGGCCAACTTGTTGAAAAAAAAAAAAATAATAAGTTTATTTCTTTGTAAAGGTTACAATGTGTAATTACAATTTTGATTTGCTAAGTACAAAGATAGCCACTATCATGCTGAGGCATTTAGGGCAAACTAATCCTAATACATAGTAACTAATTAAAACTAGATAAGATAATATTACATAGTAATTATTACTTAAAACTAAACATAGAATAGTGGTTAGTTGTTTTACAATCTTGTTTGGACTTAATCTTATGTATACTTAATCTTATGTATACTTAATCTTATGTATACTTTGTACAAATTCTAATTTACAAGGAATGGTGCAGGTGGTAATATTTTATGGAATGGCAGAATTAAAAGCCAGGAGGTCACATGATAAAATTAGCCAGTAGATGTTTGGTTGATTTGGTTAATATTGTGCAATAAGATGATTTTTTAGCAGAGTCCTAAATTTATAAGTTGTCTGGGGATCCTTGACTTGTTTCAGTAGTGAGTTCCAGATCTTTGGGCCTTTTATGTGTATAGCGTTCTTGCATAGTGAGAGTTTTACTTGAGGGATGTTGAAAAGGGCCTTATGCCTTGTATTGTGACTGTGCATTCTGTTGTAACTGTTGAGGAGTAGTTTTAGGGGGGGGGGGTTACAGTGGAGTTCAAAGTTCTGTATATGTAGTACGTACAATAATAAGAGTGTATGTCTTGTATATTTAGCACGTTGAGTCTTTTGAAAAGTAGTGGGGTGTGCTGTCTAGCACAGGAGCTGGTTATCACCCACACAGCAGCTTTTTGTTGGATTATTAAAGGTCTGAGGTGGTTGGCTGTGGTAGAGCCCCAGGCACAGATACCATAGGTGAGGTAAGGATATATTAGAGAGTGGTACAAGGTAAGGATAGTCGTTTGTGGTACATAATAGCGTATCTTGGATAGGATTCCTACTGATTTGGAAATTTTCTTGGCTATGTGATGGGTATGGGATTGAAATTTAAGATTACAGTCAAGGAGAAGCCCTAGAAATTTGCCCTCTGTGCGTCTTGATATAGGGGAACCATTTAACGGTATGTTGAGTTGAATATTTGAGGCTCTGTTGCCAAACAGCATGAAGTAAGTTTTTTCTATGTTAAGTGTGAGTTTGTTAGTCATCATCCAAGCATATATCTTTAGCAGTTCATTGTTTACAGTGTTTTCAAGCACAGCTGGGTCTGAATGGGAGTAGACATATAGTGTCATCTGCGAATAGAACTGGTGTAAGGAGTTGGGATGCATTGGGGAGATCATTGATGTATATGAGAAAGAGGAGTGGGCCTAGGACACTACCCTGGGGTACTCCTACAGCTACAGGTTGGATAGTGGAGTTGACTCCATTTGCATGTACATACTGGTGTCTGTCGTTAAGATAGGATTTTAGGTAGTCTAGAGAATGTCCTCTTATGCCATAATGATTCAGTTTGAGGTACAAGAGATTGTGGTCAACTGTGTCAAATGCTTTTCTTAGGTCTACAAAGAGCCCCAGGGGATATTCATTCTTATTGAGAGCTATGTATATTAGGTCAAGCATTTGTATAATAGCATCATTCGTGCTTTTTTTTGGTCTAAATCCAAACTGGCATGGGTTAAGTATGTTCTTGGATGTAAGGTTGGAGTAAAGTCACTTGTGTATTATTTTTTCAAATATCTTGGACAGTAAGGGCAAGTTTGATATGAGTCTGTAATTGTTTAAATCAGTTGGATCTCCACCTTTGTGGATCGGGGTGACCCTTGCTGTCTTGAGTATGGATGGGAAGGTTGAGAAAGCTATAGATTTGTTAAACATTGTTGCAATAATGGGCCACAGTTCTGGTGCAGCTTTTTTATATATGAATGGTGGCAAGTTACCTAGATCACCTGATTTGTTTTTTAATGATTTAATGATGAGTGAGACTTCAGTGGGATTAGTTGGAACTAGGAATAGAGTGTTTGGATAGTTGCCAGTGAGGTACTCGCTCGGATGGGTATTTGAGCTAGGAATTTGGCTAGCCAGCTTTGATCCTATGGTAGAGAAGAAGACATTAAAATTAAATTTGTCAACCGTGTCTAAAGGTTGCATGTGAGGTTCATCTGGTTTAGTTAAGTCTATCTCTCTATTTCCAGTCGGTTTTCTTGAGCCCAAAATTTTGGAGAGTGTTTGCCAGGTACTTTTCATGTCACCTTTCATTTCACTAAATCTATTTTCATAATACATTTGCTTTGATTTACATATTAGTTTTGTTAGTACTGATGTGTATCTTTTAGTAAATTCTTTAGTAATTAAGCCTAATCTGAACTGCTTTTCAATTTGGTGTTTTTTATTAATAGATTTGAGGATACTTCTAGTTAGCCATGGGCTGTTTAGCCTCTTTTCTGTGATCTGTTTCATTTTGACTGGGCAATGTTTGTTGTAGAGGTTTAGGGTTTTTTGTAAAAAAATTTTGATATCTTTATCGATATTATTACTGTCATTTAGCTCTCTCTGCCAATCAATGGCACCTAGAGCTAGTTTTAGGTTGTTTATCGATGTCTCATCATGCAGGCGAAATGAAATCTTTCTTGTTTCTTGAGGCAGTTTAGATAAGTTGGTTATGAGAAAGGTAGGATAGTGGTCTGTGGTGTTATCTGTGATTATACCTGCTTGTAGTAGGGATATTATGTTGGTCCAGATATGGTCGAGTGACGAGGCACTAGTGTCAGAGTTTCTTGTTGACTTTGTTATAGTGGGTAGCAATAAGCTGTTGTTCATAGCATTTGTGAAATCAACTACTGGAGGGTCAGTTGCTTGGATAAGGTTGATGTTGAAATCTCCTGTTAGTATCAGATGGTGTTTATTCAACTCTGACTCAATTATCATATTTCTAAGGTTATTGCTAAAAGTGTAAGTGTTTGAGTATGGTAGTCTGTAGACTGCACCAACTGCTATAGATTTCTTAAGTGTTCTTGATGTGAATTTAGCTGTTATATATTCGCCATTTTTGTCCCATACATTAGCTGATTTCACACATTCTAGTTCATCAGAGTAATAGATGGCAGTGCCTTCTCCTGATTGGTTGGGCCTACAGTTATGTATGGCTGTGTAACCAGGTATGGTAAATATGTCTGTCAGATCTTGTCCGAGCCAGGTTTCAGTAAGTATAATGAAAGTTATAGTAGCATTTAGAGACTTGAGTAATGCAATGAGGTTATCATGGTGTTAACTCAATGATCTAACATCGTTAGCCAGGCCAAAATTTTTATGCTCAAACGCTTCGTTGGGCGGATTTACGTTATGCGATGCGTTCATTAGCCGAGGGTCCACTGTATTGACTAACAAACATTTCATTAAACCACAATTGGGCTCTTTGCTATTGTCCCTTCATTGCTGCAGCTTGTGGGAAACTATTCACATGTGGATGCAATGGAAGCACTTGACTTAAACATGTTCATCTTATGCAAGAATTGTCAGGTCATCCTGACAGTGCAGCATTTCTTGACTGATTGTTCTGTTCATCAGAGAGCACACCAACTTCCTTTCAAATATCTCCTTCATCCTGACTTGCTTACTTTATGTGCCCTCCTTTCTGATGACCTCCATCTTTAGTGCAGACACTCTTATGTTCTGACCTTGTCTGCTGTCCTCTCTGATGGTCCTACCTTTGCTGCAGACTCAAATCACCCTGACATGCTTGATTTATCTGTCTTCCTCTCTGTTGGTCCCACTCTTGCTGCAGATTCATTCTTTTGATTTCTTAACTGACTCCAGTTTTCTTCATCAACCGTCACCCATTTCTCCTTTTCAGTTGATGTTTTTCATTCAACACCACCCTTTTCTCCTTCACAAGTCCCTTACTATCCCTTTCCCTTTGCCATGCATCACTGTGCGACCCTTATGCATCTAGATGTTTCCTTGAATAAATGGGTCAAACAGATACTGTATAAGGAACTTCTTGAGCATAATAGTACTGAGTGGAACATACCAGAGAAGGAATTAATTGTAATGTTAAGACAAACTCATTACATGCTTTGTCGTTTATAAATATTAAACCAGAGCTAAAACTCTTCTTGGAGATCTACAGCATAATGTTTTGACAAAATACAAGCCACAGATATCTCTGATATCCCATGTTTTTGACTATGCTGAGTAGAAACTCCATGTAAATAAAAGAATTTAATGTAAATTTATATAGAGTAAATATAAATGTCAAATACATCAAATGCAGACTATTTATCCAGATTCCAATCATCATTCATAATCGTGTATTTATTGTCACCACTGTATTGCTAACCTCCCACCTCGATAATTGTTACAACTAAAATTGAATCTTGAAGGAAGGGTGAGGATGTTACAGTTCAGAGGGCCATCTGAACCGTGATGTTGTCACACTTCTGGCAAGACAGTGATTGAATGAATGAAAAAACCATACCACGGACGGGGATAGAACCCGCGATCAGAGAGTCTCAGAACTCCAGACCGTCGCGTTAGCCACTGGGCCAGCTAGCCACAATAAGATTCATCCAACTAGGGATATTTCTACACCATAGGAAGGTTAGCATAGGTACCACTGTGGCCACAAATGAAAGTTTTTACAGACGAATCCCTAGTTGGATGAATCTTATTGTGGCTAGCTGGCCCAGTGGCTAACACGACAGTCTGGAGTTCTGAGACTCTCTGATCGCGGGTTCTATCCCCGTCCGTGGTATGGTTTGTTTGCAATCGTGTCATTACGATTTCGTGAGTCATTGTATGAATGATGCTGAATATGTTCTCTTTTTTGAGGGGGGGATGGGGGGTCCTCTTATCTTGATGGGAGAATGCCAGTTATTAAAAAAAATATTATTATCTTTATATCAAATGATTTAGGTAAAGAAAAATTGGATATCAAATTGGGGAGGAGGAGTATGGGAGAAGTGAATTATTATTTTTTTTTATTATCACACTGGCCGATTCCCACCAAGGCAGGGTGGCCCGAAAAAGAAAAACTTTCACCATCATTCACTCCATCACTGTCTTGCCAGAAGGGTGCTTTACACTACAGTTTTTAAACTGCAACATTAACACCCCTCCTTCAGAGTGCAGGCACTGTACTTCCCATCTCCAGGACTCAAGTCCGGCCTGCCGGTTTCCCTGAATCCCTTCATAAATGTTACTTTGCTCACACTCCAACAGCACGTCAAGTATTAAAAACCATTTGTCTCCATTCACTCCTATCAAACACGCTCACGCATGCCTGCTGGAGAAGTGAATGTTTTCAGATATTTGGGAGTTAATGAGTCAGCGGATGGATTTATGAAGGATGAGGTTAATCATAGAATTGATGAAGGAAAAAAGGTGAGTGGTGCATTGATGTATATGTGGAGGCAAAAAATGTTATCTATGGAGGCAAAGGGAATGTATGAAAGTATAGTGGTACCAACACTTATATGGGTGTGAGGCTTGGGTTGTAAATGCTGCAGCGAGGAGGCAGTTGGAGGCAGTGGAGATGTCCTGTCTAAGGGCAATGTGTGGTGTAAATATTATGCAGAAAATTCGAAATGTGGAAATTAGGAGAAGGTGTGGAGTTAATAAAAGTATTAGTCAGAGGGCTGAAGAGAGTTTGTTGACGTGGTTTGGTCATTTAGAAAGAATGGATCAAAGTAGAATGACATGGAGAGCGTATAAATCTGTAGGGGAAGGAAGGCGGGGTAGGGGTCGTCCTCGTAAAGGTTGGAGGGAGGGGGTAAAGGAGGTGCTGTGGGCAAGGGGTTTGGACTTCCAGCAAGCGTGCATGAGCATGTTAGATAAGAGTGAATGGAGACAAATGGTATTTGGGATCTGACGAGCTGTTGGAGGGTGAGCAGGGTAATATTTAGTGAAGGGATTCAGGGAAACCGGCTATTTTATATAACCGGAATTGAGTTCTGGAAATGGGAAGTACAATGCCTGCACTTTAACCCTTTGAGGGTTTCGGCCGTACTATTACGGCTTACAACCCAGGGTTTTTGACGTACTAGTACGCCTAAATTCTAGCTCCCTCAAATCTAGTGGGAGAAAGCTGGTAGGCATACATATGAACGAATGGGTCTATGTGGTCAGTGTGCGCAGTATTAAAAAAATCCTGCAGCACACAGTGCATAATGAGAGAAAAAACTTTGATCGTGTTTTTGGAATAAAGCAGCGACTTAGCACTGTATTTTCGTATGGTATTTATTGTTGTATTCTAGTTTTCTTGGTCTCATTTTATAGAATGGAAGACATATTACAGAAATTGAGATGATTTTGACTGGTTTTACAAAAAAAGTGTACCTTGAAATTGAGCTCAAAGTAGCAGAAATGTTTGATTTTTACCAAAGTTCAAAAGTAAACAAATCATGCCAAGCGTCCAATACACGTCAACTGGTGAGTCTAATATTTTTTCACAAGTGCGCTGATATTATTTATACCATTTCTACACTAATGCAGCAGTCTGCATAACAGTAAATCTTCTATTTTTTGTAAGAATAAAAATTGAAAGTGGAAAGCCAAAGAAATATAAGAGGGGCCTGGGGATGTGACTAATGAACAGAGGAAATGCTATTTTAGTGCCAGGAATGTCTTTCTTGTTTATTCTGGACCCTATTTGGAAATTGGCATCTTTTGAAACTTGTGTGAAATTGGCAAAATTGCTAAATTCTGACCACTGTATTGGATAGTTGAAATCAGTAAATGAGTGGTTTCTTGTACTCCTTCAATAGAAAAGTGGAGTTCTAGAGAAATAGTTATGATTTTTGTCGACTAGTACACTGGAATTGGCCGAAAATAGGGCTCAAAGTGGACAAAATCGCCGATGCATAATCATCGTACCGCTAACTTCGCGAGAGCATAATTCCGTAAGTTTCTCATCAAATTTCATACTTTTGGTGTCATTATGATCGGGAAAAGATTCTCTATCTTATCATGAGAAAAAATAATTTTTTTTTTAAATTTGTCCGACCCTGAGAACAAGTCTCGGAGAGGGCCTGTCGACCCTCAAAGGGTTGAAGGAGGGGTTTGGGATATTGGCAGTTTGGAGGGATATATTGTGTATTTTTTATACGTATATACTTCTAAGCTGTTGTATTCTGGGCACCTCTGCAAAAACAGTGATTATGTGTGAGTGAGGTGAAAGTGTTGAATGATGTTGAAAGTACATGTATTTTCTTTTTGGGGATTTTCTTTCTTTTTGGGTCACCCTGCCTCGGTGGGAGACGGCTGACTTGTTGAAAAAAAAAAAATCACTATTGCTGTTTTAACCCTTTGACTGTTTTGGTCGTATATATACGTCTTACACGCCACTGTTTCGGACGTATTTAAACGCATAAATTCTAGCAGCTTCAAATCAAGCAGGAGAAAGCTGGTAGGCTCACATGTGAGAGAATGGGTCTGTGTGGTCAGTGTGCATCATATAAAAAAAGTCCTGCAGCACACAGTGCATAATGAGAAAAAAAAAACTGACCGTTTTTTTTGGATTAAAACGCCGACTTTGAGGTGTATTTTCATATAGTATTTATCGTTCTATTCTCGTTTTCATGGTCTCGTGTGATAAAATGGAAAACATATTACAGAAATAGAGATGATTTTGATTACTTTCTCGATGAAAACGACCTTGAAATTGAACTCAAAGTAGCGGAAATGTTCGATTTTTACCAATGTTCAGGAGTAAGCAAATCACACCACACGTCCAATACACGTCAACTGGGGAGTCTAATATTCTTTCACTAGTGCACTGATATTATTTATACCATTTTTACAATAATGCAGTAGTCTGCATAACAGTAAATTTTGTATTTATTGTATGAATAAAAAATCTAAATAGAAAGCAATAGTAATATAAGAGGGGCCTAGAGATGTGACTAATGAACAGAGGATATGTTATTTTAGTGCCAAGAATGTCTACATCGTTTATTCAGGACACTATTTTGAAATTGCTCTTTTTTAATTTGCTTGAAATTGGCCAAATTGCCAATTTCTGACCACTTTATTGGGTAGTTCAAATCGGTAAATGGGCAGTTTCTTGTTCTCAACTGATAGAAAAAATGGAGTTCTAAAGAAATAGCTGAGTTTGGTCAACTGGAACAACGGAACTGGTCAAAAACAGGGCTCAAAGTTGGCGAAATCGCCAATGCGTATATGTCACCGAGACCGCTAACTTTGCGGGAGCGTAATTCCATGAGTTTTCGACTAAATTTCGTACTTTTGGTGTCATTACCATCGGGAAAAGATTCTCTATCATATCATAAGAAAAAAATAATTTTTTTTTTCCAAGGGTTAATATACAGTATGAGTAATAATAATATTAAAATTATCATTACATTTAATGAACCTCTCTTCACATATGAATTATATTCAAGTTAGCATTCAAATAATTTCACTTCAAATTTACAACTATGTTGCATATAATGTCAAATAGTTTTAAGTTCTAATTTTCGTCTCCTCAAATGACCAGCGGCTTTTCAAAATATATCAAATAAATGTTGCTTAATTTTGTAACAATTAACTACATTTTAAAAATAGCCTTGTGTTTGTGTATCTTTTTTTTTTTTTCAACACATTGGCTGCTTCCCACTAAGGCAGGGTGACAAAAAAAGAAAGAAAAAACTTTTATCATCATTCAACACTTTCACCATCACTAATTCATAATCACTGTCTTTGCAGAGGTGCCCAGATATAACAGTTTAGATAGTCACTTCAAACTGCCAATATCCCAAACCCCTCCTTTAAAGTGTAAGCATTGTACTTCCCATTTCCAGGACTCAAGTCTGGCTAACCAGTTTCCCTGAATCCCTTCACAAAATATTACCCTGCTCACACTCCAACAGCTCATCAAGTCCCAAAAACCATTTGTCTCCATTCACTCCTATCTAACACATTCATGCATGCTTGCTGGAAGTGCAAGCTCCTCACTCACAAAACCTCCTATAACCCCTCCCTCCATCCTTCCTTTCCAAATAGATTTATATGCTCTCCAAGTCATTCTGCTTTGTTCCATTCTCTCTAAATGACCAAACCACCTCAACAACCCCTCTTCAGCCCTCTGACTAATACTTTTAGTAACTCCACACCTCCTCCTAATTTCCACACTCTGAATTCTTTGCATAATGTTTACACCACACATTGCCCTTAGACAGGACATCTCCATTGCCTCCAGCTACCTCCTCACTGCAGCATTTACAACCCATGCTTCACACCCATATAACAGTGTTGGTACCACTATACTCTCATTCACTCTCTTCTTTGCCTCCACTGATAACGTTCTTTGTCTCCACATATACCTCAACGCATCACCCACTTTTTTTCCTTCATCATTTCTGTGGTTTACCTCATCCTTCATAAACCCATCTGGTGACAAGTCAACTCTCAAGTATCTGAAAACATTCACTTCTTCCATACTCCCTCCCTCCAGTGTGATATCCAATTTTTCTTTATCTAAATCATTTGATACCCTTATCACCATTCTCTTATCTAAATTCTCTTTCAACTTTCTACCTTTACACACCCATCCAAACTCGTCTGGTAACCTTTGCAACATTTCTTTAGAATCTCCCAAAAGCACAGTATCATCTGTAAAAAGTAGCTGTGTCAACTCCCATTTTGTATTTGATTCCCCATAATTTAATCCCACCCTTCTCCCCATCTCCCTAGCATTTACTTCTTTTACAACCCCATCTATAAATATGTTAAACAACCATGGCAACATTACATCCCTGTCTAAGACCTACTTTTACTGGGAAGTAATCTCCCTCTCTCCTACTCACCCTAACCTGAGCCTCACTATCCTCAGAAAAACTCTTTACAGCATTTAGTAACTTACTACCTGTTCCATACACTTGCAACATCTGCCACATTGCTCCCCTATCCACTGTATCATATGCCTTTTCTAAATCCATAAATGCAGTGAAAACTTCCCTACCTTTATCTAAATACTGTTCACATATATGCTTCAATGTAAACACCTGATCTACACATCCCCTACCCATTCTAAACCCTCCTTGCTCACCTGCAATCCTGCTCTCTGTCTTACCTCTTATTCTTTCTATAATAACCCTGCCATTCACTTTACCTGGTATACTTGGTAAACTTATTCCCCTATAATTTTTACAATCTCTTTTGTCCCCCTTCCCTTTATATAAAAGAATTATGCACACTCTGCCAATCCCTAGTTACCTTCCTCTCTTTCAAGCATTTATTAAACAAAAATACCAACCACTCTAACACTATAGTATCTCCCCCTGCTTTTAACATTTCTGTCATGATCCCATCAGTTTCAGCTGCTTTACCCCCTTTCAATCTGTGTAATGCCTCATGCTACAACACAACACAAGCAAACAGAATCTTTCTGTAGATTTATGTGTTTATGATGGGTAGATTTTTGGGTCATATTAAGTAAATCCTTTCTTGTATTCCAGAGTGTGGAGAAATTATTAGATGATGCCATTTCTACCACATCTCAGGACTTGGACAGAAGGCAAACTGTAATCAAGCAAAAAGCTTTAATGCACAGGCTTACCCAAATATCAAACAGGTATCTTTTGTTATTTTGTTTTTTCTCTTAATTATTATCTGGAGTTTACCTGGAGAGAGTTCCGGGGGTCAACGCCCCCGCGGCCCGGTCTGTGACCAGGTCTCCTGTGGATCAGAGCCTGATCAACCAGGCTGTTGCTGCTGGCTGCACGCAAACCAACGTACGAGCCATGTATTATTGAATTACAGCCAGTGCTTCTATAAAGCTTCTCTATATAGTGAGAGTGTTTTTAATATTATTTTTTTTTTTTTCAACAAGTCGGCCGTCTCCCACCGAGGCAGGGTGACCCAAAAAAGAAAGAAAATCCCCAAAAAGAAAATACTTTCATCATCATTCAACACTTTCACCACACTCACACATTATCACTGCTTTTGCAGAGGTGCTCAGAATACAACAGTTTAGAAGCATATACGTATAAAGATACACAACATATCCCTCCAAACTGCCAATATCCCAAACCCCTCCTTTAAAGTGCAGGCATTGTACTTCCCATTTCCAGGACTCAAGTCCGACTATATGAAAATAACCGGTTTCCCTGAATCCCTTCACTAAATATTACCCTGCTCACACTCCAACAGATCGTCTGGTCCCAAGTATCATTCGTCTCCATTCACTCCTATCTAACATGCTCATGCACGCTTGCTGGAAGTCCAAGCCCCTTGCCCACAAAACCTCCTTTACCCCCTCTTTCCAACCCTTTCGAGGACGACCCCTACCCCTCCTTCCTTCCCCTATAGATTTATATGCTTTCCATGTCATTCTACTTTGATCCATTCTCTCTAAATGACCAAACCACCTCAACAACCCCTCTTCTGCCCTCTGACTAATGCTTTTATTAACTCCACATCTTTTCCTTATTTCCACACTTAGAATTTTCTGCATAATATTTACACCACACATTGCCCTTAGACAGGACATCTCCACTGCCTCCAACCATCTCCTCGCTGCTGCATTTACCACCCAAACTTCACATCCATATAAGAGTGTTGGTACTACTATACTTTCATACATTCCCTTCTTTGCCTCCATAGATAATGTTTTTTGACTCCACATATACCTCAATGCACCACTCACCTTTTTTCCCTCATTAATTCTATGATTAACCTCATCCTTCATAAACCCATCCGCCGACACGTCAACTTCCAAGTATCTGAAAACATTCACTTCTTCCAAACTCCTCCTCCCCAATTTGATATCCAATTTTTCTTTATCTAAATCATTTGATACCCTCATCACCTTACTCTTTTCTATCCTCACTTTCAACTTTCTACCTTTACACACATTCTCAAACTCATCCACTAACCTTTGCAATTTTTCTTTAGAATCTCCCATAAGCACAGTATCATCAGCAAAAAGTAACTGTGTCAGTTCCCATTTTGAATTTGATTCCCCATAATTTAATCCCACCCTTTTCCCGAACACCCTAGCATTTACTTCTTTTACAACCCCATCTATAAATATATTAAACAACCATGGTGACATTACACATCCCTGTCTAAGACCTACTTTTACCGGGAAGTATTCTCCCTCTCTTCTACATACCCTAACCTGAGCCTCACTATCCTCATAAAAGCTCTTTACAGCATTTAGTAACTTACCACCTATTCCATATACTTGCAACATCTGCCACATTGCTCCTCTATCCACTCTATCATATGCCTTTTCTAAATCCATAAATGCAATAAAAACTTCCCTACCTTTATCTAAATACTGTTCACATATATGCTTCAATGTAAACACTTGATCTTCACATCCCCTACCCACTCTGTAGCCTCCCTGCTCATCCGCAATCCTACATTCTGTCTTACCTCTAATTCTTTCAATTATAACCCTACCGTATACTTTTCCTGGTATACTTAGTAAACTTATTCCTCTATAATTTTTACAATCTCTTTTGTCCCCTTTCCCTTTATATAAAGGGACTATACATACTCTCTGCCAATCCCTAGGTACCTTCCCCTCTTTCATACATTTATTAAACAAAAGTACCAACCACTCCAACACTATATCCCCCCCTGCTTTTAACATTTCTGTCATGATCCCATCAGTTCCAGCTGCTTTATCCCCTTTCATTCTACGTAATGCCTCACGTACCTCCACCACACTTACATTCTGCTCTTCTTCACTCCTAAAAGATGGTATACCTCCCTGGCCAGTGCATGAAATTACCGCCTCCCTTTCTTCCTCAACATTTAAAAGTTCCTCAAAATATTCTCGCCATCTACCTAATACCTCCCTCTCCCCATCTACTAACTCCCCTACTCTGTTTTTAACTGACAAATCCATACTTTCCCTAGGCTTTTTTAACTTGTTTAACTCCAAAATTTTTTCTTATTTTCATTAAAATTTCTTGACAGTGCCTCTCCCACTCTTTCATCTGCTCTCCTTTTGCACTCTTTCACCACTCTCTTCACCTTTCTTTTACTCTCCATATACTCTGCTCTTCTTATAACACTTCTGCTTTGTAAAAACTCTCGTAAGCTACCTTCTTGTCTTTTATCACACCCTTTACTTCATCATTCCACCAATCACTCCTCTTTCCTCCTGCCCCCACCCTCCTATAACCACAAACTTCTGCCCCACATTCTAATACTGCATTTTTAAAACTATTCCAACCCTCTTCAACCCCCCCACTACTCATCTTTGCACTAGCCCACCTTTCTGCCAATAGTTGCTTATATTTCGCCCGAACTTCCTCCTCCCTTAGTTTATACTCTTTCACCTCCCTCTTACTTGTTGTTGCCACCTTCCTCTTTTCCCATCTACCTCTTACTCTAACTGTAGCTACAACTAAATAATGATCCGATATATCAGTTGCCCCTCTATAAACATGTACATCATGGAGGCTACCCATCAACGTTTTATCCACCAATACATAATCTAACAAACTACTTTCATTACGTGCTACATCATATCTTGTATATTTATTTATCCTCTTTTTCATAAAATATGTATTACTTATTACCAAATTTCTTTCTACACATAGCTCAATTAAAGGCTCCCCATTTACATTTACCCCTGGCACCCCAAATTTACCTACTACTCCCTCCATAACATTTTTACCCACTTTAGCATTGAAATCCCCAACCACCATTACTCTCACACTTGATTCAAAACTCCCCATGCATTCACTCAACATTTCCCAGAATCTCTCTCTCTCCTCTACACTTCTCTCTTCTCCAGGTGCATACACACTTACTATAACCCACTTTTCACATCCAATCTTTATTTTACTTCACATAATCCTTGAATTTATACATTTGTAGTCCCTCTTTTCCTGCCATAGCTTATCCTTCAACATTATTGCTACTCCTTCTTTAGCTCTAACTCTATTTGAAACCCCTGACCTAATCCCATTTATTCCTCTCCATTGAAACTCTCCCACCCCCTTCAGCTTTGTTTCACTTAAAGCCAGGATATCCAGTTTCTTCTCATTCATAACATCCACAATCATCTCTTTCTTATCATTTGCACAACATCCACGCACATTCAGACTTCCCACTTTGACAATTTTCTTCTTCTTCTTCTTTTTAGTAATCTTTACAGGAAAAGGGGTTACTAGCCCATTGTTCCCGGCATTTTAGTTGACTTTTACAACACGCATGGCTTACGGAGGAAAGATTCTTATTCCACTTCCCCATGGATATAAAAGGAAAAGTAATAAGACCAAGAACTATTAAGATAAAATCAAAGAAAACTCAGATGAGTGTGTATAAATAAATGTGTACATGTATGTGTAGTGTGACCTAAGTGTAAGTAGAAGTATTATTATTATTATTATTATTATTATTATTTTTTTTTTTATTATCACACTGGCCGATTCCCACCAAGGCAGGGTGGCCCGAAAAAGAAAAACTTTCACCATCATTCACTCCATCACTGTCTTGCCAGAAGGGTGCTTTACACTCCAGTTTTTAAACTGCAACAATAACACCCGTCCTTCAGAGTGCAGGCACTGTACTTCCCATCTCCAGGACTCAAGTCCGGCCTGCCGGTTTCCCTGAACCCCTTCATAAATGTTACTTTGCTCACACTCCAACAGCACGTCAAGTATTAAAAACCATTTGTCTCCATTCACTCCTATCAAACACGCTCACGCATGCCTGCTGGAAGTCCAAGCCCCTCGCACACAAAACCTCCTTTACCCCCTCCCTCCAACCTTTCCTAGGCCGACCCCTACCCCGCCTTCCTTCCACTACAGACTGATACACTCTTGAAATCATTCTGTTTCGCTCCATTCTCTCTACATGTCCGAACCACCTCAACAACCCTTCCTCAGCCCTGTGGACAACAGTTTTGGTAATCCCGCACCTCCTCCTAACTTCCAAACTACGAATTCTCTGCATTATATTCACACCACACATTGCCCTCAGACATGACATCTCCACTGCCTCCAGCCGTCTCCTCGCTGCAACATTCATCACCCATGCTTCACACCCATATAAGAGCGTTGGTAAAACTATACTCTCATACATTCCCCTCTTTGCCTCCAAGGACAAAGTTCTTTGTCTCCACAGACTCCTAAGTGCACCACTCACTCTTTTTCCCTCATCAATTCTATGATTCACCTCATCTTTCATAGACCCATCTGCTGACACGTCCACTCCCAAATATCTGAATACGTTCACCTCCTCCATACTCTCTCCCTCCAATCTGATATTCAATCTTTCATCACCTAATCTTTTTGTTATCCTCATAACCTTACTCTTTCCTGTATTCACCTTTAATTTTCTTCTTTTGCACACCCTACCAAATTCATCCACCAATCTCTGCAACTTCTCTTCAGAATCTCCCAAGAGCACAGTGTCATCAGCAAAGAGCAGCTGTGACAACTCCCACTTTGTGTGTGATTCTTTATCTTTTAACTCCACGCCTCTTGCCAAGACCCTCGCATTTACTTCTCTTACAACCCCATCTATAAATATATTAAACAACCACGGTGACATCACACATCCTTGTCTAAGGCCTACTTTTACTGGGAAAAAATTTCCCTCTTTCCTACATACTCTAACTTGAGCCTCACTATCCTCCTAAAAACTCTTCACTGCTTTCAGTAACCTACCTCCTACACCATACACTTGCAACATCTGCCACATTGCCCCCCTATCCACCCTGTCATATGCCTTTTCCAAATCCATAAATGCCACAAAGACCTCTTTAGCCTTATCTAAATACTGTTCACTTATATGTTTCACTGTAAACACCTGGTCCACACACCCCCTACCTTTCCTAAAGCCTCCTTGTTCATCTGCTATCCTATTTTCTGTCTTACTCTTAATTCTTTCAATTATAACTCTACCATACACTTTACCAGCTATACTCAACAGACTTATCCCCCTATAATTTTTGCACTCTCTTTTATCCCCTTTGCCTTTATACAAAGGAACTATGCATGCTCTCTGCCAATCCCTAGGTACCTTACCCTCTTCCATACATTTATTAAATAATTGCACCAACCATTATTATTATTATTATTATTATTATTATTATTATTATTAATATTATTATTATTATTATTATTATCATCATCATCATCATTATTATTAACACATCGGCCATCTCCCACTAAGGCAGGGTCGCCCGATAAAGAAAATCTTTCATCATCATTTACTCCACCAGTGTCTTGCCAGAGGCGCACTTACACTACAGTTATAAATCTGCAACATGAACACCCCTCCTTCAGAGTGCAGGCACTGTACTTCCTGTCTCCAGGACTCAAGTTTGGCCTGCCAGTGTACCTGAATCCCTTCATAAATGTTACCTTGCTCACACCCCAACAGCACATCAAGTCCTAAAAACCATTTGTCTCCATTCTCTCCTCTCTAACAGATTCATGCATGCTTGCTGGAAGTCCAAGCCCCTTGCACACAAAACCTCCTTTACCCCCCTCCCGGCAACCTTTTCTAGGCCAACCTCTACCCCGCCTTCCCTCCACTACAGATTTATACACTCTCAAAGTCATTCTATTTTGTTCCACCCTCTCTACATGTCCGAACCACCTCAACAACCCCTCCTCAGCCCTCTGGATAATAGTTTTGGTAATGCCGCATGTCCTCCTAATTTCCAAAATGCGAATTTTCTGCATATTCACACCACACTTTGCTCTCAGACGTGACATCTCCACTGACTCCAGCCTTCTCCTTGTTGCAACATTCACCACCCATGTCTCACACCCATATAAGAACGTTGGTATAACTGTACTCTCATACATTCCCCTCTTTGCTTTCTTGGACAAAGTTCTTTGTCTCCACAGACTTCTAAGTGCACCACTCACCTTTTTTCCCCCCATCAATTCTGTGATTTACCTCATCTTTCATAGACCCATCTCCTGACACCTCCACTCCTAATTATCTGAATACACACTATGCAAAAATGCGATACACTAAAGGGCCCAAAGATCTGGAACTCACTGCCTGAACTGGTAAAGGATCCCCCTGACTACCTAAAATTTAGGACTTTGCTTAACTCCTTGACTGTCGCAACCCCAAATCCTGAAGTGTCTCCTGGTGTCGAAAAATTTTTGAAAAAAAAAAAAAAAAAAAAAAAAAAATATTATGAAATGATAGAAAATCTTTTCCCAATGGTAATGACACCAAAAGGACGAAATTTGATGGAAAACTGATGGAATTACATTCTCTCGTGAAGTTAGCGACATCGGCGATATTTACGAATCGGTGATTTCGCCCACTTTGAGCCCTATTTTTGGCTAATTCCATTGTTCCAACCAACCAAACTCATAGCTATTTCTTTAGAACTCCATTTTTTCTATCGATTGAGTACAAAAAACTGCCCATTTACCAATTGCAACTACCCAATAACATGGTCAGAAATTTGCAATTTGGCCAATTTCATGAAAATTAAAAAATATGACAATTTCGGAATAGGATCTAAAATGAAAGAATGAACAATGAACATCAGTCACTGTTATGCAGACTACTGCAATATTGTAATAATTGTATAAATAATGTCAACTCATTCGTGACTGCATATTAGAATGGCTAGTTGGACATTTATTGGACAGTGACATCATTTGTTTACTGTTGAACATTGGCAAAAATCAAACATTTCCCCTACTTTGAGCTCCATTTCAAGGCTCTTTTCATAGTAAAACCAATCAAAATCACCTCTATTTCTATAATAAGTTTTCCATTCTATCAAATGAGACCAAGAAAATGAGAATACAACAATAAATACTATATGAAAATAGATCACAAAGTCAGCATTTTAATTAAAAATAACGGTCGGAGTTTTTTTTTCTCATGCACTGCATGCTGCAGGATTTTTTTTATATGGTGCACACTGACCACACAGATCCATTCTCTTACATGTAGGACTACCAGCTTTCTCCTGCTTGATTTGAAGTGAGTATATATACGTCAAACACGGTGGCTCGTAAGACGTATATATACGACTGAAACAGTCAAAAGGTTAAAAATCATATCTCTCAAAACTAACCAAATCAACCAAAACAACTTCTAATCAGTTATTATATTATGTGGCCTCAAGTCTGTTAAAAATCTGCTAATCTATAAAATGTTACTGCTTGAACCATTAATTGTAATATTGTTTTTATTATGTGCAACTTCAAGATTATTATTCTTATAATTACATATTGTATCCTTTACAAGGAAATAAAATCTTTATCATTTTATTCACCTCCTCCATACTCTTTCCCTCCAATCTGATATCCAATCTTTCGTTACCTACTTTTTTTGTTATCCACATCACCATACTCTTTCCTATATTCACTTTTAATTTTCTTCTTTTACATACCCTACTAAACTTATCCACCAGCTTCTGCAACCTCTCTTCAGAATCTCCCAAAAGCACAGTGTCATTAACAAAGAGCAACTGACAACTCCCACTTTGTGTTAGATTCTTTATCTTTTAACCCCACACCTCTTGCCAACACCTGCACATTCATTTCTCTTACAACCCCATCTATAAATATATTGAACAATGTGGTGACATCACACTATGAGATTAAAAAAAATCACACACACAATAAGACTCAGCCCATGTAAACCCCCTCTCTCATCCCCCAAAACACCCACAAACACACAAACATACACACACGTATGTACATGTGCAAGAATGAGTCTTCGCAAACTCACTGAACAGACTAATTCTCTCATATCTAGGCCAAAATTTACTGCTCACAGCTTATCTGAGGGAGCTGAGCTCAAAGCATATAGTATCTACATGAATTACCCTGGCATCAGTGTATAATATCAATGTGATGGATAGTGAATGAGTTAAACACCTTTAGTGACTTTTCTTTCTATAGTTGATCATTTAATATTACTTCTACTTTTTCTTTGGCTCTCTTTCTTTCAGTAATCCCCAGTCTAACCCCATTTACTAATCCCCATTGATATTCTCCCTCCCCTTTTAGCTTTGTTTCACTTTATGTTGGAACATCCGGCTTCTTTTCATCCATAACATTATCAATCAGTTCTTTCTTTCCATCTGGTCATTCAGACAACCCAACTTGAAAATTTCCTTCCATATACAGTGGACCCCCGGTTAACGATATTTTTTCATTCCATAAGTATGTTCAGGTGCCAGTACTGACCGAATTTATTCCCATAAGGAATATTGTGAAGTAGATTAGTCCATTTCAGACCCCCAAACATACAAGTACAAACGCACTTATATAAATACACTTACATAATTGGTCGCATTCGGAGGTAATCGTTATGCGGGGGTCCACTGTATTTAGCTCTTTCAGTGTTGGTCCTGTAATACTAAGTGTCGGCTTGAGAGCCAGTGTTGGTCCCGTAATACTAAGCCAAAATTCTAGCGCCTTCAAATCTAGTGGGAGAAAGCTGGTAGACCTACATGTGAGAGAATAGGTCTGTATGGTCAGTGTGCGCAGTATGAAAATTATCAGGACATCCGCATTGCATTGTGGGAAAGCCATTTCAGTACGCCTTGTTTGCCATGCTCAGGATACCAGTAATAGTGATGAAAACCCAGATGACCCTCAACCTTCCACCTATGGTACTGGGCCATCTTGTTCACGTTCAGTTGTACCAGAACGAAAAAGGAAACTCATATTTTCCCATGTCCAGGACTCAGAGGTGAGCAGTGGTGATAATAGTGATAGTGATTATGATATCCAAGTTCTTGAATACAGTTCCAGTAGCAAGAGTGAAGTGAAATGTTCTCCAGTGAAGCGTCAGTATATACGACGCTACATGTATTCTGCTAGTGTGCCATATGCTATTCTAAGGGAAAGGAGTACATCTCAGAGTACATCCCATAGCTGTACAATAGGAACAGATAGTGAAAATGACAATGATATTGTTACACTTGGGATGGATAATGTGCATGCGTCATCAGATGGTGATGGTGCCATGTGCCATGAGGCATCAGCAGCGGCCCATGCTGGTATCCACGCCGCTGACTCAGCACAGCTACAACAAAGGCCACCTTCACCCACCCACCCACAACACCAACCTGCATAACCACAACCTTCACAACCACAACCACCTGTCAATATCCAGTACCCTCCAGCAGACTGCATCTGGGACTGGCAGCAAGGTGCCAATTTTGTTCCCAATTCCCATCACTTTGATGTAACTCAAAGTGGAATACAGCCATCTTGTACACTTGGGAACAATGCCACTGAACCGGAATATTTTGAATTATTCTTTGATGAACCCGATGGAAATTATTGTTAGGAAAAGTAACACATATTTTGATTACACCATGGAAAACACAATTCTTTCACCAAGATCACACCTGCACCAGTGGAAGAAGACAACTGTGGCTGAAATGTATCTTTTTCTTTGCCACAGTAATGCTTATGCCACATGTGTATGAGCACAGTGTCAAATCATACTTGTCGACAGACTGCCTGATTTAACCCCAGCCTTCAGTGATGTAATACCAGTCACGCCAGAAAGTTGAACCACTTTCACACCACACGGCTCAGAAAAATTCTTGGCATCAAATGGCAAGATAAGATCCCAGGCACAGAAGTGCTGACTACAGCTGGCCTGCCTAGCATCTACACCATCCTAATGCAGACACAGCTTCGCTGGGCAGGTCACGTTGCTCGCATGCCAGACCACCGGCTGCCAAAGAAACTCTTATTTGGCGAACTGCAGCATGGAAAGCGCTCTCAAGGAGGCCAAAAGAAGCGCTATAAGGACACCCTTAAGACTGCTCTGGAAGCTTTCAACATCAACCACACCATGTGGGAGCCGATAGCTCAGGCCAGGAATGACTGGCGAGCAGTTGTCCAGAAAGGGGCAACATCCTGCGAGGCAAGCAGAATCTCACTAGCTGAGCAGCGCAGGCAGGCGAGGAAGACCAGAGCCATCAGACCCCTCGATGCTGCCACCCTTCCCTGTCCACACTGCCAGAGAACGTTTCGTGCGCGGATTGGCCTGACAAGTCATATGCATACCCACCAACTTCAACCCCAGGATGACTAGATGGTCCTCGTCGAATCGACGGACAAACAACAACAACACCAGTCAGTTGATTTCTGCTACTATTACGTATACTTCACTTTTCAGACAAAACAAGGCCTGACAGAAATGACAGGTTATATAAGATTAGGAATTGTTTATGTATCTGAAACAGAAACTCTATGCATTTTTATCCCTTCAGGAAGCTTCTTATGGATGAGTCTTTGATTTTGTTCATAGACTATCCTTCAAGCAGTATATACACAGCAAGAGGAAATGCTTTGGTATAAAGTTGTTTGTACTTTGTGATTGCTACAGTGGTCTTGTATTGGATATTATTGTGCACACTGGAAGTAATACATTGCAAGATACCAGGAAGTTATTGGATAGCTCTGGTGATGTGGTTAGAACAATGATGGAACCATATCATGGTACGGGGCATACATTATATACTAATAACCGGTACACAAGCCCCTTACTCAGTGATTTTTTTTTTTTTTTGCGAGTGAACATGACAGATGTGTGTGGCACAGTGTGTGCAAATCATAAGCATATGCCTAGGTTCGACGCAGGCACTCGTAGAGGTGAGGTGCAGACGTTTGCTGCCAATGACATCATGGCATTTCCGTGGTATGACAAATGAAATGTCACACTGTTGACATCAGTTCACTGAAACGAAATGACAGTGGCAGGCAGTATAGAGAGACCAATGAACCCATTCTAAAACCTGCAGCTGTGATGGACTACACCTTCAATATGTGTTCAGTGGATAAATGTGACATGCAAATTGGGTTTGCCTATTGTGTTCGCAAGAGTTGTAAGTGGTACATGAAACACTTTTTCCGTCTTCTAGACATTTCCATGCTCATTGCTTATAATATGTATAAGATGAGGACCAGAAACAAACCACCATATGGTGAATTTTGTCTGTCATCAGACACATAATATGTATTCAAATACCAAGTAACAAGATCTGCAGTGGAAAACCGACTTCGAACTGATCACCAATTACCCTCTCGTCTGAGGCCTGGTGATCACTACCTAATACAACTGCCTCCTACTAAGAAGAAATTTGCTCAGAACAGGTGTTTTGTCTGTGCACATACAAAAAAAAAAAAGCCCACAAAAATGCAGAGACACTTGTTTTGTGTATACTTTACCTTTGATATACCTTTGAAGATTTTCGAGAGTTTATCTACTCTCTGAGCCCAGCCATGTGCCAGGCTTGTCTGGTGCTTGCCTGGTCAACCAGGCTTTTGCTGCTGGAGGCCCGCTGCCCCACATATCCATCACAGCCTGGTTGATCTGGTACCTGGTGAAGATACTTGTCTAGTTTCCTCTTGAAGGCTTCAACACTTGTTCCAGCAGTGTTTCTGATATCTTCTGGTAAGATGTTGAAAAGTCTGGGACCTTGGATGTTGATACAGTGTCCCCTTATTGTCCCCACTGCACCCCTGCTCCTCACTGGGTTTATTTAACACTTCCTCCCATATCTCTCACTCTAGTACAGTGGACCCCCGCATAACGATCACCTCCGAATGCGACCAATTATGTAAGTGTATTTATGTAAGTGCGTTTGCACGTGTATGTTTGGGGGTCTGAAATGGACTAATCTACTTCACAATATTCCATATGGGAACAAATTCGGTCAGTACTGGCACCTGAACATACTTCTGGAGTGAAAAAATATCGTTAACCGGGGGTCCACTGTATGTTGTTATGGCAGTGTGCAGATTTGGGACCAAGCCCTCGAGTACCTTCCAGGTATATATTATCATGTACCTCTCTCTCCTCCACTCCTTGAATGGGGCCATCAGCACTGAGCAATATTCTAAGTGAGGGAGCACTAGCGATTTGAAGAGTGTCACCATCGGCATTATTTCCCTTGTTTTGAAAGTTCTCAATACCCACCCCGTCATCTTCCTGGCTGTTGTGATCTTCGTCTTGTTATAGTCTTTAAAGAAAGGTCTGCTGACATAATTATTCCTAGGTCTTTTACGTGTTCCTTACGTTCTATTTGGTGACCCTCTTGAGTTTTGTATGTAGTGCTCCTTTTGAGCTCTTCATTCTTTCCGTACCTAAGCAGCTGAAACTTATCACCATTGAATGTCATGTTGTTCTCCACTGCCCACTGGAACACCCTGGTTATGTCTTCCTGTACTTTTTCAGTGTCCTCTACCGTACTGACTTTCATGTTTATTTTAGTGTCATCTGCAAATGATGATACAAAAGTGTGCCGGGTGTTTTTGTCTGTCTACTATGAGGATGAGGAACAGCAGAGGTGCCAGGACAGTGCCATGGGGCACTGAGCTTTTGACCTTGCTGATGCTGGATCTTGCCCTGTTCACTACTACTTTTTGTGTTCTGTGTGTTAGGAAACCGAAAATCCATCTGCCTCCCTTCCTCGTAATGCCCTTGGCCTTCATTTTGTGCACTATCACTCCATGATCGCATTTGTCAAACGCCTTTGCAAAATCTGTGTAAATCACATCTGCTTTTTGGTCGTCTTCCAGTGCGATACACAAATAACCCGCACATAAAAGACAGAAGCTTACGACGACGTTTCGGTCCGACTTGGACCATTGACAAAGTCACACTAACAGAGGAGGAGCAGGACGGCTATATATAGGCAGGAAGAGGTGGAGGTAGTAGTAGTGGTAGAAGTAGTAGTAGTAGTAGTACAAGAATTGTATATAATACCGACAGGATGAAATGACACATGCACAACACCCGGGCATCCCCACCGTAGACGTTTCGCCATCCAGCCAGCCACTGGATGGCGAAACGTCCACAACAAAGACAACCAGACGCCGCACATGTGTCTAATTTCATCAGTAGATGTAGTAGAAGAAGAAGAGGTAGTAGTAGTGGTAGTGGTAGAAGTGGGAAATAAGGAAGACGAGCCAGTCAAATACAAAGGAAGGGGAGCACTGCAAGAGAGCTAGAAACCCACAGAGGGAGAGCAAGCGCACCGAGGTGCGTGAAAGGGGAAGTGGTGAAATAAAATAAAGAAGGAACAGAAACACGAGACAGGAGAGAGAAAGACAACCCAGAGGAGAAAAGGAGAGAGGAAAGGGGAAGAGGAAGAAGAAAAAGAAGAAGAAGAAAAAATGAGGATTCAGGTTAAGTCACGGGTGTTCTGAAGTTTGGAGCATTTTACAATGTAGTGGGAGAGGAAGGCATCTACAGAGACGAAGCCAGGGCTAAGGTTCATACAAGGAAAGTTGTGTATAAGAGAGGATTCAACTAAACGGCGACTGTTCGAGTTGGAAGTAGGGAAGACAGTTTTAGCAGAAGACCAGTCAATAGGATGGCTATGATCTCTGACGTGACAGAAAAGAGCATTGTTAGTGTCGGCAAGCCTAACACTATTTTTGTGCTCCCTAAGTCTGTCAGAAAGAGATCGACCAGTTTCTCCAAAGTATTGAAGAGGACAGGAGGAGCAAGAAATAGAGTAGACACCAGGAACATCTGTAGAGGGAGGAGAGGTATGAACGAGATTAGTGCGAAGAGTGTTAGTCTGGCGGAAGGTAAGCTTGATGTCTAAGGGACGGAGAGAATTGTTGAGATTAGAAAGACCGGAAATGTAGGGAAGGCAGAGGATAGAAGAGTTCCCATGAGTAGAGAGTTTGGGAGAGAAGAAATTGCGTTTAGCACGTGAGAGGGCAGAGTCTATGAAATGGGAAGGGTAGCCAAGACGGGAGAACGAATTATAAAGAGTGGAAATTTCTGCTGGAAGGAACTGAGGATCACAGATGCGGAGGGCACGGAGAAAGAGGGAGATAAGAACACTTTTCTTGACAGGGGAAGCATGATAGGAAAAGTAGTGAATGTACATGCCACTGTGCATAGGTTTACGGTAAACGGAAAAGGAAAAACCTGTATCTGAGCGGTGGACATGGACATCAAGGAAAGGAAGTAAGGAATTAGATTCCCATTCAGCTTTAAACTTAATGGAAGGGGCAAGATTGTTAAGAGCTTCAAGAAAAGGTTGGAAGAGACTGGAGTCATGAGGCCACAGAGCAAAGATGTCATCCACATAGCGGAGCCAGAGTGAAGGTTGCACATCGAGGGTAGGAAGAAGAACAGTCTCGAAGTATTCCATGTAAAGATTAGCAAGGACAGGAGAGAGAGGAGAGCCCATAGCGACACCGAAGGTTTGGGAATAATATTTCCCTTGGAAAGGAAAAGGAGTTAGAGTCCACACAGAGGCGGATCAGATCAAGAAAGACATCAGTGGGGATAGGGAGATGAAGAAACCCTTCATGGGCCTTCTCTCTAAGGAAATCAAGGACATCATCAAGAGGGACATTGGTGAAGAGGGACTCAACGTCAAGACTAAGCATCTTACAGGTTGGGAGAGAGCGAACCCGTTCAATGAAGTCTTGAGAGTGACGGAGGTGGGCAGGAGAAAAAGTACCAAGAAAGGGAGTGAGGGTTTTGGCCAGCCAAGAAGCAAGAGAATAAGAGACAGAACCTCTAGAGGATATGATAGGACGAAGAGGAATATCAGGTTTATGAGTTTTGGGAAGGCCATAGAAATAGGGAAGAGAGGGACAGATGACACGAAACCGTTGAACAAGGTCAAAGTCAGGAGGACAGAGGTCGGAGAGAGTCCTTAGTTTTTTGTTGAAAGTTCTCTTGATGCGATCAAGAGGGTTGGAAACGAGAGGAGTGTAGGTGCGTGAGTCAGAGAGCAAGACATCAGCTTTACGGAGGTAATCCTCGCGATCAAGGATAACTACCGAATTACCTTTGTCAGAAGATAGTATGACAATGTTAGTGTTAGATTTAAGAGAAGAAAGGGCAAGTTGGTAACGGCGTGGAAGGTGGTGATTCTTGGAAAACAGACTAACAAGAGCAGGAAGGAGAGCACCACGAAAAGTGGACAAGTCAGGAAGATTACGGAAGCGAGATTGACGAAAGGAATCAAAAGAGCTAATCAGGGAAATACCAGCGCGAGGAGTAGGCGAAGTGGCAAAGGAAAGACCAAAACCAAGAAGTTCAAGCTCATACTGAGAGAGTGAGACAGAAGACAGATTAGTAACACAGTCAGTGAGGGAGAATTTAGACCAAGGGCTAGCTGGTCTGGTTGTCTTTGTTGTGGACGTTTCGCCATCCAGTGGCTGGCTGGATGGCGAAACGTCTACGGTGGGGATGCCCGGGTGTTGTGCATGTGTCATTTCATCCTGTCGGTATTATATACAATTCTTGTACTACTACTACTACTACTTCTACCACTACTACTACCTCCACCTCTTCCTGCCTATATATAGCCGTTCTGCTCCTCCTCTGTTAGTGTGACTTTGTCAATGGTCCAAGTCGGACCGAAACGTCGTCGTAAGCTTCTGTCTTTTATGTGCGGGTTATTTGTGTATCGTTCCAGTCACGGTATTGTGCCTTTTTGTTATTTATGGACCCCGCAGTTAAGCGTCATATTCTCTCCAACTTTTTTAATGTTCTTCCCTCTTTTAAACCCCTCTTTCGATCTTATGAGGCTGCTCTTATTGCTACCCGGCGTCGTAAGAATCAGCTTCGCTTCCTACGTGACTGTCTTGCTGAACAAGTTCTGCCACCTTCCTTCTCCCACTTCCTGAAAACCAACCCACTGGGCACTCCCTTTCCTGATCATGCCCGTCTCCTACTTCAACAGCTCATTCTTTCTACTAAATCACAGGTTGAAGATGCCTTCTTTACTCTCCGTCAACGTCAACGTGCTCTCTTTGCGGCTCTACCACAGGATCTCTGTAACCTTCTCTCTACCATTGCCTTTGACACTGCTCGCCTGAATGCGCAAATTCATTCTTCCAAACTACAAAATAAACTTCAACGTCTCATCTCAGCTAGCCCTTGGTCTAAATTCTCCCTCACTGACTGTGTTACTAATCTGTCTTCTGTCTCACTCTCTCAGTATGAGCTTGAACTTCTTGGTTTTGGTCTTTCCTTTGCCACTTCGCCTACTCCTCGCGCTGGTATTTCCCTGATTAGCTCTTTTGATTCCTTTCGTCAATCTCGCTTCCGTAATCTTCCTGACTTGTCCACTTTTCGTGGTGCTCTCCTTCCTGCTCTTGTTAGTCTGTTTTCCAAGAATCACCACCTTCCACGCCGTTACCAACTTGCCCTTTCTTCTCTTAAATCTAACACTAACATTGTCATACTATCTTCTGACAAAGGTAATTCGGTAGTTATCCTTGATCGCGAGGATTACCTCCGTAAAGCTGATGTCTTGCTCTCTGACTCACGCACCTACACTCCTCTCGTTTCCAACCCTCTTGATCGCATCAAGAGAACTTTCAACAAAAAACTAAGGACTCTCTCCGACCTCTGTCCTCCTGACTTTGACCTTGTTCAACGGTTTCGTGTCATCTGTCCCTCTCTTCCCTATTTCTATGGCCTTCCCAAAACTCATAAACCTGATATTCCTCTTCGTCCTATCATATCCTCTAGAGGTTCTGTCTCTTATTCTCTTGCTTCTTGGCTGGCCAAAACCCTCACTCCCTTTCTTGGTACTTTTTCTCCTGCCCACCTCCGTCACTCTCAAGACTTCATTGAACGGGTTCGCTCTCTCCCAACCTGTAAGATGCTTAGTCTTGACGTTGAGTCCCTCTTCACCAATGTCCCTCTTGATGATGTCCTTGATTTCCTTAGAGAGAAGGCCCATGAAGGGTTTCTTCATCTCCCTATCCCCACTGATGTCTTTCTTGATCTGATCCGCCTCTGTGTGGACTCTAACTCCTTTTCCTTTCAAGGGAAATATTATTCCCAAACCTTCGGTGTCGCTATGGGCTCTCCTCTCTCTCCTGTCCTTGCTAATCTTTACATGGAATACTTCGAGACTGTTCTTCTTCCTACCCTCGATGTGCAACCTTCACTCTGGCTCCGCTATGTGGATGACATCTTTGCTCTGTGGCCTCATGACTCCAGTCTCTTCCAACCTTTTCTTGAAGCTCTTAACAATCTTGCCCCTTCCATTAAGTTTAAAGCTGAATGGGAATCTAATTCCTTACTTCCTTTCCTTGATGTCCATGTCCACCGCTCAGATACAGGTTTTTCCTTTTCCGTTTACCGTAAACCTATGCACAGTGGCATGTACATTCACTACTTTTCCTATCATGCTTCCCCTGTCAAGAAAAGTGTTCTTATCTCCCTCTTTCTCCGTGCCCTCCGCATCTGTGATCCTCAGTTCCTTCCAGCAGAAATTTCCACTCTTTATAATTCGTTCTCCCGTCTTGGCTACCCTTCCCATTTCATAGACTCTGCCCTCTCACGTGCTAAACGCAATTTCTTCTCTCCCAAACTCTCTACTCATGGGAACTCTTCTATCCTCTGCCTTCCCTACATTTCCGGTCTTTCTAATCTCAACAATTCTCTCCGTCCCTTAGACATCAAGCTTACCTTCCGCCAGACTAACACTCTTCGCACTAATCTCGTTCATACCTCTCCTCCCTCTACAGATGTTCCTGGTGTCTACTCTATTTCTTGCTCCTCCTGTCCTCTTCAATACTTTGGAGAAACTGGTCGATCTCTTTCTGACAGACTTAGGGAGCACAAAAATAGTGTTAGGCTTGCCGACACTAACAATGCTCTTTTCTGTCACGTCAGAGATCATAGCCATCCTATTGACTGGTCTTCTGCTAAAACTGTCTTCCCTACTTCCAACTCGAACAGTCGCCGTTTAGTTGAATCCTCTCTTATACACAACTTTCCTTGTATGAACCTTAGCCCTGGCTTCGTCTCTGTAGATGCCTTCCTCTCCCACTACATTGTAAAATGCTCCAAACTTCAGAACACCCGTGACTTAACCTGAATCCTCATTTTTTCTTCTTCTTCTTTTTCTTCTTCCTCTTCCCCTTTCCTCTCTCCTTTTCTCCTCTGGGTTGTCTTTCTCTCTCCTGTCTCGTGTTTCTGTTCCTTCTTTATTTTATTTCACCACTTCCCCTTTCACGCACCTCGGTGCGCTTGCTCTCCCTCTGTGGGTTTCTAGCTCTCTTGCAGTGCTCCCCTTCCTTTGTATTTGACTGGCTCGTCTTCCTTATTTCCCACTTCTACCACTACCACTACTACTACCTCTTCTTCTTCTACTACATCTACTGATGAAATTAGACACATGTGCGGCGTCTGGTTGTCTTTGTTGTGGACGTTTCGCCATCCAGTGGCTGGCTGGATGGCGAAACGTCTACAGTGGGGATGCCCGGGTGTTGTGCATGTGTCATTTCATCCTGTCGGTATTATATACATTTCTTGTACTACTACTACTACTACTTACTACCACTACTACTACCTCCACCTCTTCCTGCCTATATATAGCCGTCCTGCTCCTCCTCTGTTAGTGTGACTTTGTCAATGGTCCAAGTCGGACCGAAACGTCGTCGTAAGCTTCTGTCTTTTATGTGCGGGTTATTTGTGTATCGTTCCAGTCACGGTATTGTGCCTTTTTGTTAGGATTTTGCGTAGGAATAGAAATATTTTGGGTTACTTGCAATATCCTGTATGGCCCTTTGTTCCCTTTGCACTTCTGTGAGGTATGACATCTTAAGTCTTTGCTCTAATTCAGTGATCTTTCTGCTAAGTCTATTTTTCCTGTGTTGTAGCATATTTATGTTTTTAAGCAGTTCAGTAACCCGTTTTCTTCTTCTGTACCATCTCCTACACTCTCTCTCTATATCTGATCTTCTGGGTTTCCTCAATGGTACATGTTTCATACATACTTTGTATGCTTCTTTATTCAGCTTCTCTAGGCACTGGTGGGGATTTAGGGTGCTCATGTCTGATTCCCAGGGTATGTCTGATAGCTCTTGGTTTATTTTTTCCCAGTCAATTCTATGGTTGTTAAAATTAAAGTTACTGAACATCCCGTCTCTAACTTTAGTGATGCAGTTTCCTACCCCTGATTTAATTCTAGTTTGAACCTCTATGATGTTATGATCAGATTAAATAGTTTTGGAAACTGTTATGTCTCTGATCAGTTCCTCGTTGTTTGTGAATATCAAATCCAGGGTATTTTCATTTCTGGTGGGATCAATTGCCTGTTGGTTTAAAGAGTACTTTTCACAAGCCTCATTAGTTCCCTGGTATGTGCCTGTTGAGCCAGGGTGCTTCCCGGAGATATTTCTGGTATAACATTACATTGCGCCATCTTCCATTTTACATGAGGGAGATAAAAATCTCCAAGGAGTAAAATATTTGGTGTAGGATTTTCTAGCCTATCCAGATAGCTATCTATCTTACTTAACTGATCTGTGAATTCCTCAGCAGTTGCCGATGGTGGTTTGTATACTAGGATAATTACCAAATTCCTATTTTCAACTTTAATGCCTAGAATTTCTACTATATATCATTCGTAGAATTCAGCACTTCTGTGCAACAGAAAGTATCCTGTACATCAATTCCTACTCCTCCCTATGACCTATTGATTCTATCACATTTATACATGTTGTAGTTTTCTATCTTTATCTCTCCGTCCAAAACATCCTTTGTATGTGTTTTTGTAAATGCTCAGAACATGGCATTCGCTTCTGTTAGGAGCCCACTGACATAACTAACTTTGTCATTTTTATTTGATTTCAAACCCTGTATATTTGCAAATATGAAGCAGGAATTACCAAGCGGGATGTTTTGTCTCGCTTTGTGTTTCATTAGTACCACTGGTGGTGTACTACCTGGTATGTCCCCTGGTGTACAGGCCCCTGGTTTCTCCAGTACTGGCTTCGCGTTTGTTTGCTTATCCGGCCTTGTGCAAGAATGGTATATAATACCGACAAGATGAAATTAAGACACATTTGCAACATCTGGGTATCTTTATTGTAGACGCTTCGCCATCCAGTGGCTTTATCAATGCAAATTCCAGGACATAACTTGAAGACAGTAGGACTATATACAGAAGATGAGGTAATCAGTCCCTCAACCTTGGAGTAGGTGCGAAGAGCACCGTAGTCGTGGAGATTCTGAAGCAGAAGCAAAGAGCCTGGTGCTTATATACTAACGTCAGGTGTAGCAGACGAGGGCGTAGTCACTGGTAGGCGGGATTTCCCAGTGGAAGTAGGTCCTTCCCAAAGATATGGGTTAGTTGTAGTAGTCGTGAAGGTTATGTACATGTCCTCAGAATCAAGATTCCATGATGTTGCAGTGTCTGACAAGTTGTGCAAGAATGGTATATAATACCGACAAGATGAAATTAAGACACATGTGCAACATCTGGGTATCTTTATTGTAGACGTTTTACCATCCAGTGGCTTTATCAATACAAATTCCCATTGGGGAATCCCGCCTACCAGTGACTACGCCCTCGTCTGCTACACCTGACATTAGTATATAAGCGCCAGGCTCCTTGCTTCTGCTTCAGAATCTCCACGACTACGGTGCTCTTCGCACCTACTCCAAGGTTGAGGGACTGATTACCTCATCTTCTGTATATAATAGTCCTACTGTCTTCAAGTTATGTCCTGGAATTTGCATTGATAAAGCCACTGGATGGCGAAACGTCTACAATAAAGATACCCAGATGTTGCACGTGTCTTAATTTCATCTTGTCGATATTATGTACCATTCTTGCACAACTTGTCAGACACTGCAACATCATGGAATCTTGATTCTGAGGACATGTACATAACCTTCACGACTACTACAACTAACCCATATCTTTGGGAAGGACCTACTTCCACTGGGGAATCCCGCCTACCAGTGACTACGCCCTTGTATGCTACACCTGACGTTAATATATAAGCGCCAGGCTCCTTGCTTCTGCTTCAGAATCTCCACGACTACTGTGCTCTTTGCACCTACTCCAAGGTTGAGGGACTGATTACCTCATCTTCTGTATATAGTCCTACTGTCTTCAAGTTATGTCCTGGAATTTGTATTGATAAAGCCACTGTATGGCGAAACGTCTACAATAAAGATACCCAGATGTTGCACATGTGTCTTAATTTTATCCGGCCTTAACAAACAAACACGAAGCCAGTACTGGAGAAACCAGGGGCGTGTACATCAGGTGACATACCAGGTAGTACACCACCAGTGGTACTAAGGAAACACAAAGCAAGACAAAAACACTGTGCATGAAATCATGTTTCAAAGAGTTCCACAAGTTGCAGCACTTCTAAGAACATGTCCAGTGACTCTATATGTATATATATATTATAGAAAAATAGTAATGAACAGCATTTTTTATTGTTGGTTTGTGTAAACATGTTTTGTAAACAATATATTCATATTCATATAGTTTATATGGACATGATACATAGTTGTACAGTGGATTATAGTACAGTGGACCCTCGACCAGCGATATTAACCCTTTGACTGTTTCAGGCCCCTCTCTGAAACTGTCATTCTATGTCGCTCAATTTTTGAAAAAAAAAAATTTTATTTTTTCTTAAGAAATGATAGAGAATCTTTTCCCGATGGTAATGACACCAAAAGTTCGAAATTTGGTCGAAAACTCGTGGAATTATGCTCCCGCGAAGTTAGCGGTCTCAGCGACATATGCGTATCAGCGATTTCGCCGACTTTGAGCCCAATTTTCAGCCAATTCCATTGTTCCAGTTGACCAAACTCGTAGCTATTTCTTTAGAACTCCATTTTATCTATCAGTTGAGTACAAGAAACCTCCCATTTACTAATTTGGACTACCCAATATGGTGGTCAGAAATTGGCAATTTGGCCAATTTCACGCAAAATAAAAAAGATGCCAATTTCAAAATAGGGTCCAGAATAAACAAGGTAGACATTCATGGCACTAAAATAACATATGCTCTGTTCATTAGTCACATCTCTAGGCCCCTCTTATATTATTATTGCTTTCTATTTTGATTTTTTATTCATACAAAAAAATACAAAATTTACTGTTATGCAGACGACTGCATTATTGTAAAAATGGTATAAATAATATCAGTGCACTAGTGAAAGAATATTAGACTCCCCAGTTGACGTCTATTGGACGTGTGGTGTGATTTATTTACTCTTGAACATTGGTAAAAATCGAACATTTCCGCTACTTTGAGCTCAGTTTCAAGGTCGTTTTCATCGTAAAAGTAATGAAAATCATCTCTATTTCTGTAAAATGTTTTCCATTTTATCACCTAAGACCATGAAAACGCGAATACAACGATAAATACTATACGAAAATACACCTCAAAGTCGGCGTTTTATTCCAAAAAAACGATCAGAGTTTTTTTTTTCTCATTATGCAATGTGTGCTGCAGGATTTTTTTTATGTGGTGCACACTGACCACACAGACCCATTCTCTCACATGTGGGCCTACCAGCTTTCTCCCACTTGATTTGAAGCCGCTAGAATTATTGAGTATATATACGTCAGAAACATTGGCTCGTAAGACGTATTTATACATCGAAAACAGTCAAAGGGTTAATCCGTTCCTGAGAGCTCATCGTTAATCGAAATAATTGCTAATCGAGTTAATTTTCCCCATAAGAAATAATGGAAATCAAATTAATCCGTTCCTGACACCCCAAAGTATTGAAAAAAAAAAATTTACCACATGAAATATTAATTTTAATACACACAAACTGAAAAAGACATGCACAGTTACATGACACTTACCTTTATTGAAGATCTGGTGATGATTGATGGGATGGGGGGAGGGGAGAGTGTGGATCTTCTTAGTGTTTAGAAGGGGAATCCTCTTCCATTAGGACTTGAGGTAGCAACTCTTTTTCCGGGGTTACTTCCCTTTTTTGTTCTTTTCATGCCACTAGGACCAGCTTCAGAGTCACTGGACTTCTGTCGCACAACATATCTGTCCATAGAGGCCTGTACCTCCCGTTCCTTTATGACATTTCTAAAGTGTTTCACAACATTGTCAGTGTACAGGTTGCCAACACGGCTTGCAGTAGCTGTGTCAGGGTGATTTTCATCCATAAAGGTTTGCACTTTAAGCCACATTGCACAGATTTCCTTAATCTTAGAAGTAGGCAACTTCTTCAATTTCTCTATCCCCTCCTCCGAAGCAGTTTCCTCAGGTGTGGCCTCATGCTGATGAAGATGATCTAGCAGCTCATCAGTGGTTAGTTCTTCATTGTCCTCCTCCACCAACTCTTCCACATCCTTCCCACTAACCTCCAACCCCAAGGACTTCCCCAGTGCCACAATGGATTCCTCAACTGGCATAGGATACTCAGGGTTAGCCTCAAACCCTTCAAAATCCCTTTTGTCTACATATTCTGGCCACAGTTTTTTCCAAGCAGAGTTCAAGGTCCTCTTAGTCACTTCCTCCCAAGCCTTACCTATAAGGTTTACACAATTGAGGATGGTAAAGTGATCTTTCCAAAACTCTCTTAGAGTCAGTTGAGTTTCTGAGGTCACTACAAAGCACCTTTCAAACATAGCTTTTGTGTACAGTTTCTTGAAGTTGGAAATGACCTGCTGGTCCATGGGCTGCAGGAGAGGAGTGGTATTAGGAGGCAAAAACTTGACCTTAATGAAGCTCATGTCCCTAGAAAGTCGCTCTGCCAAGTCTGAAGGATGACCAGGAGCATTGTCTAATACCAGGAGGCACTTAAGGTCCAATTTATTTTCCAGGAGGTAATTTTTCACAGTGGGGGCAAATGCATGGTGTAACCAGTCATAGAAAAAGTCCCTAGTGACCCATGCCTTACTGTTTGCCCTCCACAGCACAGACAAATTAGCCTTACCTGGAGTTTACCTGGAGAGAGTTCCGGGGGTCAACGCCCCCGCGGCCCGGTCTGTGACCAGGCCTCCTTAGGTCAGTGTCCCAGGATGCGACCCACACCAGTCGACTAACACCCAGGTACCCATTTTACTGATGGGGAACATAGACAACAGGTGGAAAGAAACACGTCCAATGTTTCTACTCTGGCTGGGAATCGAACCCAGGCCCTCACCGTGTGAAGTGAGAGCGTTAACCACCAGGCCACCAGAGCCTTGAGGACATTGTTTTTCCTGAACACTCTGGGAGTTTCAGAGTGATACACCAATAAAGGCTTCACTTTGCAATCACCACTAGCATTGGCACACATCAACAGAGTAAGCCTGTCTTTTATAGGCTTATGTCCTTGGAGTGCCTTTTCCTCCTGAGTAATATAGGTCCTGCTTGGCATTTTCTTCCAAAACAGGCCTGTTTCGTCACAATTAAACACTTGTTCAGGTTTGAGTCCTTCACTGTCTATGTACTCCTTGAATTCATGCACATATTTTTCAGCTGCTTTGTGGTCCGAACTGGCAGCCTCACCATGCCTTATCACATTATGAATGCCACTATGCTTCTTAAATCTCTCAAACCAACCTTTGCTGGCCTTAAATTCACTCACATCACCACTGGTTACAGGCATTTTTTTAATTAAATCGTCATGCAACTTCCTAGCCTTTTCACATATGATCGCTTGAGAGATGCTATCTCCTGCTATTTGTTTTTCGTTTATCCACACCAATAAGAGTCTCTCAACATCTTCTATCACTTGCGATCTCAGTTTCGAAAACATAGTTGCACCTTTGGCAAGAACAGCTTCCTTGATTGCCGTTTTCTTGCCCACAATAGTAGCGATGGTTGATTGGGGTTTACTATACAACCTGACCAGCTCGGACACACGCACTCCACTCTCATACTTAGCAATGATCTCTTTCTTCATCTCCATAGTAATTCTCACCCTTTTTGCTGTAGGGTTGGCACTAGAAGCTTTCTTGGGGCCCATGGTGACTTATTTTGCAGGTGCAATCACTACAAAGGCTGTGATAATCTGAAATGTTCCAATTGTATGTTTGGAAGCGACCGCTGTGGCTGGCTGGCTTGTAAACACTGGCACCCATGGGACAAGTGAGGCGCGCTCAGGCCAAAGTGGACGTGTCGCGAACAGAACGAATAGCGTTGGTCGGGTTTTTTAGCGCTAGTTGAGGCAAAATTTTTGCGATAAAATGTATCGCTAGTCTGATTTATCGTTAATCGATGCCATCGTTGGTCGAGGGTCTACTGTAGTTGGGTGTACATGCCAAAAGCCCCTTGTATGCAGAGCATTATGGGCAGGCTTAAAATTAAACCTTTGACTGTCGCGGCCGTATATATACATCTTACGAGGTACCGTGTTTGACGTATATATACTCATAAATTCTAGCAGCTTCAAATCAAGCAGGAGAAAGCTGGTAGGCCCACATGTGAGAGAATGGGTCTGTGTGGTCAGTGTGCACCATATAAAAAAAATCCTGGAGCACACAGTGTATAATGAGAAAAAAAAAACTGACCATTTTTTTTAATTAAAATGCCAACTTTGTGGTCTATTTTCGTATAGTATTTATGGTTATATTCTCATTTTCTTGGTCTCATTTGATAGAATGGAAAACATATTATAGAAGTAGAGGTGATTTTGATTAATTTTACTATAAAAAGAACCTGGAAATGGAGCTCAAAGTAGGGAAAATGTTTGATTTTTGCCAATGTTCAAAAGTAAACAAATGATGTCATTGTCCAATAAATGTCCAACTAGCCATTCTAATATGCAGTCATGAATGGGTTGATGTTATTTATACAATTATTACAGTATTGCAGTAGTCTGCATAATAGTAAGTCTTCTATTTTTTTTTTTTTGAATAAAAATTCAAAATAGAAAGCAAGAGTAATATCAGAGGGGCCTGGAAACATGACTGATGAACAAAGAAAATGTTATTTTAGAGCCAGGAATGTCTGCATTGTTCATTCTGGACCTTATTTTGAAATTGTCATATTTTTTAATTTTCGTGAAATTGGCCAAATTGCAAATTTCTGACCACATTATTGGGTAGTTGAAATCGGTAAATGGGCAGTTTCGTGTACTCAGTCGATAGAAAAAATGGAGTTCTAAAGAAATAGCTATGCGTTTGGTCGACTGGAACAATGGAATTAGCCAAAAATAGGGCTCAAAGTGGGCGAAATCGCAGTTTTGTAAACATCGCCAAGGTTGCTAACTTCGCGAGAGCATAAATCCGTTAGTTTTCCATCAGATTTCGTTTTTTTGGTGTGTGAAGGCATACTCAGCCCTGTAACAACTTCAGACAGTATTACCAAGGCTGGCTCCTCCTCAGGAAAATTAATGTATAGAAAAAGAATAAAAACTGACAAACATAAACACTTTATTATTTAGAAAATATAAAATATAAAACACTTAAATATGAAGTATTAATCCTACATTAAAGAAAATGAAAAATGAAAAATATAAATGATAAGTGAATTCAACGCTAATATAAATGTATATAAAACGTGGGTGTCTGGTGTTGGTGACACTGCGTGTTGTTGAAATCGTAGCCGTTGCTGATGATGGGGGGAGGGTCGCAAGTGTTGATGATAACCCACCGGCTCGTTCTTCACAGATTTTCTAGCTTTCAATAATCCTTCCAGATGACAGGAAAGTAGGTTTTCTCCACTGCAATGATGAGGGGTTATATCGTGCTACTTGCATACACAAACAGGTAAGTGGATCAAAATTTGGGACATCTCAGAACGTTAGTCCGTCTCCTTCAATTCTACTCGTTGATTGGCAGGTGACCCTCTCTGTCATCCAAGCTGGAAAGATAGACAGGTTACCCACTGCTTAAGAAATCACTCTCCATGATAAGTACAATACCTAAAAGATGTGGTGATTATTATAACAGTCAACTTAGAGCAAGACTGAAAGGACTAAGTTTATTATTGGTCAAAAGTGAAGCTTTCAATCAATAAATCCACTAGAATACAAGGCAGGCATGTACTTACAGTAGTGCTGGGAGCTGTGAGTCTAGTGATTACTGTTTGGACCGGAGCCCCACACGTCACCTTTCGGGGAGGGGGGGGGAAGAAGGAGGGGAAGGGATAGCGGGACCTAGACTGACCCTACCTTAACAAGCAGCTGGCAATCAAACTATCACTTTCGAGGTGGGGGGAAAAAAAGGCGGGAATAGCGGGAGCTAGACTTTCCTTACCTTAATAAGTAGCCGGCAAGCAAACTATCACTTTCGAGGAGGGGAAAAAGGGTGGGGGGATAGCGGGAGCTGGACTTACCCTACCTTAACAAGTAGCCGGCAATGAAACTATTGTTTCTATATCGCTACTCCTATCTATTGAACTTTTCCCTCACATGGTGTCATTACAATCGGGAAAAGATTCTCTATCATTTCATAAGAAATTTTTTTTTTTTTTTTTTTAAATTTTGCGACACCAGGAGACACCTCGGGATTGGGGGTTGCAACAGTCAAAGGGTTAACTTAAAATTAACAAGCAGTGAAAGGTTCAATGTTAAAAATTACAGTAAACAGTTCACAATTTGAAGTACAAATCAGTATTTGAAACAATGAAATTTGAACATATCGATACTGAAGCATTATAGTTGTACAAATTTGTCACATTCCAATCAAAAGATGATCAGTTTGCTATATGCTGTCTCGAAGTTTGTTGTCTTGAAATATTAAGATTTAAGTAATTGGGAGAATTATTGGTAATGTTAAATATTGAGTGTTGATTATTTAGTCCTGGGTGAGTAAGTGGTTTTTTAGAAGAGTCTTAAATTAATTTTCAGGCCTGGTTTCTTTAGTATGTTCTGGTAATGAATTCCAGATTTTTGGGCCCTTTATGTGCATAGAGTTTTTACACAGTGTGATATGGACACGGTACATCAAAAAGAGATCTGTATCTTGTGTTATGGTCGAGTGTCCTGTTAAGGTTGGTGAGGAGAAGTTTGAGTGGAGGGTTTATGTTTGCGTGTATTGTTCTCTGTATGTAGTAGGCACATGAATAAGTGTGGATATTCTTTATGGTGAGCAAATTTAGACTCCTGAATATAGGTGAAGTATGCTGTCGGGAGTGGGAATTTGTTATTCTGATTGCAGCCTTTTGCTGGGTTATTAGTGGCCTTATGTGATTTGATGTTGTTGACCCCCATGAACAAATTCCATATGTGAGATAAGGGTAGATGAGTGAATGATACAGTGCAAGGAGAGCTGATTGTGGAACATAGTACCGTATCTTTGACAGTATGCCTACTGTCTTTGAGATTTTTTTGGGAAATTTGTTGTATATGTGTCTGGAATTTGAGGCTACTGTCTAGGTGGATTCCTAGGAATTTTCCCTCTGTGAGTCTTGTGATGGGTGATCCATTTAGTGTTATGTTAAGCGGACCATTTGCAGCTCTGGTTCCAAAATGAATGAAATAGGTTTTGTCAGTATTTAGGGTAAGTTTATTCATCATCATCGAGGTAGATATTTTCTGCAATTCAGTATTGACAGTGTTGGCGAGTATGGCTGGGTCTGGGTGTGAGAAGATGTATGTAGTGCCATCTGCAAATAATATGGGTTTGAGTAGCTGTGATGCATTCGGTAGGTCATTGATGTAGATGAGAAAGAGGAGTGGTCCTAAGACACTTCCCTGTGGGACTCCTACTGTGATTGGTCGTGGGGAAGAGTTTGCACCATTTTCGTACACGTATTGGCTTCTGTTACCAAGTTATGACTTTAAGTAGTTGAGGGAATTGCCTTTTATACCATAGTGTGTTAATTTAGTGTGCAGCAATTCATGGTCTGCTGTTTCAAAAGCTTTATGTAAGTCAATGAAAATTCGCAGTGGGACTTCTTTCTTCTCAAGAGCTGTATATATTAGCTCTAGCATGTGTATAATAGCATCATTTGTGCTTTTATTGTTCCTGAATCTGAAATGACAGGGGTTTAGTATGTTCTTTGAGATAAGGTAGGAATAGATCTGTAGGAATAGTTCTGCTCCATTTTATCTAAGTGACCAAACCTCAACAACTCTGCTCTCTGAATTATACATCATTCACCACCACACTGTCTTCTAATATCTCTTAATCTCCTTATTCTCTACATAATGGTTACACTACTTATTGATTATGAGCATAACATCACTACCTCCAGCTGCCTTCTTGTTGCAGTATACAAAGATCATGCTTCACACTCATACAGAAGTGTTGGCCAACTGTTCTCTGGTACATTTCCCTTTTTATCCCTCTGATAAGAGTTTTTCTTGCATGAATGTCTCCACACATCACCTACCTTTTTTTTTTCCTTTATCTATCCTTATCTATTCTGATTCATCTCATCTTTCCTAGATCTGTCTGTTAACACTACTTCCAAATATCTAGGCATCAGTGCACCATGCAGAAACAAGTGGGTATATACAGAGAGAGAGATCGCAGTCAGCAGGACTCGATACTGCTTCTGGGACGGACAAGATTCCCAGGCAGCGCTCTTATCCACTTGGCCACACAAATGCCACATAAGGTGGGCAGCCTGGTTCACAAGCCATGTTTCTTTCCCAGCCTGGGCACGTCATTGAGTTTCAAGCATGGATTTCAAGCTATTTCAATCTCCTCCTGTATGTTCTGACCTCTCAAGCGATTTTTATATCAATGCACCATGCAGAAACAAGCAGGTATATACAGAGAAAGATGGCAGTCAGCAGGACTCGATACTGCTACTGGGATGGATGAGATTCCCACGCAGCGCTCTTATCCGCTCAGCCACTCAAATGCCACATTAGCTGGGCAGCCTGGTTCACAAGCCATGTTTCTTTCCCAGCCTGGGCATTTCATTGAGTTTCAGGCATGGATTTCAAGCTATTTCAATCTCCTCCTGTATGTTCTGACCTCTCAAGCAATTTTTATATCAATGCACCATGCAGAAACAAGCAGGTATATACAGAAAAAGATCACAGTCAGCAGGACTGCAATACCCTCTGTTTAACTCATTAGTAGCAGTGTGCTAGTGAGCTAATGTAAACTGGAGTTAAGATAATGTTTTAGTGGAGTAGTAGTACTATATTAATTATTTGCATTCATGCTTCATTATTTAATATGAGTGCATGCTGGCCCTAGAGTGGCTGTGTTTTTTGTAGTGTAATTTTAATGCCCCTAGACAGCAGATTGTGCAGCCATTTAAGAGCCAGGACCATTGTATTTAAGTTACGATATCGAAGTCGTAACAGTGGCCAAGTGGATAAGAATGCTGCCTGGGAATCTTGTCCATCCCAGTAGCAGTATCGAGTCCTGCTGACTGCGATCTTTCACTGTATCTAGGTATACTATTTACTTTTTCTTTGCAACTTCCCTCCAATCTGATGCTCACTTTCATTGCCTAGACTTTTTCTTACTTTCAATACCTTCCTCTTGTTTTTCTTCTGCTTTTTTATTTCACATACTCCCAAACTCTTTCATTCACATTTGTAACTTTTCTTCTGAATCTCTCAAAACAATGTACTCTTTGAAGGATTTCCTTAAAGAATGTGCCATTCAACAAGTAAATGTGTTTCAACACATATAAGATAAAATGTATCTTCCATTTCTGTGTTTCCATTGCATATATTAAGAAATAAAATCTCGTATCATTAATTTGTATTACAATATTTATCATACACAGGTTAGAACGGTTAGAAGCCCTGTTGAAATCTGGTGGAAGGGACGGTATTTGTGGAGATGTTGTCAGCGAGGACTCTGGTTCAGGAGAGGGTGACCTTGTGGATCGTTTAGCTGCTGAAGTAAACCACCTCAACTTTTTGGTGTCTCACTGTGAGGGTGCAGCACTTCTTGATGTCTGTAAACCAGTAAGGATTTGTACTTTGAACTTCTGTTAGCATAAGATTTTGTTCGGATTTTTAACCCCAGAGAGTTACCTTCCCAGGATAACCCAAGAAAGTCAGTGCTTCATCAAGGACTATCTGTCTTAATTCCATTGGAGTCCGTAACTCTTGTCCCCTAGGATGTAACCCATACCAGTCAACTAACACCCAGGTACCTACTTGCTTGCTAAGTGAACTGGACAGCAGGTGTGAGGAGAGAGTGTTGCCTACCAGGCCACGGGACACTGTTTAATTGTAGCTAAAAAAATGAGTAGTTAACAATTTTTTTTTAACATGCTGGCCGTCTCCCATCAAGGTTGGGTGACCCAAAAAAGAAATGCTTTCACCATCATTCATACTATCAACATGTTGCTAGTGGCTCGCATATACAGCAGTTCAGATGTTCCTCCAAACAGTCAATATCCCAAATTCCTTTTTAGAGTGCAGGCACTGTGCTTCCCTCCTCCAGGATTCAAGTCTGGCTAACCAGTTTCCCTGAATCCCTTCACAAAATATTACTTTGCTCACACTCCAACAGCTTGTTAGGTTCCAAAAACCATTTGTCTCCACTCCTGTCTAACACACTCACAATTGCCTGCTGTATGTTCAAGCCCTTTGCACACAAAACCTTGTTTACCCCCTTCTTCCATCCTTTCCTGGAACAACCCCTACCCTGCCTTTCCTTTACAGATTTATATACCCTCCAAGTCATCCTATTTTGCTCCATCCTCTCTAAGTGAACAAACCACCTCAAGAACCCCTTCTCAGCCCTCTGGATAATACTTTTAATATCTCCTCACCTCCTCTTAATCACCACACTATGAATTCTCTGCATAATATTTACACCACACATTGCCGTCAGAAATGACATCTCCACTGCCTCCAGCCTCCTCCTCACTCCAACACTTACAGCCCATGTTTCAAACCCATATAAGTGTTGATACCACTATACATTCATACATTCCCCTCTTTGCCTCCATAAAAAATTTGAAGCCTGTACAATAAATGATGTACTTTGAAAACCAAATAAGTCACAACATAGAGATTAAATAAGCCATGGCTACCTAACAGCATCCTCAGCTTCACTGACAGTACAGAACTAGCTTAAAGATATGTGTACAGTACATATATTTAACTTTACAATCAAATACTCTAACTTCAACTATGCAGTGTAAAGTGCAGTAGTTTTAAGTTCTGGTTTTAATCTGCCCCAATGCACTGCATAACAAGTGTATTTTTCAGAACGTATGAAGGAAATATCACTTCTTTTTTTGTCAGTTATGTACATTTGGAAACTAAAATTTGTTTTGACTTACCATACCACAGGCGGGGATAGAACCTGCGCTCAGAGAGTCTGATTGCGGGTTCTATCCCCACCCGTGGTATGGTTTGTTTGCAATCGTGTCATTAAAATTTCGTGAGTCTTGTTTTGACTTATTTTGCATTGTATCTTGAGAATAAAAAATATAATCTGACTGATAAATTGCATGTAATAGAGGTAAAATACACCTACCATCCGACTTACGACCGAGTTCAGTTCCGAAAAACCGGTCGTAAGTCGAAATGGTTGTAAGTCGAACTTTACTACTGAATATCAACAAAACATTTTTATAATGACTTTATTTTATTGCTTTATTTTGGTATTTCATGTTTTACTTTACTTTTTTTTGCTGTAAGTACTGTATTTTATACTGTAAGGTTTAGGATAAACACTGTGTACAACACAAATAGTTGTTTATTTCCCAGAAATTTGGCATAAAAAACACGGTCGTAAGTCGAGTGCTCGTAAGTCGAGCAGGTCGTAAGTCGGATGGTAGGTGTACTGCAAGATTGTAATATATTGCCAACTATTAGCCATCTTGTAACACTCCACTAGTGTACTTTGGTGTCTTTCTCACTACCTGTCAGATTATGCTATCATTTATTCTAGTGTACTTTAATTTGCAACTCAAATTAATACTGTATAATTTTTTTGTTGACAGAGAGTTGCTGAAGTGTGTCAGTATGTGGAGCATGGCTTAGAGCGTGGTCTTCGAGAAGGAGTCTTGAATAAGGATTTGTCTGTGCTCAGACAGACATTACATACATATGCAAGCTTGGGAAGTGTTAATCATGCACATCACCTTGTCAGAGAGCTAATAAGAAAAGAACTGGAAGATGTAAGGCATAATTTAATATAATTTTGTAATTACCACTTAGGAATGATTGAAACACAATATGTAGAGAAACCTTGAATGTATGCATATGATAGGGTGGATAAGGTAACAATGCAGCAGATGTTACAAATGTATAGAATAGGTGGTAAGATACTAAAAGGTGTAAAGAGTTTTTATGAGCATAGTGAAGCTTAGCTTAGGGTGTGTAGGAAAGAGGGAGATTACTTTCCAGTAAGAGTACACCTTAGGGATGTGTGCATGATATCACCATGGTTGTTTAACATATTTATAGATGGGGTTGTAAAAAAAGTAAATGCTAGGGTGTTGAGGAGAAGGGTGGGATTAAAATATGCAGAAACAAATACAAAATGGGAGTTGGCACAGTTACTTTTTGCTGATGATACTGTGCTTTTGGGAGATTCTGGAGAAGTTGCAAAAGTAAGTGGACGAATTTGGGAGGGTGTATAAAGGAAGTTGAAAGTGAATGTAGATAGAAGTAAGGTGATGAGGGTATCAAATGAGTTAGGAGGAAAAAAATGGATATCAGAGTGGAGGTAGGAAGTATGAAAGAAGTGAATGTGTTCACATATTTGGGAGTGAACGTGTTGGCATCTGGGTATATGAAAGACAAGGTAAACCATAGAAGTGATAAAGGGAAAAAGGTGGGCAGTGCATTGAGGTATCTCTGGAGAGACAGAATGTTTTTCTTGGAGGCATAGAAAGGAATGTATGAGAATACAGTGGTACCAACTCTTATATGGGTGTGAATGTTGCAGTGAGAAAGAGGCTGGAGGCAGTACTGTTGTGTCTGTGGTCAGTGTGTGGCATCAATACAGCCTCTCCCCACTTAATGATGGAGTTCCGTTCCTAAGACCACGTCATTAAACAAATTCATAGCTAAGTGAAGAGCATACTATAATAGTGGGTTTGTGTCAGCCAATCATGATATTGTTTTAATATCACCTTTGCACCATTTATAACATTTCTGGTATATTTTTAAATGTTTATACAGTTGTGTACTGTATATTGAAATAAACAGAATAGAGAAAATCAGCAGGAATATACATTATTTAGGTATAAATATTGGTCAGAGAGCCTGTCGTAAGTCCGAGACATCGGTAAATGAGTATGTCACTAAGTGAGGAGAGGCTGTATTATGAAGAGAATTTATATTCTGGAAATTAGGAGGAGGTGTGGAGTTAACAAAAGTATTATTCATAGGGCTGAGGATGGGTTGTTGAGGTGGTTTGGTCATTTAGAGAGGATGAAATAAAATAGAATGACTTGGAGGGTGTATAAATCTATAGTGGAGGAAAGGCAGGGTAGAGTTCATCCGTGGAAAGCTTGGAGGGAGTGGGTAAAGGAAGCTTTGTATGCAGGGGGCCTGGACATACATCAGGCATGTGTGAGGATGCTAGATAGGGGTAAGTGGAGGCAAATGGTTTTTGGGACTTGATGAGCTGGTGGAGTGTGGGGAAACCATGTAGCCTGACTTGAGTCCTGGAGATGGGAAGTACAATGTCTGCACTCTAAATGAGGGGTTTGGGGTATTTGCTGTTTATCCCTGTGACTGTTTTGGTCGTATATATACATCTTACGGGCCAGTGTTTCGGATGTATATATACTTAATAATTCTAGCGGCTTCAAATCAAGCGGGAGAAAGCTGGTAGGCCCACATGTGAGAGAATGGGTCTCTGTGGTCGGTGTGCACCATATAAAAAAAATCCTGCAGCACGCAGTGCATAATGAGAAAAAAGAAATCTAACCATTTTTTTTGGATTAAAATGCCAACTTTGAGGTGTATTTTCATATAGTATTTATCACTGTATTCTGGTTTTCATGGTCTCATGTGATAAAATGGAAAACATTTTACAGAGATAGAGGTGATTTTGATTAGTTTCACAATGAAAATGACCTTGAAATTGAGCTCAAAGTAGCAGAAATGTTCGATTTTTACCAATGTTCAAGAGTAAGCAAATCACACCACACGTCCAATACACATCAACTGGGGAGTCTAATAATCTTTCACTAGTGCACTGATATTATTTATACCATTTTTACAATAATGCAGTAGTCTGCATAACAGTAAATCTTCTATTTTTTGTATGAATAAAAAATCAAAATAGAAAGCAATAGTAATATAAGAGGGGCCTAGAGATGTGACTAATGAACAGAGGATATGTTGTTTTAGTGCCAAGAATGTCTACATTGTTTATTCTGGACCCTATTTTGAAATTGGCATCTTTTTTAATTTGCATGAAATTGACCAAATTGCCAATTTCTGACCACTTTATTGGGTAGTTCAAATTGGTAAATGGGCAGTTTCTTGTACTCAGTTGATAGAAAAAATGGAGTTCTAAAGAAATAACTATGAGCTTGGTCAACTGGAACAACGCAATTAGCCAAAAATGGGGCTCAAAGTCAGCAATATCGCTGATGCGTATATGTCGCCGAGACCACTAACTTCGTGGGAGCGTAATTCTGTGAGTTTTCGACCAAATTTTGCACTTTTGGTGTCATTACCATCTGGAAAAGATTCTCTATCATTTCATAGGATTTTTTTTTTTTTTTTGACATAGAATGACAGTTTCAGAAAGGGGCTTGCGAAAGTCAAAGGGTTAAAGTGACATTAAACTGTCATATATGTGCACCTCTGGCAAGACAGTGGTAGTTTGCATGACGGTGAAACTGTTTCTTTTTTTGAATCACCCTGTCTTGGTGAGAGACGCCCAGTATGTTAAAAAAAAATTTCATTCATGAAAGGGATTAATCACGTATAATAATCTTTCAGTTTAAGTGACCTTGTTTTAAGAATTTTCAGAAATAAAGGACAAAATTTCTGAGTCTGTATTTGACAGTAATGGAGAGAGTTTGTTGGTTACAGAATTGTCCGTAACTGTTACCATCAAAGCAAAACAATCTTATCTCTTTCTACCACGGTTGCTATTACTGGCCGCTTTCTTTCTGTATTAGTTTATGAAATTGGGGATTTTCTGTACATATTCAGAAAACATTTCACCAAACACATATAATGTATAGTAAGACCAGGTTAAGTGTGTCAGATAATGCAGTGCAAGAGGGGCATTACAACAAGCTTTCTGGCTTATGTTAGGTTTTTTGTTGTGATCTAGAAAGGAAGTTCGTTAAGGCCAGTGAAGGCCTCTTGATCCAAAGAATTGGACATGTCCTTCCCTTTCTTGTATCGAATCACTACCTATTACCCTAGGCAGTGTATGACCCCTATGGATTTAGCACTCCCCACTAAATATAATATGTGGTGATCTAGGATGATGCGAGTGATGGTTTCTAGCCAAGATGTACATCTTCCTGTTTTCTTGAGTATTGTTGGGGAGTGCAGTGGTCGAAGCTTCAAGACATCTGTGATTATTTCTGTCATTTTCTTGGGAAATGAGAGTAACTTTGTCCCATGCCATAACATGGAAATGCAAGTTAGGTTGCACTGCACGTGCTTTGTTAGTTTTGTCAATCCTACAGGCATATTTATGCTCATAAAGGAGTGTAGGTAAATCTCTGGTAATGTATTTGGCCTAACAGTTTTGAAAATTTCTTTAATGGTCTTGATAGCGACAACTGCTACATCCATATTCGATTTTCAAGGGACCCAGGAAATGTGTTTGCTGTGGATCTGGTGGGTAGAATGAGTCTATATTCAGTTTCTGTTAACTCCTCACTGTGGTGCTGTATAAATGTTGATTCGTGTTTGCAAAAAAAAAAAACGTGAAGTAAATGTGTTAAGAAATTTGGGAGTGGACTTTTCTGTGGATAGGGTCAATGAAAAATGAGGTGAACCATAGAGCTGACAAGAGGAAAAGTAAGGTGGGTGGTGAAGGCATGGAGGCAAAAATAGGTTTGTAATTGAGTATTGTGGTACCTACACTGTTATATGGGTGTGAAGCGTGGGTTTTCAACATTGCATCGAAGAGGAGGCCAGAAAAAGTGGAGATGATGTATTTGAGGATGATGTATTGTGTGAATAGTATGCAGAGAATTTAGAGCTTGGAGATTAGGTGTAGGGTTACTAAAAGTATACGTATATCAGAGGGCTGAGGAGGGGTTGTTGAGGGAGATTAGTGCATTTAGAAAGGAGGGAGCAAAATAGGATTACTAGGAAAGTACATGTATATAAATCTTATAGGAAGGGTAGGGGTCATTCAAGAAAAGGTTGGTTGGAAAGGGGTAAAGGTTTTGAATGCTAAGAGTTTGAACATTCAACAAGTTTGTGTGAGTGCATCAGATTAGAGTGAGTGGAGGCAAGTGGTTTTTATGATCTGATATGCTGTTAGAGTGTGAGCAAAGTAACATTTATGAAAGGATTTTAGGAAAACAGTTAGCCACACTTGAGTCTTGCAGGTGAAAAGTATAGTATCTGCAGTCTGAAGGGGGAGCGAGGATGTTGTTGTCTCAGAGGGGCATCTGAACTGTGATATTGGCACATTCTGGCAAGAATATGTTTCCTCTCTCTTTTTTTTTGGGGGGGGGGGGGGGAAGACTACTTCAGTGGGAGATGGCTGGTGTGTTATAAAAAGTAGTTAGCATTTTTATTCTTTTTCACTGGCTGAATATGAACTCAAAAATTAGCACGAACTATATATTTCTCTTTTGCAGATAATCAGTGAAGCAGCTTTACGCTCAGATCCTCGAGGTCTTCCAGGGATGTATTCAAACACTTTGACAGCTACCAAAAATGTTTGTCAGCCTCTACTTTCTGTCACTACAGGTCATGGGTAGGTAACTTACTGTAATAGGTAGATTTAACCCTTTGAGGGTCCGTGCCGTAGATCTACGGCTTTACGTTGAGGGTCCAAACCGTAGATCTACGTCATGAGCTCAGCTCACTCTGATAAGCTGTGAGCAGTAAATTTTGGCCTAGATATGAGAGAATACATCTGTGTGGTATGTGTGCACCTCATAAAACAAATCCTGCAGCACACAGTGCATAATGAGAGGAAAAAACTGAGACCATAATTTTCGATTAAAACAGCAACTTTGCAGTGTTTTTTCATGTGTTTTTTATAGTTGTATTTGCGATTTCTTGGTCTCATTTGATAGAATGGAAGATATGTTACAGAAATAGAGATGATTTTGATTGGTTTTAATACTGGAAATGGCTTGAAACTGAGGTCAAAGTAGCGGAAATGTTAAATTTTTGCCGATGTTCAAGAGTAAACAAATAACCTCATATGTCTAGTACATGCCTGCTGGTGGGTCTAATATACATTCACAAATGTGGTGATATTATTTATACAATTATTACAATATTGCACAACAGTAAATCTTCTATACAGTGGACCCCCGCATAGCGACCTTAATCCGTGCAAGAGGGCTGGCTGTTATGCGAAATGTTCGGTATGCGAATGAATTTTCCCCATAAGAAATAATGGAAATCAAATTAATCCGTGCAAGACACCGAAAAGTATGAAAAAAAAATTTTTACCACATGAAATATACATTTTCCTACACACAAAGAGAAGGATACATGCACAATAGTAGAGTAGTACATGCACAATATATATTGTGCATGTACTACTCTACTAAATGAAGAATAAATGACACTTACCTTTATTGAAGATGCAGCAATGACTGATGAGACACTGTGTCCTGGGAGTGCCTTTTCCTCCTGAGTACTGTAGGTCCTGTTTGGTATTTTCTTCCAGAACATGCCTTATCACACTGTGTATGCCACTACGATTCTTAAATCTCTCAAACCAACCTTTGCTGGCTCTAAATTCACCAATATGAGCACTAGTTCCAGGCATTTTCCCTGTTCACCTGGGTGTTAGTCGACTGGTGTGGGTTGCATCCTGGGAGACAAGATTAAGGACCCCAATGGAAATAAGTTAGACAGTCTTCGATGACACTGACTTTTTTGGGTTATCCTGGGTGGCAAATCCTCTGGGGTTAATTGTTTCTTGGTATTCTCAATAAGCCACACCAACAACGGTGGTACAGCAGCTGACGGTGGTACAGCAGCAACAGACGATGCTACAGCAGCAACAGACGATGCTACAGCAGCAGCAGACGATGCTACAGCAGCAACTGACGATGTTACAGCAGTAGCAGACGATGCTACAGCAGCAGCAGCAGACGATGCTACAGCAGCAGCAGCAGCTGACGGTGGTACAGCAGCAACAGACGATGCTACAGCAGCAACAGACGATGCTACAGCAGCAGCAGACGATGCTACAGCAGCAACTGACGATGTTACAGCAGCAGCAGACGATGCTACAGCAGCAGCAGCAACAGACGATGCTACAGCAGCAGCAGCAGCTGACGGTGGTACAGCAGCAACAGACGATGCTACAGCAGCAACAGACGATGCTACAGCAGCAGCAGACGATGCTACAGCAGCAGCAGACGATGCTACAGCAGCAGCAGACGATGCTATAGCAGCAGCATATGATGCTACAGCAGCAGCAGACGGTACTACAGCAGCAGCAGCAGCTGATGGTGGTACAGCAGCAGCAGCTGACGGTGGTACAGCAGCAGCAGCTGACGGTGGTACAGCAGCAGCAGCAGCTGTACCACCAATAGTAGCGATGGTTGATTGGGGTTTATTATACAACCTGGCCAGCTCGGAGACACGCACTCCACTTTCATACTTATCAATGATCTTTTTGTTCATCTCCATAGTAATTCTCACCCTTATTGCTGTAGGGTTGGCACTAGAAGCTTTCTTGGGGCCCATGGTCACTTATTTTCCAGAAAAAATCACCAAAAACACTGTAATAATACGAAATGTTCCGATTGTATGCTTGGATGTTACCGCGGAGGCTGGCTGGTAAACAATGCCACCGGCGGAACATGTGAGCGTGGCTCAGGCCGCACATTGGACGCGTCTCGGACGAAGGGCGTTGAGCGGGTTTTTGGGCGGTATGTGAGGCAAAATTTTTGCGATCAAAGCGTCCGGTATGCGGATTGTACGGTATGTGATGCGTCCGGTATGCGGGGGTCCACTGTATTTTGGTTTGAACAAAAATTCATTATGTGAATAAAAAATCAAAATGGAATTCATTAGTAAAGCCTGAAAGCATAACTAATGAACAGAGGAAATGCTAGTCTAGTGCTAGGAATGCCTGCAGTGTTTATTCTGGACCCTATTTTGAAAGTGGAGTACAGTGGACCCTCGCTTAACGCTATTAATTCGTTCCTGAGAGCTCAACATTAGGCGAAATTATCATTAGGCGAATTAATTTTCCCTAATGGAAATCAAATTAATCCATTCCTGACACACCAAAGTATGAACAAAAAAAAATTTTTACCACATGAAATATTAATTTTAATACACATAAACTGAAGAAGACATGCACAGTTACATGACACTTACCTTTATTGAAGATCTGGCAATGATTGATGGGATGGGAGGAGGGGAGACTGTGGATGGTGTTAATGTTTAGAAGGGGAATCCCCTTCCATTAGGTGGCAAGTCCTTTTCCGGGGTTACTTCCCTTCTTCTTTTAATGCCACTAGGACCAGCTTGAGAGTCACTGGACCTCTGTCGCACAACATATCTGTCCATAGAGGCCTGTACCTCCCGTTTCTTTGTGACATTCCTAAAGTGTTTCACAACATTGTCAGTGTAATAGTCACCAGCACGGCTTGCAATAGCTGTGTGAGAGTGATTTTCATCAAAAAAGGTTTGCACTTTAAGCCACATTGCACACATTTCCTTAATCTTTGGAGTATGTAAAGTAAAAGGACACAAGTGCAACTAATGTGATATTTTATTTCGCTCTCCAGGAGCTTTGTCAAGCCGGCTTGACAAAGCTCCTGGAGAGCAAAACGTTGCCACAATAAAATGTCGCATTAGTTGCACTTGTGTCCTTTTACTTTACATATTGTTGGTAATTCTACCAACATTATTACAATCTTTGAGTAGGCAACTTCTTCAATTTCTCTATCCCCTCCTCCAAAGCCGTTTCCTCAGGTGTGGCCTCTTGCTGTTGAAGATGATCTAGCAGCTCATCAGTGGTTAGTTCTTCATTGTCCTCCTCCACCAACTCTTCCACATCCTCCCCACTAATCTCCAACCCCAAGGACTTCCCCAATGCCACAATGGATTCCTCAACTGGCATAGGATTCCCAGGGTTAGCCTCAAACCCTTCAAAGTCCCTTTTGTCTACACATTCTGGCCACAGTTTCTTCCAAGCAGAGTTCAAGGTCCTCTTAGTCACTTCCTCCTAAGCCTTACCTATAATGTTTACACAACTGAGGATGCTAAAGTGATGTCTCCAAAACTCTCTTAGAGTCACTTGAGTTTCTGAGGTCACTACAAAGCACCTTTCAAACATAGCTTTTGTGTACAGTTTCTTGAAGTTGGAAATGACCTGCTGGTTCATGGGCTGCAGGAGAGGAGTGGTATTAGGAGGCAAAAACTTGACCTTAATGAAGCTCAGTTCCCCAGAAAGTTGCTCTGCCACTTCTGAAGGATGACCAGGAGCATTGTCTAATACCAGGAGGCACTTAAGGTTTAATTTCTTTTCAATTAGGTAATTTTTCACAGTGGGGGCAAATGCATGGTGTAACCAGTCATAGAAAAAGTCCCTAGTGACCCATGCCTTACTGTTTGCCCTCCACAGCACACACAAATTAGCCTTGAGGACATTGTTTTTCCTGAACACTCTGGGAGTTTCAGAGTGATACACCAATAAAGGCTTCACTTTGCAATCACCACTAGCATTGGCACACATCAACAGAGTAAGCCTGTCTTTCATAGGCTTATGTCCTGAGTGCCTTTTCCTTCTGAGTAATGTAGGTCCTGCTTGGCATTTTCTTCCAAAACAGGCCTGTTTCGTCGCAATTAAACACTTGTTCAGGTTTCAGTCCTTCACTGTCTATGTACTCCTTGAATTCCTGCACAGATTTTTCAGCCGCTTTGTGGTCTGAACTGGCAGCCTCACCATGCCTTATCACACTATGTATGCCACTACGATTCTTAAATCTCTCAAACCAACCTTTGCTGGCCTTAAATTCACTCACATCACCACTAGTTACAGGCATTTTTCTAATTAAATCGTCATGCAACTTCCTAGCCTTTTCACATATGATCGCTTGAGAGATGCTATCTCCTGCTATCTGTTTTTCGTTTATCCACACCAGTAACAGTCTCTCAACATCTGTCACTTGCGATCTCTGTTTCAAAAACTAAGTTGCACCTTTGGCAAGAACAGCTTCCTTGATTGCCGTTTTCTTGGCCACAATAGTAGCAATGGTTGATTGGGGTTTTGTGTACAACCTGGCCAGCTCGGAGACACGCACTCCACTTTCATACTTAGCAATGATCTCTTTCTTCATATCCATATTAATTCTCACCCTTTTTCCTGTAGGGTTGGCACTAGAAGCTTTCTTGGGGCCCATGGTGACTTATTTTGCAGGTGCAATCACTAAAAAGGCTGTGATAATATGAAATGTTCCAATTGTATGCTTGGAAGCGACCGCGTTGGCTGGCTTGTAAACACTGGCACCCACGGAACAAGTGAGGCGGGCTCAGGCCGCACGTGGACGCATCTCGAATGAATAGCGTTGAGCGAGTTTTTTAGCGCTAGCCGAGGCAAAATTTTTGCGTTAAAATGGATTGCTAGGCAGATTTAACATTATGCCATGTGTTCGCTAGGCGAGGGTCCACTGTATTTTGAACTTTGCTTTAAATTGGCCAAATTACCAATTTCCAATCACTCTCTTTTGTATTTGAAACAGTTGACTTGGTGAATTCTTGTGCTCAGTCGATAGAATAGAAGTATTAATAGTGAAATAGCTAAGAATTTGGTCAACTGGAATAATGTAATTGGCCTAAAATGGGAGTCAAAGTCGGCAAAATCGCCGATGCTTAAATATCGCTGACACATCAAAATTCGCGAGAGCATAATTTTGTAAATTTTCCATCAACTGTCGTACTTTTTGTTTTATTACCTTCAGAAAAAGATTTTCTACCATTTCATAAGAAAAAATAACAAAATTATTTTTTGAAAATTCATGGACACTTGTGCACACTTTGAAATTTGGCCTCTGGACCCTGAAAGGGTTAAATCTCAAAGTACTCTATCAGAATTTAAAACTTTAGTCTTTTGCCTTTCACCCCTAAACGGTCCAAACATATATATACGTTCTTACTGCTAGCGCCCCAAACACATATAGTATATGTTTTATTTTTCCTGCCTCCAAATTTGGCACAATTGGCCTGAGATGCCTGGTCAGCATAGAATGGGTCTTAACACTCGGTATGCACCATATTAAAAAAATCTGGGACCACTTAGTACCTTGTGGGAGCACCAGTTAAATTGAACGCCAGCTAGAGCAAACAGTGTGGCAAACACCAAGGATTCACTGATGTAATGTTATATTAACACTCCCCTTTTAAGAGGAAAGTGATAACCCCAAGTTTAGGGTCTGTCTGTCTGTCTGTCTGTCTGTATCTGTCTCTATCTCTTTTTATCTGTCTCACAGGTACACACAAATACAATTATACATAGTGTAAATTACCTAGGATAACCTTAAAAATCTGAAGTGCTATACTGTGCTTGTAGATATAATGCATAAGAATACCTGTTTGTTCACAGTGGCTCTCTCTGAGACAGAGAGAGAGAGAGAGAAGCACAGAGACAGAAAGAGACAAGCAGACAGAGAGACAAGACAGAGAGACAGATAATCAGAGACAGAGATCAAGCTCATCAAATGTCACCCCTTATCTTTTCACCCTCGCTGGCGCCCATCTAATATCATCCCTTATCTCATCTTACCTCTGCACCCTCGTTGGCACCCATCAAATGTCATCCCTTATCTCATCTTATCACTGCCTTCTTGGATGCTTGTCACTGACACATATCTTACACATTGCTTCAAGGGAACTTCTTTCTTCTTTCATCTTCTTTCTTCCTTCTTTTTCCTTCTTCCTTCTTCTTCCATACTCCCGTGTAACCAAAACATTGCTGGGACCTACAAATACTTTGTACATGTATATATATTCCTAGACAATAGTAAATGACCAAGGCAGGTGTAAATGTCCACCTGTCAATATGTTTGTGACAATTTGAATACAATTTCAGTACCTAATATTAGTATCAGAACGAAGATTGGTTACGAAATGACAAGAACTACAATAAATTGTAATTATCAGGACATAAAAATTATATTAAAAAAGATAAAAATGAGAAAAAAAAGTATATCGGCAAAACTTCTGCAAGCGGCAGGACTCGATGGTGGCGTCAGGTGAGCATTAAGTGCCAGCTTTGCAGCCTCATGTCTCAGTAAGTACTGACCCTATTTTTTTTATTTTAATCCTATAACGCTTAGAAAAATTTTCTCTTTATTTCAATGAAAAAAAAATGATTTTTTTATTTTTCAAAATAGTATTCAGGGCACTGGATGAGAGAACGTATATACGTTTAGACCATTTAGGGGTTAAACCTGAAAAAAAAAAAAATCTTATATTAATTTCCTGTGTCAGTTTCAGCCATTATTCCTGTTTCTGCTTGTTAAGATCTTATGTGTATAGTTGTGAATGAAGTTTAAAAAATAATTAAAGCTTTAAATTTTTATTATAGGAGCTGGGTGTCAGCAACACTGGGCTATATACAGTTCATTGCCTCATCAAACTTTTTAACTTTTTCAGTGGCTCATACTTAACCCTTTCAGGGTCCGTCCCGTAGATCTACAGCTTTATGTTCAGGGTCCAAACCGTAGATCTACGCCATGAGCTCAGCTCACTCTGATAAACTGTGAGTGGTACATTTGGGCCTAGATATGAGAGAATACATCTATGTGGTATGTGTGCACCACATAAAACAGATCCTGCAGCACACTGTGTATAATGAGAGAAAAAAAATGAAATCATGATTTTTCGATTAAAACAGCAACTTTGCAGTGTTTTTTCGTATGTTTTTTATAGTTGTATTTGCAATTTCTTGGTCTCATTTGATAGAATGGAAGACATATTACAGAAATAGGGATGATTTTGATTGGTTTTAGCACTGGAAATGGCTTGAAACTGAGCTCAAAGTAGCAGAAATGTTAAATTTTTGCCGATATTCAAGAGTAAACAAACGACCTCACACGTCTAATACACGTCAGCTGGTGGGTCTAATATACATTCACAAATATGGTGATGATATTTATACAATTATTACAGTATTGCATAACAGTAAATCTTCTATTTTTTGGTGTGATTAAAAATTCATTATGTGAATAAAAAATCAAAATGGAATTTATTTGTAAAGCCTCAAAACATAACTAATGAACAGAGTAAATGTTAGTTTAGTGCCAGGAATGCCTACATTGTTCATTCTGGACCCTATTTTGAAATTGGAATATTTTGAACTTTGTGTTAAATTGGCCAAATTAACAATTTCCGATCACTTTATTTTGTAGTTGAAACAGTTGACTTGGCGATTTCTTGTGCTCAATCGATAGAATAGAAGTAATACTAGTGAAATAGCTAAGAATTTGGTTGACTGGAATAATGTAATTGGCCTAAAATGGGAGTCAAAGTCGGCAAAATCGCCGATTCGTAAATATCGCTGACACATCAAAATTCGCGAGAGCATAATTTCGTCAATTTTCCACCAAATTTCGTACTTTTTGTTTTATTACCTTCACAAAAAGATTCTCTACGATTTCATAAGAAAAAATAACAAATTTTTTTTTTGAAAATTCTTGGACACTGGTGCGTGACTCCAGATTTGGGCCTTGGACCCTGAAAGGGTTAGATCTGTGAGTACAGGTCCGCCATCAGAAATCCGGCAATCAGTTATTCGGTTCCTTCAGTTATTCGGCACTAATTTTGGCTAGCATAATTTCAAATTTTCAGGGTCGCCACACCAACCTGCTGGTACTGTTTGGTGGCGCTACTTGCTGCATAAGTCATTCCAATTTCTTTTTCTCCATTTATTGTTTTAACCTGCTTACTTTTAGCCCTAGCCATGGTTCCAATGAATAAAAGAAATGCTTCTCATTATGTAAAGCACCTACACAGTACATTATCCATTAAAGATAAGGTGGCTTTGAAGCCACTGTCGGTTGTCATGAGCTCAGTCTCATGAAGCAGGAGAATATGCTTTATTATTATGCTAATATCAACACTACAGCTTATTTGCCTATCACAATTGATCTAATATGACATAAGAAACAATATAAATAACATAAAACATGTTAAATACTCCAGAATGAATAATATTTGGCATAACACCGAGCAGTTCGACAGAGTTATGAAGAGGATATGGTAAACAAATACCATTCTCCTATCCTTGTCTTGGTGGCTTATATTAGAGAAAACGGAGTATAGCACAGGGCTAACTATGATATACACTCGTACTCCACCATAAACATGAAACAAAAAAGTTATTTTCTCTCTATAGATTATCACACATAGCAGCATATGTGTAGAGAACCTAGGATAACCCCAAAAAAGTCAACATGGCTTATTTTTAGTACCTGGCTTGGGTTAGCCATATATGATTTTTGGTAAATATTCGATTCCCAGCCAGGGTAGAAACATTAGGCGTGTTTCTTTACACCTGTTGTCTATGTTTACCCATCAGTAAATGGGTACCTGGGTGTTAGTCAACTAGTGTGGGTGTTATCCTGGGACACTGACCTAATTTTCTTGAAATACTCAGCATAACAAGTGCCTTTCTATACAGTAGTATGTCACTCCTGAATAAACTTACTTACTGATGTCAACTAGGCCTGTATACCTTGTACATGTACGTGTAGTAAATAAAGATATTATTATTATTATTATTATTATTATTATTATTATTATTATTATTATTATTTTCTCAGTTGTTTGTTGGGTTATCTTATTCAAACTTGGGCAATGTATGATGGAAAGATACTTCTTCACGTACACCAAAAATGAAAGAAATCAGACCATAAATAGCGGAGTTCACTTCTCAGCCATTAGCGGCCGCTTAGCGGTATATTTTTGTATGGTTGTTATGGTTATATTCTCATTTTTTCGGTCTCATTTGATAGAATGAAAGATATATTACAGAAATAGATATGATTTTGATTGCTTTCATGACGAAAAGTACCTTGAAATTGCGCTCACAGTAGCGAAAATGTTCTATTCTTTAGCGAAGCTCAAGAGTAAACAAATGACGTCACCGTCCAATACCTGTCCGCCTGCCAGTCCAAATTCCAATACGGAGTCAAGAATGGATTGATATTATTTATACAATTATTACAATAATGCAGCAGTCTGCATAACAGTAAATCTTTTTTTTTTTTTTGTGAATAAAAATTCCAAATGGTAAGCAAGAGTAATATAAGAGGGGCCTGTAGCCGTGACTAATGAACAGAGAAAATGTTATTTTAGTGCCAGGAATGTCTGCATTGTTTATTCTGGATCCTATTTTGAAATTGGCATCTGTTGAAATTTGTGTGAAATCGGCCAAATTGCCAATTTCTGACCACTTTATTGGGTAGTTGAAATAAGTGAATGGGCGGTTTCTTGTACTCAGTTGACAGACTAGAAGTAAATAAGTTTATTCAGGTATACACAAATACAGTTACATAGATTATCATACATAGCAGTGTATGTATAGAGAACCTAGGATAACCCAGAAAAGTCAGACAAAGTGACTTATTTCCAGTACCTGGCTTGGGCTTGCCATATATGATTTTTGGTAAATATTTTTTTTTCTCGGTTGTTTGTTGGGCTATCTCATTGAAACTTGGGCAATGTATGATGGAAAGATGCTTCTTAACGTACAACAAAAATAAAAAAGACTGACGATAAATAAGGGAGTTCACTTCTCAGCCATTAGCCGCCTCTTTGCAGTATATTTTCGTATGGTTTTTATGGTTGTATTCTCATTTTTTTGGACTCATTTGATAGAATGGAAGATATATTACAGAAATAGACATGATTTTGATTGCTTTCATGACGAAAAGTACCTTGAAATTGAGCTCAAAGTAGCGGAAATGTTCGATTTTTGCCAATGTTCAATGAACTGTGTAAGTCAAGTTGGTTAATTTTATTAAGTGTATTCTAACCTAACCACTCTGTAATTCGGCAAACTCAGTAATCCGGCACACTACAGGTCCCAATGATGCCGGATTTGTGATGGAGGACCTGTAGCTTGAATTACCAAATTCTCTGCACTTTATAGGATAGTTCTGATAGGTGAATGAGCAGTTTCTTGTGTTTAATCAACAGAACAAAAGGCATACTACTAGCAAAATAGCTAAAAATTTAGTCAAATTGAGCAATGGGATTGACTTAAAATAGGACTCAAAAATTGTCAGTGAGTAAATTGCGCCCATGTTAGTAACTACACGCCTACGTTATTCCATAAGTTTTCCATCAAATTTTGTATTTTTGGTGAAATTATCTAAAGAAAAATAATCTCTACAATTTCAGAAGAGAAAATATTTAAAAAAATGCCAACACAGCACTCTTAATTTTGGGGCTTCCAACAGTGAAGAGCTTAATGCATCTAAATATTGTGCACTGTATATATAGAGGATTCATACATAAAATTACTTGGAGCATTATGGTTTCCTAAATAAAAGTAGTATATATTCATCAATAAATTTGGTCAAATTGACTAATATAACCACTTCATCGTCTGTGCCATAGTACAATGGGTTTGAGGTCGCTGTCTGTGCTGTAGTACTACGCTATGAGCTCAGCTCACTCAGATGTGAGTGGTAAATATGGGCCTAGATATGAGAGAATGGGGTCTATGCAGTAAATATGTACCATATAAAAAAATCCTGCAGCATCCAGTGCATAATAAGAAAAAACTGCCACTGTTTTTGGTTTAAAACAGGGACTTTGTGATGTATTTTCATATGGTTTTTATGGCTGTATTCTTGGTTTCTTGGTCTCATTTGATAGAACGGAAGATATATTACAGAAATAGACATTATTTTGATTGGTTTCATGGCTGAATATAGCTTGAAATTGAGCTCAGAGTAGCAGAAATGTTTGATTTTTCCAGTATTCAAGAGAACACGTTACCTCACTTCTCCAGTACGTATCCAACTGGTCAGTGTAATACACGTTCAGGAATGCACTGACATTATTTATACAATTATTAGAATAATGCAGTGGTCTGCATGGCAGTAAATCTTCTATTTTTGTGTGACTAAAAATTCCTAATGAAAAGTAAGTGTAATACAGGAGAGGCCTGGGAACATAACTAATGAACAGAGGAAATGTATTTTTAGTGCCAGGAATGTCTACATTGTTTATTTTCAACCCTATTTTGAAATTGACAATTTTTTAATTTTGTGTGAAAATGGCTAAATTGCAGTGGACCCTAGGATAATGTAATTAATCCATTCCAGAGACAGTGTCTTATACCGAATCTGACTTAATCCGAATTAATTCTCCTCGTAAAAAATAATGGAAGTCCAATTAATCTGTTACAGACACCCAAAAGTATTAAACAAAATAATTTTTTTACATGAAGTATACATTTCCCTACACAGAAAACAATGCGACATGCAAAGCAAAACATTACTAAAATGACACATACCTTTATTGAAGACTTATTGATGAGTGATGAGACGGGAGGAGGGGAGAGGATGGAGGTGTACTATTGTTTGGAAGGTGAATCCCCTTCCATAAAGACTTCAGGTACCAAGTCCTTTTCTAGGGTTACTTCCCTTCTTTGTCTTTTAATGCCACTAGGACCAGCTTGAGAGTCACTGCACACCTGTGGCACTAATTATCTGTCCAGAGAGCTCTGTTTCTGGCATCTCTTTAAGATTTCCCTAAAATGGGACACAACATTGTCATTGTAGATGTTGCCAGCACAGCCTCCAACAGCTGTGTCATTGTTTCGTTCATCCATAAATATTTTTTTTATTATTATCGCACTGGCCAATTCCCACCAGGGCAGGGTGGCCCAAAAAACAAAAACTTTCACCATCATTCACTCCATCACTGTCTTGCCAGAAGGGTGCTTTATACATCAGTTTTTAAACTGCAACATTAACACCCCTCCTTCAGAGTGCAGGCACTGTACTTCCCATCTCCAGGACTCAAGTCCGGCCTGCCGGTTTCCCTGAACCCCTTCATAAATGTTACTTTGCTCACACTCCAACAGCACGTGAAATATTAAAAACCATTTGTCTCCATTCCTCATATCAAACACGCTCACGCATGCCTGCTGGAAGTCCAAGCCCCTCGCACACAAAACCTTCTTTACCCTCTCCCTCCAACCTTTCCTAGGCCGACCCCTACCCCACCTTCCTTCCACTACAGACTGATACACTCTTGAAGTCATTCTGTTTCGCTCCATTCTCTCTACATGTCCGAACCACCTCAACAACCCTTCCTCAGCCCTCTGGACAACAGTTTTGGTAATCCCGCACCTCCTCCTAACTTGCAAACTACGAATTCTCTGCATTATATTCACACCACACATTGCCCTCAGACATGACATCTCCACTGCCTCCAGCCTTCTCCTCGCTGCAACATTCATCACCCATGCTTCACACCCATATAAGAGCATTGGTAAAACTATACTCTCATACATTCCCCTCTTTGCTTCCAAGGACAAAGTTCTTTGTCTCCACAGACTCCTAAGTGCACTGCTCACCCTTTTCCCCTCATCAGTTCTATGATTTACCTCATCTTTCATAGACCCATCCACTGACACGTCCACTCCCAAATATCTGAATACATTCACCTCCTCCATACTCTCTCCCTCCAATCTGATATCCAATCTTTCATCACCTAATCTTTTTGTGATCCTCATAACCTTACTTTCCTGTATTCACTTTTAATTTTCTTCTTTTGCATACCCTACCAAATTCATCCACCAATCTCTGCAACTTCTCTTCAGAATCTCCCAAGAGCACAGTGTTATCAGCAAAGAGCAACTGTGAGAACTCCCACTTTATGTGTGATTCTTTATTTTTTAACTTATGCCTCTTGCCAAGACCCTCGCATTTACTTCTCTTACAACCCCATCTATAAATATATTAAACAACCACAGTGACATCACACATCCTTGTCTAAGGCCTACTTTTACTGGGAAATAATTTCCCTCTTTCCTACATACTCTAACTTGAGCCTCACTATCCTCATAAAAACTTCACTGTTTTCAGTAACCTACCTCCTACACCATACACCTGCAACATCTGCCACATTGCCTCCCTATCCACCCTGTCATACGCCTTTTCCAAATCTATAAATGCCACAAAGACCTCTTTAGCCTTATCTAAATACTGTTCACTTATATGTTTCACTGTAAACACCTGGTCCACACACCCCCTACCTTTCCTAAAGCCTCCTTGTTCATCTGCTATCCTATTCTCTGTCTTACTCTTAATTCTTTCAATAATAACTCTACCATACACTTTACCAGGTATACTCAACAAACTTCTTCTTTCTTTCTTCTTTCAACGTACCAGCCGTATCCCACTGAGGTGGGGTGGCCCAAAAGAAAAAACTGAAGTTTCTCCTTTTAAATTTAGTAATATATACAGGAGAAGGGGTTACTAGCCCCTTGCTCCCGGCATTTTAGTCGCCTCTTACGACACGCATGGCTTACAGAGGAAGAATTCTGTTCCACTTCCCCATGGAGATAAGAGGAAATAAACAAGAACAAGAATTAGAAAGAAAATAGAAGAAAACCCAGAGGGGTGTGTATATATATGCTTGTACATGTATGTGTAGTGTGACCTAAGTGTAAGTAGAAGTAGCAAGACTTACCTGTAATCTTGCATATTTATGAGACAGACAAAAGACACCAGCAATCCTACCATCATGTAAAACAATTACAGGCTTTCGTTTTACACTCACTTGGCAGGACGGTAGTACCTCCCTGGGCGGTTGCTGTCTACCAACCCACTACCTATACTCAACAAACTTATCCCCCTATAATTTTTGCACTCTCTTTTGTCCCCTTTGCCTTTATACAAAGGAACTATGCATGCTCTCTGCCAATCCCTAGGTACCTTCCCTTCTTCCATACATTTATTAAATAATTGCACCAACCACTCCAAAACTATATCCCCATCTGCTTTTAACATTTCTATCTTTATCCCATCAATCCCGGCTGTCTTACCCCCTTTCATTTTACCTACTTCCTCACGAACCTTCCCCACACTCACAACTGGCTCTTCCTCACTCCTACAAGATGTTATTCCTCCTTGCCCTATACACAAAATCACAGCTTCCCTATCTTCATCAACATTTAACAATTCCTCAAAATATTCCCTCCATCCTCCCAATACCTCTAACTCTCCATTTAATAACTCTCCTCTCCTATTTTTAACTGACAAATCCATTTGTTCTCTAGGCTTCCTTAACTTGTTAATCTCACTCCAAAACTTTTTCTTATTTTCAACAAAATTTGTTGATAACATCTCACCCACTCTCTCATTTGCTCTCTTTTTACATTGCTTCACCACTCTCTTAACCTCTCTCTTTTTCTCCATATACTCTTCCCTCCTTGCATCACTTCTACTTTGTAAAAACTTCTCATATGCTAACTTTTTCTCCCTTTCTACTCTCTTTACATCATCATTCCACCAATCGCTCCTCTTTCCTCCCGCACCCGCCTTCCTGTAACCACAAACTTCTGCTGAACACTCCAACACTACATTTTTAAACCTACCACATACCTCTTTGACCCCATTACCTATGCTCTCATTAGCCCATCTGTCCTCCAATAGCTGTTTATGTCTTACCCTAACTGCCTCCTCTTTTAGTTTATAAACCTTCACCTCTCTCTTCCCTGATGCTTCTATTCTCCTTGTATCCCATCTACCTTTTACTCTCAGTGTAGCTACAACTAGAAAGTGATCTGATATATCTGTGGCCCCTCTATAAACATGTACATCCAGAAGTCTACTCAACAGTCTTTTATCTACCAATACATAATCCAACAAACTACTGTCATTTCGCCCTACATCATATCTTGTATACTTATTTATCCTCTTTTTCTTAAAATATGTGTTACCTATAACTAAACCCCTTTCTATACAAAGTTCAATCAAAGGGCTCCCATTTTCATTTACACCTGGCACCCCAAACTTACCTACCACACCCTCTCTAAAAGTTTCTCCTACTTTAGCATTCAGGTCCCCTACCACAATTACTCTCTCACTTGGTTCAAAGGCTCCCATACATTCACTTAACATCTCCCAAAATGTCTCTCTCTCCTCTACATTCCTCTCTTCTCCAGGTGCATACACGCTTATTATGACCCACTTTTCGCATCCAACCTTTACTTTAATCCACATAATTCTTGAATTTACACATTCATATTCTCTTTTCTCCTTCCATAACTGATCCTTCAACATTACTGCTACCTCTTCCTTTGCTCTAACTCTCTCAGATACTCCAGATTTAATCCCATTTATTTCCCCCCACCGAAACTCCCCTACCCCCTTCAGCTTTGTTTCGCTTAGGGCCAGGACATCCAACTTCTTTTTATTCATAACATCAGCAATCATCTGTTTCTTGTCATCCGCACTACATCCACGCACATTCAAGCATCCCAGTTTTATAAAGTTTTTCTTCTTCTCTTTTTTAGTAAATGTCTACAGGAGAAGGGGTTACTAACCCATTGCTCCCGGCATTTTAGTCGCCTCATACGACACGCATGGCTTACGGAGGAAAGATTCTTTTCCACTTCCCCATGGACAATAGAAGAAATAAAGAAGAACAAGAGCTATTTAGAAAAAGGAGAAAAACCTAAATGTATGAATATGTATATGCATGTGCGTGTCTGTGAAGTGTGACCAAAGTGTAAGTAGGAGTAGCAAGATATCCCTGTTATCTAGCGTGTTTATGAGACAGAAAAAGAAACCAGCAATCCTACCATCATGCAAAACAGTTACAGGTTTCTGTTTCACAGTCATCTGGCAGGACGGTAGTACTTCCCTGGGTGTTTGCTGTCTTCATAAGAAAGCAGGAACACTTCAATAAGCCTGTTGGCCCATACTAGGCAGGTCTTTCACAAACCATCCCACTAACAGAATCATATTTGCCCAACCCAATTTTCAATGCTTCCCAAGCAATAAGCTTTGATAATTCTATTCACTCATGTGCAAGTCCCACTCAAATTAAATCATGTGTGGGGGAAGTACCCTGTCTGGTGTGTGGGGAAGTACCCTGGCTGGTGTGTAGGGAAGTACCCTGGCTGGTGTTTGGGGAAGTACCTTAGCTGGTGTGTGTGGAAGTACCCTGGCTGGTGTGTGGGGAAGCACCCTAGCTGGTGTGTGGGGAAGTACCCTGGCTGATGTACCACCATCACTACCATCCTCTACCACCACCACTTTCGTATCTTTCTGCAAACTTTTTCTTGAATTCTATAGTGTTTCTCACCCTCTTTATCAAAGGGCTGGCACTAGAAGCTTTCTTTGGGCCCATGGTGGCTTATTTAGCAGTTACAAGCACTAAAAGCAATGGAATAATACAAAATGTATTGCATGTATGCATGGAATCGTCCTCATTGGCTGGTAAACAGTGGCACACTGGCTGTACATGGAGTGTCCGGGCCGCTCACTGCACGCAGACACGTTCGGGATGAAATGCTTTAACCAATTTCAGCGTCGTTAACCGAGCCAATATTTTGACACAAAAACGTTACTTAATCCGATGAAGTCTTAATCCTGGGGTCCACTGTACTGTTTTCCGATCACTTTATTTGGTAGTTGAAATAGTAACTTGGCAATTTCTTGTACTCAGTCGATAGAATAGAAGGAATACTAGTGAAATACCTATGAGTTTGGTTGACAGAAAATGGAATTGGCCATAAATAGGGCTCAAAGTGGGTGAAATTGCCAATGCATAAATATTGCTGAGACTGCTAACTTTGCGAGAGCATGTTTCTTTAAGTTTTCCAACAAATTTCGTACTTTTTATTTCATTACCTCTGGAAACAGATTGTCTTATCATTTCATAAGTTTTTTTTTTTTTTTTCAAATTCTTGTACACTGAGAGCAATTGTTAGATCAGGGGTCTGGTCATGAAAGTGTTAAAAGAGATTCATTATGGAACACACATAAAAATAAAATATCTAAAGAAATTACCTAATTAGATACTACAGAACTTTGGTGGCCTTCAGAAAGTTATAAAGAATAAGGATTTTATTTCTTGGTAAAGGTTACAATGTGTAATTACAATTTTGGTTTACTAAGTACAAAGAAAGTCACTGTCATGCCAGGCTGTTTAGGCAGACTAATCCTAGTGCATAATAACTACTTAAATCTAGACAAGATAAGAATGGTTAACTTTTATTAAAATCTTTATTTAATCTTTATACTATGGTTAACTTTTATTAAAATCTTTATTTAATCTTAATACTATGGTTAACTTTTATTAAAATCTTTATTTAAACTTAATACTAATGCGAGGTAGTCATGGTGGAGGCTTATAAGAATAATCTTGACGTTGCACATAATAAAACAATATTACAATTAATGGTTCAAGCAGTAATATTTCATGGATTGGCAGGTGTTTAATAGATTAGTGGTCGTATAATATAATATGATAACTCAGAAGTTGTTTTGGTTGGTTTGGTTAGTATTGAGAGATGAGATGATTTATAAGTACAGTGGACCCCCGGTTAACGATTTTTTTTCACTCCAGAAGTATGTTCAGGTGCCAGTACTGACCGAATTTGTTCCCATAAGAAATATTGTGAAGTAGATTAGTCCATTTCAGACCCCCAAACATACACGTACAAACGCACTTACATAAATACACTTACATAATTGGTCGCATTCGGAGGTAATCGTTATGCGGGGGTCCACTGTAGTCAGGGGATCCTTTACCGGTTCGGGTAATGAATTTCAGATCTTCGGGCCCTTTATGTGCATTGCATTTTTGCATGGTGTGAGACTGACATGAGGGATGTTGAAGAGTCCCTTATGCCTTGTATTGTAACTGTGCTGTCTGTTGTAGCTATCAAGAAGAAGTTTAAGTGGAGGGTTTATTTTGGAGTATAATGTTCTGTATATGTAGTAGGCACAATAATGTGAGTGTATGTCTCGTATATTTAATAAATTCAGGCTTTTGAAAAGTGGTGGGGTGTGCTGTCTAGCACAGGAACTGGTAATCATCTGCACAGCAGCTTTTTGTTGGGTTATTAAAGGTTTAAGGTGGTTGGCTGTGGTTGATCCCCAGGCACAGATACCATAGGTGAGGTCGGGATATGTTAATGAGTGGTATAGGGTAAGGAGTGTCGTTTGGGGTATGTAGTATTGTATCTTGGAAAGGATGTAATTTTTGTATATAGTGATACCATTTTATTTTTTTTTGTTCTTCATTGCTGAAATTTCTTTTATCAGGTCAGATAAAGTAAGGGGCTACAGCTTCTTGGAACGTTCTGCATGGCCTGAAATTGTCACAGCTTTAGAGACTGGCACACAGCATATTTTTAATCCTGGAAACCCTACCACATTTCATCAAGTAAGAGTTCTGTAGTCTGATTGTAAAAGCTTCCAAATATATCTTGTAGTATGATTGATATCATAATTCACTTGGCAAATGTCATAGGTGCTAATGAAAAGCTAAGTCAGTATGAGTATTCTTTGCCAAAGTGAGAGTGACTATATAATGCAAAGTAAAGGAAGGCTATTAACCCCGTAACTGTCCAAACGTAGATCTACGTTTTCTCGCATAGTGCTCCGAATATCTTGAAAAAAAAAATATTAAAATGAAGAGGGCATTTTTCTACATGTAATAGGATAAAAAAAAATTTTAGGGTCAGTTCTTACCGAGATATAAGATATAAGTGCTGGATGCTCACATGATGGCAACATGGAGTCCTGCCACTGGCAGAAGTGTTGCTGATATACCTTTTTTTCATTTTTTTTAATTTATATAATTTTTATGTTCTCATAATTGCAATTTGTAGTAGTTCTTGTGATTTCATAACCAGTCTTTGTTCTGACACTAATATTAGGTACTGAAATAGTACTCAACTAGTCGCAAACATGCTGACAGGTGAACATTTTCACCTATCTTGGTCACATATTATTATCTAGAAATATACACATAGTATTTACAGTAGGGGCCCGCTTTTTGGCGTTTCGCCTTACAGCGTTCCGCTAATACTGCGATCTCAAATTACGACCAAAACTTTCTATAAGGCAAGTGGTCTTTCAAATACGGCACGGGCCACCCGGTTTGTTTATATTCTCTGTGAGCACATCTCTCTATTATGTAATAATAATCACTCTCAGGCACATTAAATGTCTAATTTTACAGCAATATAGAGATTTTCATTAATCCATCTATATTTTCTTCAAAATTATATAAGAAACACATTACATAGCATATAAACATGCTGTTTATATGCTATGAAGGTGTGGTTGCAGGGTGGAGGGAAAACATTATGTAATATTGATAATAATCACTCTTGGGCACATTAAATGTCTTATTTTACGTTAATATAGACATTTTTATTAATCCATCTATTATATTTTCTTCAAAATTATATAAGAAACATGTTACATAACATATAAACATTTTATGTGTATATTCTATGGAGGTGTCGTAGCCGGGCAGATGGAAAACATTACGTCATTCTCCTTAATACATAACGCTTTTGTTTACAATTCTCGGCTTGAATTATTCATTACTTCTCTCTTTGTTTATGATGGCATCTAAAGGTAGTTGTTAGAAACAATTAAACTCAGTGAACATGGTATGTTGATTGTAATAATATGGCTCTGGGCCACATTAAATATTGTGTAGCTATGTAGGTAAGTGTAGGTACGTAGCCCAGGTGGACTCCATACCTATACTATTGTTATAACTGATAATTATACATATGTGTACCTGTACCTAAGTAAACTTACACACTGTGCTGGCATGCAGGTACACATTAAAATCACTAAGAGTGTTTTATTAGTCCTGAAGATGCCATATTAATAATTATAATAATAATATCACAACAATAATCACTTTAAGGAACATTAAATATAGTATAAAACGTTAATATCGACATTTTGCTTAATCCATCTAAATACACCCCACAGTAGAATAAATTAACATAAATTTGAGATGGGGTTGTAAAAGAAGTAAATGCTAGAGTGTTTCGGGAGAGGGGTGGGATTAAATTATGGGGAATTAAATACAAAATGGGAAGTGACACAGTTACTTTTTGCTGATGATACTGTGCTTATGGGAGATTCTAAAGACAAATTGCAAAGGGTAGTGGACGAATTTGGGAGTGTGTGTAAAGGTAGAAAGTTGAAAGTGAACATAGAAAAGAGTAAGGTGATGAGAGTATCAAATGATTTAGATAAAGAAAAATTGGGTATCAGATTGGGGAGGAGGAGTATGGAAGAAGTGAATGTTTTCAGATATTTGGGAGTTGACGTGTCAGCGGATGGATTTATGAAGGATGAGGTTAATCATAGAATTGATGAAGGAAAAAAGGTGAGTGGTGCACTGAGGTATATGTGGAGGCAAAAATTTTTATCTATGGAGGCAAAGAAGGGAATGTATGAAAGTATAGTAGTACCAGCACTCTTATATGGGTGTGAAGCTTGGGTTGTAAATGCTGCAGCGAGGAGGCGGTTGGAGGCAGTGGAGATGTCCTGTCTAAGGGCAATGTGTGGTGTAAATATTATGCAGAAAATTTGGAGTGTGAAAATTAGGAGAAGGTATGGAGTTAATAAAAGTATTAGTCAGAGGGCTGAAGAGGGTTTGTTGAGGTGGTTTGGTCATTTAGAGAGAATGGATCAAAGTAGAATGACATGGAGAGTGTATAAATCTGTAGGGAAAGGAAGGCGGGGTAGGGGTCGTCCTCGAAAAGGTTGGAGGGAGGGGGTAAAGGAGGTGTTGTGGGCGAGGGGTTTGGACTTCCATCAAGCGTGCGTGAGCATGTTAGATAGGAGTGAATGGAGACAAATGGTATTTGGGACGTGTCGAGCTGTTGGAGTATGAGCAGGGTAATATTTAGTGAAGGGATTCAAGGAAACTGGTTATTTTATATAACCGGACTTGAGTTCTGGAAATGGGAAGTACAATGCCTGCACTCTAAAGGAAGGGTTTGGGATATTGGCAGTTTGGAGGGATATATTATGTATTTTTATACGTGTGTACTTATAAACTGTTGTATTCTGGGCACCTCTGCAGAAACAGTGATTATGTGTGAGTGAGGTGAAAGTGTTGAATGATGATGAAAGTATTTTCTTTTTGGGGATTTTCTTTCTTTTTGGGTCACCCTGCCTCGGTGGGAGACGGCCAACTTGTTGAAAAAAAAAAAATGAGATGTGGTAGCCAGATGACTTGCAGGACTTGTGGTAGCCAGGCAACTTGTAGGAGTTGTGGTAGTCAGGAAACTTGTAAGGCTTGTGGTAGCCAGGCAACTTGTAGGACTTGTAATAGCCAGGCATCTTGTAGGACTTCTGGTAGCTGGGCAACTTGAAGGACTTGTGGTAGCCAGGCACTTGTAGGACTTGTGGTAGCCAGGCAACTTGTAGACTTGTGGTAGCCAGGCAACTTGTAGGACTTGTAGTAGCCAGGCAACTTGTAGGACTTGTGGTAGCCAGGCATCTTGTAGGACTTCTGGTAGCCGGGCAACTTGAAGGACTTGTGGTAGCCAGGTAACTTTTTAGGACTTGTGGTAGCCAGGCAACTTGTAGTCCAACATCAGAGAAAATGTGTCACTATAATATTACTGGGGGTAACTAGAAAATTATTCCTTTCATATGCCTTCACTGAGGGTGTCATTTCTTCTAAAAATGGTGTTACATGAGAATGGGAGTGTTTCTCTCTATTTATTCTACTGTATCAACATGGAAACAACTTGTACACAAACGCATCTGGTTTTGGTCACTTTACATTATCTGGTTTGTTTAGATTATGTGGGGTGGCGAGGGCTTCCCATCCTGGCTACTCATACTTCCCAACCTGACTTCATACAAATAAAACTCACTTCTCACCCTACATTAAGACTACAAATATTTTAAGGTAATTAATGAGTGTACTATATATGCATTTTATCACTCTAGGGAGCTTAATGTCATAGTAGGTATAAGTGGCCAGGCAGGATGCCATACCTCCCACACAACTTTCTACAAATAAATACTTTTCACCTCTCACCCTACATTAAGACCATTAAGACTACAAATATTTTAAGATAAATAATGCATGTACTATATATGCATTTTATCGCTCTAGGGAGCTTTAACCATCATAGTATAGTATGTGTGGGTGGGGTGGCCAGGAGGGCTACCACACCTGACTTCTTAGAGTAAATACTACTCACCTTTTGCCCTACATTAAGACTACAAATATTTTAAGGTAAATAATGAGTGTACTGTGTGTGTATCTTACTTTTTTACACCTAGTTCTATTGCTAACTTAATATATGTTAGTGTAAACTTGTTATCTGGCATTTATATGCATTTATAAATGGAAAAAATGGAGTTCTGCTTTCCAGCGAAGTCTGCTTTCCGGCAGTAGCCTGGAACCTAACGTGTCGAATAAGTGGGGCCCTACTGTATGGGTCCCAGCAATGTTTCAGGCACACTGGAGTATACAGCAGAACCTTTACTTACGAGTGCCCCAACGTGCAAGTTTTTCAAGATATGATCAGTCACTCGGTCGATTTTTTTCCTTCCAGATGCAAGCGAAATTTCAAGATGCGAGTGGGCCTCAAGGGAGGTTCCTTGACGCTGGTGAGGGGCTTTTGATCTTGATCTAGGGAATTGGATCTCAGTTGTTTGTTGGATTATCTTATTGAGACTTGGGCAATGTATGACAGATAGATGCTTCTTAACATACACCAAAATTGAAAGAAATTGGACGATAAATAACAGAGTTCACTTCTCATCCATTAGTCTTCCCTTAGCATTATATTTTTATATGGTTTTTATGGTTGTATTCTTGTTTTTTTGGTCACATTTGATAGAATGGAAGATATATTACAGAAATAGATATGAATTTTATTGGTTTCATGACAAAATTGGGCTCAAAGTAGCAGAAATGTTTGGTTTTTGCCAATGTTCAAGAGTAAACAAATGACATCATTGACCAGTCCACCTGGCCAGTCTCATACGCAGTCACGAATGGGTTGACATTATTTATACAATATTACAGTAGTCTGCATAACACTAAATCTTCTGTGATAAATGGTTTTGAAAACCTACAAGTTGGAGATTGAGACACTAATGCAACATATGGGAATCTTTATTAAAGAAACGTTTCGCCACACAGTGGCTTCATCAGTCCAATACAAAGTGGAAATGGGTTAGGAGAGGAAGAGTTTGAGGTAATTAGTCCCTCACCCTGGAATGACACTGCAACATCATGGGATCTTGATACAAGAAATTCTTCAATACTTGTCCAACCTTTGGACGAAGACCTACTTAGATTAGTGGATGGTTCCACTAATCTCGCCTCATCCTGCTTCAACTCACCTGACTACAGTATATAAGCAACTTCTCTGGCCATATGCTGCACTTTCTACAAGAGTGATGGACTGAACACATTAATTCTAAGCTGAGGGACTGATTACCTCAAACTCCTTCTCTTCTAACCCATTTCCACTTTATATTGAACTGATGAAGGCACTGTGTGGCAAAATGTTTCCTTAATAAAGATTCCCATATGTTGCATAAGTGTCAGTAAATCTTCTATTTTTTGTGTGAATAAAAATTCCTAATCGAGATGTGACTAATGAACAGAGAAAATGTTATTTTAGTGCCAGGAATGTCTGCATTGTTTATTCTGGACCCTATTTTGAAATTTGTGTGAAATTGGCCAAATTGCCAATTTCTGATCACTTTACTGGATAGTTGAAATAGGTGAATGGGTAGTTTCTTGTACTCAGTCGAGAGAATAGAAATAAGTAAGTTTATTCAGGTATATACACAATTGCAGTTACATAGATTATCATACATAGCAGCGTATGTATAGAGAACTGAGGATAACCCAGAAAAGTCAGACAAAATGACTTATTTCCAGTACCTGGCTTGGTCTTGCCATATATGATTTTTGGTAACTATTTTTTTCTCAGTTGTTTGTTGGGCTATCTTATTGAAACTTGGGCAATGTATGATGGAAAGATGCTTCTTAATGTACACCAAAAATGAAAAAAATTGGACCATAAATAAGGGAGTTCACTTATCAGCCATTAGCTGCCTCTTAGTGGTATATTTTTGTATGGTTTTTATGGTTGTATTCTCATTTATTTGATCTCATTTGATAGAATGGAAGATATATTACAGAAATAGATATGATTTTGATTGGTTTCATGACAAAAAGTACTTTGAAATTGAGCTCAAAGTAGCAGAAATGTTTGATTTTTGCTGATGTTCAATGAACTTTCTTGTGTAAGTAAAGTTGGTTAACTTTATTAAGTGTATTCTAACCTAACCACTCTGTAATCTGGCAGACTTAGTAATCCGGCACACTACAGGTCCCAATGATACCAGATTTGTGGTGGCGGACCTGTATGACATGACATCAGTGAATCGCTATGTTTGCTGTGCTGTTTGCTCTAGCTGGTGCTCATTTGAACTGGTGCTCCCACAAAATACTAAGTGGTCCCAGATTTTTTTTAGTACTGCACACACTGAGTGTTAAGACTCATTCTGTACTGACCAGGCATCTTAGGCCAATCGTTCCAAATTTGGAGGCAGGAAAAATGAAATGTTGATCTACGTTTGGAGCGCTAGTGGTAACAACGTAGATCTACATTTGGACAGTTAAGGGGGTTAACTTCAGATTAGCAATTTTTTAAATTCTGATGAATTTATGGAAACAAAATTCATATTTGGTTAATTCCAGGGCTTCATATAATTTTTTTAATAGCTTTTTTAGGAAAATTTTGAATCTGATATAAATAGATTACCTAGGTAGTAGGTTGGTAGACAGCATCCGCCCAGGGAGGTACTACCATCCTGTCAAGTGAGTGTAAAATGGAAGCCTGTAATTGTTTTACATGATGGTAAGATTGCTGGTGTCTTTTCTGGCTCATAAACATGCAAGATTTTAGGTACGTCTTGCTACTTCTACTTATACTTAAGTCACACTACACTTGCATGCACAATTATAAATATACACACCCCTCTGCATTTTCTTTTGTTTTCTTTCTAGTTCTTGTTCTTTTTTATTTCCTCTTATCTCCATGAGGAAGTGGAACAGAACTCTTCCTCCGTAAACTATGCATGTCATAAGAGGCGACTAACATGCTGGGAGCAAGAGGCTAGTAACCCTTTCTCCTGTATACATTACTAAAGTTAAAAAGAGAAACTTTTGCTTTTTTTTTTGGGCCACCCTGTCTCAGTGGGGTATGGCCGGTTTGTTGAAAGAAGAAAGAAGATAATAGATTACTGTATATAAGCGAGTATAACTAAACTGGGTGTTTAGGTGAATCCTTGAGTCTTTGTCCAAAAGATCCTTAATTTGTCACATATCTTACGTATATGCAGGTAGTAGGTTGGTAGACAGCAACCGCCCAGGAAGGTACTACCGTCCTGCCAAGTGAGTGTAAAACGAAAGCCTGTAATTGTTTTACATGATGGTAGGATTGCTGGTGTTCTTTTTTCTGTCTCATGAACATGCAAGATTTCAGGTATGTCTTGCTACTTCTACTTACACTTAGGTCACACTACACATACATATACGAGCACATATATACACACCCCTCTGGGTTTTCTTCTATTTTCTTTCTAGTTCTTATTCTTGTTTATTTCCTCTTATCTCCATGGGGAAGTGGAACAGAATTCTTCCTCCATAAGCCATGCGTGTTGTAAGAGGCGACTAAAATGCCGGGAGCAAGGGGCTAGTAACCTCTTCTCCTGTATATATTACTAAATGTAAAAGGAGAAACTTTCGTTTTTCCTTTTGGGCCACCCCACCTCGGTGGGATACGGCCGGTGTGTTGAAAGAAAGAAAGGATTGCTGGTGTCCTTTTCTCTGTCTTGTGAACATGCAAGATTTCAGGTACTTCTTGCTACTTCTACTTACACTTAGGTCACACTACAAATATGTGTACAAGCATATATATACACACCCCTCAGGGTTTTCTTCTATTTTGTTTCTAGTTCTTATTCTTGTTTATTTCCTCTTATCTCCATGGGGAATTGGAACAGAATTCTTCCTCTGTAAGCCATGCGTGTTGTAGGAGGCGACTACAATGCCGGGATCAAGGGGCTAGTAACCCCTTCTCCTGTACAAATTACTAAATTTAAAAAGAGAAACTTTCGTTTTTCTTTCTGGGCCATCCTGCCTTGGTGGGATACGGCCGGTTTGTTGAAAGAAGAAGAAAGATCTTATGTATAAGCCTACTTTAGTTTTTGAAGGACTAATCCCAAAATTACAAGTGCTGACATTGTTGCAGTTTAAAAAAAATATCTTCTGAAATGGTAGAGAATCTTTTTCTGAAGGTAATGACAGAAAAAAAAAAGGGGGGAAATTTGATGGAAAATTTAGAGATTGCACAAAAATCTGCACTTAGGAGAGGAACTTTAGAATGATGTTTTAGTCCATCCTGGACTATTGTCAAATCAAAGCTGGGGTGGTGAAAGCCAAAAAACAGAATTATGGAGCAGGAAGAGGAGGAGGAAATGGAGATGGTGTTAGTGTTTTGTTGTTGTTTGTTTTGTTTTATTGTTGGTGGTGTTTGTTTTGTTGTTCAGTTGTAATAGTGGCAGCAGTGGTGCAGTAGTGGTAATAGTAATGAAGAAGTAGTAGTGGTAATGGTAAAACAAGTAGTAGAGTAGTGACAGTAGTAATAGTAGTGAAAGAATTAGTATTAGTGGTAGTATAAAAGCACAAGAGAAAAAAAGAGCACTGAAGGAGGGCTACTGGCCCTCTCAATTTTCCTAGAGTGAAAGCCAGTGAAGGGCTGCTTCCTCTCCCTATCCCCACTGATGTCTTACTCGACCTAACTCACCTTTGTTTGGACTTCTTTTTTTTTTTCCTTTCAAGGAAAATTCTATTTTCAAACTTTTGGTGTTGATGTGGCCTCTCCTCTAGCCCATGTCCTTGCTAACCTTTATATGGAATATTTCAAAACAGTCCTACTTCCTACTATTAGGGTACATCCTTCTCTCTGGCTTTGCTATGTAGATGATGTCTTTGTGCTATGGCCACATGATTCAAGTACCTTCCAGTCTTTTCTTGATACTCTTAACAATCTTGCTCCTTCAATCTAGGTTAAAGTTGATTGTAAATATAACTCTCTACTTCCTTTCCTTGATGTTCATGTCCTCTGTTCCATGACTGGCTATCTTTTTCTATCTACTGCAAGCCAATGCACAGTGGGATATACATTCACCTCTCTTATCCTCTTTCTGCCAAGAAAAGTGTTCTTGTTTCTCTCTTCCTTTGTTCCCTCTGCATCTGTGATGCTCAGTTTCTTCACTCTGAAATTTACACTCTTCACAGTTTGTTCTCTTGCCTTAGCTATCGTTCTGATTTCATGAACTCTCCTTACTCTCATGCTAAATGGACTCTTCTCTCCCTGATACTGTTCTCATGTGAACGCTTCTATTCTTTGCCTTCCCTAAATTTCCAATCTTCAAAACTGTAACAACACTCTCTGTCTTCAGACTACAGTGGAACCTCAGTTTTCATGATTAATCCGTTCGAAGAAGTCTGACAAAAACCAAATCATACGAAAACTGAAGCAATATTTCCCATAAGAAATAATGTAAATCCAATTAATCCATTCCAGACACCCAAAAATATTAACAAAAAATACATTTTTATAGAGAATCACTATAGTTTTACATACAGAAAACAATGAGAAATAAATATAAATGACTAATGAAATGGATAAATGAACATTTAACATCACTTTTACCTTTATTGAAGATTCTTGTTGGTGTAATGAAGACGGCGAGGAGGGGAGAGGGAGGAGGAGAGATTATTGTTTGGAAGGGGAATCCCCGTCCATAAGGAATTCAGGTATCAAGGCTCTATCTGGGGTTACTTCCCTTCTTTGTCTTTTACTGGCATTAAGACCAGCGTGAGAGTCACTGGACCCCTGTCACACAAAAAATCTGTCCAGAGATGTCTGTTTCTGGCATCTCTTTAAGATTTGCCTAAAATGGCACAAGGCATTGTCATTGAACATGTTGCAGACATGGCTTGCAATAGTTTTGTTATAGTGATATTTCTCCACAAAACTTTGCAACTCATTCCACTTTGTACACGTCCTTAATCACTGAAGACGGCACATTCTCCCCTCTCTTTCTCCTCCTCTGAAGCAATTTCCTCAGCTGCAGTCTGTTGCTGTTCCAGTTAAAGGTCTTGTATCTCTTCAGTGGTTAGCTCTTCCCTGTGGTCATTCACCAACTCTTCCACATCCTGGCCACTCACATCCAACCCCATGGACTTCCTCAAAGACACAGTAGATTTCACAACAGGCTTAGTGTCATCAGGGTCAGCCTTAAATCCTTCAAAATCCTTTTTGAGGACACATTCTGGCCACAGTTTTCTTCAAGCAGAGTTCATCGTCCTGGAAGTCACTCCCTGCCAAGCCTTATCTATAAGGCTTATGCAATTGAGGATTTTGAAGTGATTCCTCCAGAACTCTCTTATGGTCAGTTAAGTGTCTGAGGTCACCTGTAACTGTTTTACATGATGGTAGGATTGCTGGTGTCTCTTTCTGTCTCATAAACATGCTAGATAACAGGGATATCTTGCTACTCCTACTTACACTTTGGTCACACTTCACAGACATGCACATGCATATATATATACATACATCTAGGTTTTTCTTCTTTTTCTAAATAGCTCTTGTTCTTCTTTATTTCTTCTATTGTCCATGGGGAAGTGGAAAAGAATCTTTCCTCCATAAGCCATGCGTGTCGTATGAGGCGACTAAAATGCCGGGAGCAATGGGCTACTAACCCCTTCTCCTGTAAACATTTACTAAAAGAGAGAAGAAAAAAACTTTATAAAACTGGGATGCTTGAATGTGCGTGGATGTAGTGCGGATGACAAGAAACAGATGATTGCTGATGTTGTGAATGAAAAGAAGTTGGATGTCCTGGCCCTAAGCGAAACAAAGCTGAAGGGGGTAGGGGAGTTTCGGTGGGGGGAAATAAATGGGATTAAATCTGGAGTATCGGAGAGAGTTCGAGCTAAGGAAGGGGTAGCAATAATGTTGAAGGGTCAGTTATGGAAGGAGAAAACAGAATATGAATGTGCAAAGGGGACAAAAGAGAGTGCAAAAATTATAGGGGGATAAGTCTGATGACTGTGAAACAGAAACCTGTAACTGTTTTGCATGATGGTAGGATTGCTGGTTTCTTTTTCTGTCTCATAAACACGCTAGATAACAGGGATATCTTGATACTCCTACTTACACTTTGGTCACACTTCACAGACATGCACATGCATATAAATATACATACATCTAGGTTTTTCTCTTTTTTTCTAAATAGCTCTTGTTCTTCTTTATTTCTTCTATTGTCCATGGGCAAGTGGAAAAGAATCTTTCCTCCGTAAGCCATGCGTGTCATATGAGGCGACTAAATTGCCGGGAGCAAGGGGCTAGTAACCCCTTCTCCTGTATATATTACTAAATGTAAAAGGAGAAACTTTCGTTTTTCCTTTTGGGCCACCCCGCTTCGGTGGGATACAGCCGATGTGTTGAAAGAAAGAAATTTACTAAAAAAGAGAAGAAGAAAAACTTTATAAAACTGGGATGCTTGAATGTGCGTGGATGTAGTGCGGATGACAAGAAACAGATGATTGATGATGTTATAAATGAAAAGAAGTTGGATGTCCTGGCCCTAAGCGAAACAAAACTGAAGGGGGTAGGGGAGTTTCGGTGGGGGGAAATAAATGGGATTAAATCTGGAGTATCTGAGAGAGTTAGAGCAAAGGAAGGGGTAGCAGTAATGTTGAAGGATCAGTTGTGGAAGGAAAAAAGAGAATATCAATGTGTAAATTCAAGAATTATGTGGATTAAAGTAAAGGTTGGATGCGAAAAGTGGGTCATAATTAGCATGTATGCACCTGGAAAAGAGAGGAATGTAGAGGAGAGAGAGAGATTTTGGGAGATGTTAAGTGAATGTATGGGAGCCTTTGAACCAAGTGAGAGAGTAATTGTGGTAGGGGACCTGAATGCTAAAGTAGGAGAAACTTTTAGAGAGGGTGTGGTAGGTAAGTTTGGGGTGCCAGGTGTAAATGAAAATGGGAGCCCTTTGATTGAACTTTGTATAGAAAGGGATTTAGTTATAGGTAATACATATTTTAAGAAAAAGAGGATAAATAAGTATACAAGATATGATGTAGGGCGAAATGACAGTAGTTTGTTGGATTATGTATTGGTAGATAAAAGACTGTTGAGTAGACTTCAGGATGTACATGTTTATAGAGGGGCCACAGATATATCAGATCACTTTCTAGTTGTAGCTACACTGAGAGTAAAAGGTAGATGGGATACAAGGAGAATAGAAGCATCAGGGAAGAGAGAGGTGAAGGTTTATAAACTAAAAGAGGAGGCAGTTAGGGTAAGATATAAACAGCTATTGGAGGATAGATGGGCTAATGAGAGCATAGGCAATGGGGTCGAAGAGGTATGGGGGTAGGTTTAAAAATGTAATGTTAGAGTGTTCAGAAGAAGTTTGTGGTTACAGGAAAGTGGGTGCGGGAGGGAAGAGGAGCGATTGGTGGAATGATGATGTAAAGAGAGTAGTAAGGGAGAAAAAGTTAGCATATGAGAAGTTTTTACAAAGTAGAAGTGATGCAAGGAGAGAAGAGTATATGGAGAAAAAGAGAGAGGTTAAGAGAGTGGTGAAGCAATGTAAAAAGAGAGCAAATGAGAGAGTGGGTGAGATGTTATCAACAAATTTTGTTGAAAATAAGAAAAAGTTTTGGAGTGAGATTAACAAGTTAAGGAAACCTAGAGAACAAATGGATTTGTCAGTTAAAAATAGGAGAGGAGAGTTATTAAATGGAGAGTTAGAGGTATTGGGAAGATGGAGGGAATATTTTGAGGAATTGTTAAATGTTGATGAAGTTAGGGAAGCTGTGATTTCGTGTATAGGGCAAGGAGGAATAACATCTTGTAGGAGTGAGGAAGAGCCACTTGTGAGTGTGGGGGAAGTTCTTGAGGCAGTAGGTAAAATGAAAGGGGGTAAGGCAGCCGGGATTGATGGGATAAAGATAGAAATGTTAAAAGCAGGTGGGGATATAGTTTTGGAGTGGTTGGTGCAATTATTTAATAAATGTATGGAAGAGGGTAAGGTACCTAGGGATTGGCAGAGAGCATGCATAGTTCCTTTGTATAAAGGCAAAGGGGAGTGCAAAAATTATAGGGGGATAAGTCTGTTGAGTATACCTGGTAAAGTGTATGGTAGAGTTATTATTGAAAGAATTAAGAGTAAGACGGAAAAATGATAGCAGATGAACAAGGAGGCTTTAGGAAAGGTAGGGGGTGTGTGGACCAGGTGTTTACAGTGAAACATATAAGTGAACAGTATTTAGATAATTCTAAAGAGGTCTTTGTGGCATTTATGGATTTGGAAAAGGCATATGACAGGGTGGATAGGGGGGCAATGTGGCAGATGTTGCAGGTGTATGGTGTAGGAGGTAGGTTACTGAAAGCAGTGAAGAGTTTTTACGAGGATAGTGAGGCTCAAGTTAGAGTATGTAGGAAAGAGGGAAATTATTTCCCAGTAAAAGTAGGCCTTAGACAAGGATGTGTGATGTCACCGTGGTTGTTAATATATTTATAGATGGGGTTGTAAGAGAAGTAAATGCGAGGGTCTTGGCAAGAGGCGTGGAGTTAAAAGATAAAGTATCACACATAAAGTGGGAGTTGTCACAGTTGCTCTTTGCTGATGACACTGTGCTCTTGGGAGATTCTGAAGAGAAGTTGCAGAGATTGGTGGATGAATTTGGTAGGGTATGCAAAAGAAGAAAATTGAAAGTGAATACAGGAAAGAGTAAGGTTATGAGGATAACAAAAAGATTAGGTGATGAAAGATTGGATATCAGATTGGAGGAAGAGAGTATGGAGGAGGTGAATGTATTCAGATATTTGGGAGTGGACGTGTCAGCGGATGGGTCTATGAAAGATGAGGTGAATCATAGAATTGATGAGGGGAAAAGGGTGAGTGGTGCACTTAGGAGTCTGTGGAGACAAAGAACTTTGTCCTTGGAGGCAAAGAGGGGAATGTATGAGAATATAGTTTTACCAACACTCTTATATGGTTGTGAAGCATGGGTGATGAATGTTGCAGCGAGGAGAAGGCTGGAGGCAGTGGAAATGTCATGTCTGAGGGCAATGTGTGGTGTGAATATAATGCAGAGAATTCGTAGTTTGGAAGTTAGGAGGAGGTGTGGGATTACCAAAACTGTTGTCCAGAGGGCTGAAGAAGGGTTGTTGAGGTGGTTCGGACATGTAGAGAGAATGGAGCGAAACAGAATGACTTCAAGAGTGTATCAGTCTGTAGTGGAAGGAAGGCGGGGTAGGGGTCGGCCTAGGAAAGGTTGGAGGGAGGGGGTAAAGGAGGTTTTCTGTGCGAGTGGCTTGGACTTCCAGCAGGCATGCGTGAGCGTGTTTGATAGGAGTGAAAGGAGACAAATGGTTTTTAATACTTGACGTGCTGTTGGAGTGTGAGCAAAGTAACATATATGAAGGGGTTCAGGGAAACTGGCAGGCCAGACTTGAGTCCTGGAGATGGGAAGTACAGTGCCTGCACTCTGAAGGAGGGGTGTTAATGTTGCAGTTTAAAAACTGTAGTGTAAAGCACCCTTCTGGCAAGACAGTGATGGAGTGAATGATGGTGAAAGTTTTTCTTTTTCGGGCCACCCTGCCTTGGTGGGAATCGGCCAGTGTGCTAATAAAAAAAAATAAAAAGGTCACTTCAGAGCACTTTTGAAACAGTGCTTTGGTGTAGAGTTTTTTGAAGTTTGAAATGACCTGCTGGTCCATGGGCTGGATGAAAGGTGTAGTACAGTGGACCCCCGCTTAATGATCACCTCCCAATGCGACCAATTATGTAAGTGTATTTATGTAAGTGCGTTTGTATGTGTATGTTTCGGAGTTTGAAATGGACTAACCTACTTCACAATATTCCTTATGGGAACAAATTCGGTCAGTACTGGCATCTGAACATACTTCTGGAATGAAAAAATATCGTTAACCGGGGGTCCACTGTATTAGGGGGCAAGAATTTCACTGTGATGAAACTAAACTAAACTCCAACAATTGGTCTTCCAAGCCTGGAAGATGAGCAGGAGCATTGTCCATTACCAGGAGGTACTTGAGTGGCAATTGATTTTCCAGGAGGTATTTCTTCACACTCGGGTCAAACACTTCATTGACCCACTCAATGAAAATTTGCCTTGTGACCCATGCCCATGGTAACTAGCATTACCACAGAACAAGAGAGTTAGCCTATCCTTCATAAGCTTGTGTTCTGGCAGTGCCTTTTCCTCCTGCGTGATGTAGGTCCTCTTTGGCATTTCTTCCAAAAGAGTCCTATTTTATCACAATTGAAGACTTATTGGTAGAGGAATCCTTCAGCCTTTACATACTCCTTGAATTCATCAACAAATTCTTCTACCACTACCAGTGCTGCTGCTACCACTACTACCACCACTACTACTACCACCACTACTACTACCACCACTACTACTACCACTACTACTACTACTACCACCACTACTACTACTACTACTACTACTACTACTACTACTACTACTACTACTACTACTACTACTACTACTACTACTACTACTACTACTACTACTACTACTACTACTACTACCACCACCACCACTACCACTACTACTTCTACCACTACTACTACTACCACTACCACTACTACCACCACCACTACTACCACCACCACTACTACCACCACTACTACCATTACCACCACTACTACCACTACCACCCCCACTACCACCACTACTACCACTACCACCACCACTACTACCACCACTACCACCACCACTACTACCACCACTACTACCACCACCACCACTACCACCACCACCACCACTACCACCACCACTACCACCACCACTACTACCACTACCACCACTACCACTACCACCACCACCACCACCACCACCACCACCACCACCACCACCACTACCACCAATTCCCCCACCACTACCCCCACCACTACCCCCACCATTACCCCCACCACTACCCCCACCACTACCACTACTACCACCACCACCACCACCACTGCCATCACTGCCATCACCGCCACCACTAGTGCTCTTTTCCCCCCATTCTGTTTTCTGGTCTTCCAAAATGTTCCAGGATAGAATGAAATGCTGGTCTAAACAGTCCTCTCCTAAGTGCAGGTTTTTGACAAAATGTTCTGGCCTATTCTTTAGGAGTGATAATAACAGAAGAGTTCACATTCAAGGATCACAACAGTGTTATTATTGCAGCTGCAAAGAAAATGAAAGGCTGGATAACTAGATTCTTCTAAGTAAGAGAAACTATACCACCAACACAGCCTTCTGACTAGGAGGGGCTTTTAAGTCACCCTCCTCTCCTATTTCCCTTCCCAATTAAGATTTTTATTATTTAATGCAGAAAATATGACTTTTATTCAAAACTTAATGGAATGACTAAACAGTATTTTTCCTTTTCTTTTAACAGAGATACCTAGAAACAATAGAATTCTTAGAGTCCTTTGAAAAGCTGCTTGGTTCTAAAGCCAAGATAATGGCTTTTCGGGAAATGATTGAATACAAGAGTTTTATGGAACACTGGAACCTTCCAGTGTACTTCCAGATAAGGTGAGTTGCAATTTTGCCTTGAGATTCGTTAAGAAAGTGAACAAAAATACAATTAATAATGATAGAAATGCATGTACATTTAAGGGAACAGAGTATAAGTGATGCACCAAACAAAATTATGGCTTGTTTTGTTTCTGTAAAGAATGGGAATGTGAAAGATTAAGGTGACTGTTTCATTACAGGTATCAAGAAATTGGACAGGTAGCAGAATGCAGCTTATGCCAGGATGGTGATGGTCTTGCCCAGTTGGGATTTAACAGCAATGGAGACTTTATTTACGTATCTTCTCAAATTATATGGGATAGCATTTTGAAGTGTTTCTCAGCCGAGGTGTTTCTTCCACCACTCCTCCATCGTTTCTGGAAGCTCATGTTGCTTGTTCTCTCACGCTACCGTACTTGGATCATAACCACAACAGATCAACTAAAGGTACAATTATAATTTTGGGGACATTTGGGAAATTTTCATGCTAGTATATGATTACTATTTTTTTTTAAATTTTTAATGTAATAAGTCATCAAGAAATTTTAATTCAACTTAAATAAAGCTTTCCAGTGAGATTGCATACAGTTACATACTGTATTTAGAACATTTATTGATAGTCTGTTAGAGAAAATTTAATGACTTGATTGCCTTAGTTATGCAGTCCTGGATGTTTACTACTAGTGAGTGAATACAAAAGGATGAATGTGAGGTTTGTGCAGCTAAGTTAAACAGAAAGAGAGAGGTGAAGAATAAAGCCACAATACTATGGTTGCAACAATTCATCAAAAACCTGCACCTAGGAAAAGAACCTTAAAACGTTTCCGTCCGTCCTGAACTATTGTCAGGTCAAAATTGCGATAGAAAAGCAGAGAAGATATAAAGATCATATGGTATGGGGTGGGGAAGAAGGGAGTGGTAATTGGAATAGAAGTAGTAGTAACAACAGTAGTGGTAACAGTAGTAGTATTAGCAGTAGTGGTAGTAACAGTAGTGGTAATAGTAACGATAGTGGTGGAGGTAGAATTAATGGCAGAAGTAGTTGTAAAAGTAGCAGCAGTAGTAGTGGTAAGGAGGTAGTAGTAGTAGTAGAAGTACAGTGGTACCCCGAGTTTCGAACTGCTCCCAACTCGAACAATTATGTAAGTGTATTTGTGTAAGTGCGTTTGTAAGTGTATTTTTGGGGGTCTGAAACAGACTAATCTAATTGACATTATGTTCCTTATGGGAACAAATTCATTCGGTATTGACACTCAAACAGCATTCTGGAATGAAATAAGTTCGAAACTCGGGGTACCACTGTAATAGTATAGAATGTAGTAGAAGTAGAATATCATAGAATGATGGAGCAGCAGCTGCTGCTGCTGCTAGTTGCTGCTGTTGCTGCTAGTTGCTGCTGCTGCTGCTGCTGCTGCTGCTGCTGCTGCTGCTGTTGCTGCTAGCTGCTACTAGCATCTGCCACTGCTAGGTCTTGCTGCTGCTGTACTACTACTACTACAAGAGATCTACTAACTCAGGCTGGGCAGAACTAGTAATAGAGTATTATTTTATATATTAACACATCGGTCGTTTCCCACCAAGGTAGGGTGGCCTGAAAAAGAAAAATTTTCCCTATCATTCATTCCATCACTATCTTGCCAGAGGAGCACTTACACTACAGTTATAAAACTGCAACATTAACACCCTTCCTTCAGAGTGCAGGCACTGTACTTCCTGTCTCCAGGACTCAAGTCCAGCCTGCCGGTTTCCCTGAATCCCTTCATAAACATTACCCTGCTCACATTCGAACAGCACGTCAAGTTCTAAAAACCATTTGTCTCCATTCGCTCCTATCTAACATGCTCACGCATGCTTGCTGGAAGTCCAAGCCCCTCGCACAAAAAACCTCCTTTACCCCATCCCTCCAGCCTTTACTAGGCCAACCTCTACTCCGCCTTCTCTCCACTACAGATTTATACGCTTGAAGTCATTCTACTTTGTTTCATCCTCTTTACATGTTTGAACCACCTCAACAACCTCTCCTCAGCCCTCTGGATAATAGTTTTGGTAATCCTGCACCTCCTAATTTCCAAACTACGAATTCTCTGCATTATATTCACACCATGCATTGCCCTCAGACACAACATCTCCACTGCCTCCAGCCTTCTCCTTCTTGCAACATTCACCACTCATGCTTCACGCCCATATAAGAGTGTTGGTAATAGAGTAATGGGAGTGAATTACATTTCAAGGTGGTGGAGATTGAAGTGTCTCAACACTAACACCTTTCCACAAAGGGCAGAGAACTGAAGTAGGCCAGTTGACCCAAGCTAGGGAAGAAAAAGAAGCAAGAATATGTAAGAAGAGGGAATGCAAAGAGAATGCAGAAGACAGGTCAAGAGGAAAGGAGAGAACATAAAAGTCAGATGAAGTCATGAGTGTTCTGAAGATAAGAGCATTCGATAATGTATTGAAAAAGACAGGCATCTACATAAGACAGAGACAGAGAGATTGTGAACACATAAGTTAAAATGAAAAACAAAAAAAAGTTGGATCAGTATTTAGTTTAGGAGCTCTAATGAGCTTGGTAATAATACACAGTTTAGGGTGGACAATAATGTGGTTTTGCAGTGGAGATTGTTTTATGTTCTACAAACTATTACACATATAGGCATACATTTACTGGAAAATAATCTCCCTCTCTCCTACAAACCCTAACATGAGCCTTACTATCCTCATAAAAACCCTTAACTGCTTTCAGTAACCTACCACTTATTCTGTACAAGTGCAGTATTTTCCACATTACTGTTCTTTCCACCTTATATGCCTTTTCTAAATTCATGAATGCAATGAAAACTTCCTTACGTTTATCTCATTTTTTTATTAACACATCGGCCATTTCCCACCGAGGCAGGGTGACCTGATAAAGAAGAAAATCTCATCATCATTCACTCCAGCACTGTCTTGCCAGAGGCACACCTACACTACAATTCAAAAGCTGCAGCATATCTCCACCCCTCCTTCAGAGTGCAGGCACTGTATTTCCCACCAGCTTCCTTGAATCCCTTCATAAATGTTACACTGCTCACACTCCAACAGAATGTCAAGCCATAGAAACCGTTTGTCTCCACTCGTTTCTTTCTAACATGGTCACGCACGCTTGCTTGAGGTTTAAGCCCCTCACATACAAACCCTCCTTATCTCCTCCCTCCAACCTTTTCTAGGATGACCCCTACCTTGCCTTCCTGCCACTACAGAGTTACACACCCTCCAAGTCACTCTATTTCACTCCATCTTTTCTAAATGAACCACCTCATCAACCCCTTCCCTCCCCTCTGGATATTAGTTTTAGAAACCCTGCACCTTCTTCTAACTTCCAAGCTACAGATTCTCTGCATAATATTCACACTCCACATTGCCCTCAGACAAGACATTTCCACTGCCTCCAGCCTTCTTCTTGTTGCAACATTCACCACCCATGCTTCACACCTATATAAGTACCACTATATGTACTCTCATACGTTTTCCCCTTTGTTTCCATTGATAACGTTCTTTGTCTTCACAGACTCCCCAGTGCACCACTCACCTTTTTCCCTTCCTCAGTTCAGTGATTCACCTCATCTTTCATAGACCCATCTGCTGACAAGTTTACTCCCAAATATCTGAATATTCACATTCACTTCCTCCATACTTCCTCCAGTTTGATACCCAATCTTTTGTTACCTAGATTTTTTGTTATCCTCACCACCTTGCTCTTTCCTATGTTCACTTTTAATTTCCTTCTTTTATATACCCTTCCAAACTTGTCCACCAGTCTATGCAACTTCTCTTCAGAATCTCCCAAAAGCACAATGTTATTATCAGCAAAAAAGCAGCTGTAACAACTCCCACTTTGTGTTAGATTTATTATCTCTTAATCCCGCACCTCTTCCCAACACTCGAGCATTCACTTCTTTCTCAACACCATCTGTAAATATACAGGTGAGCCCTGCTTATACAGCGGGTTAGGTTCCAGGCTACCACTGTAAAGCGAATCACCCCTTTTTTTTCACAGTGGAACTCTGGATTTCATACTTAATCCATTCCAGAAGGTCAGTCTAAATCTGAAACATACGAAAAACCAAGGTAATATTTCCCATAAGAAATAATGTAAATACAATTAATCCGTTCCAGACACCCAAAATTATTAACAAAAAGTACATTTTTTAACCCTTTGACTGTTTCAGGCCCCTTTCTGAAACTGTCATTCTATGTCGCTCAGTTTTTGAAAAAAAAAAAAATTATTTTTTCTTATGAAATGATAGAGAATCTTTTCCCGATGGTAAATGATAGAGAATCTTTTCCCGATGGTAATGACACCAAAAGTTCGAAATTTGGTCGAAAACTCATGGAATTATGCTCCCGCGAAGTTAGCGGTCTAGGCAACATATGCGTATCGGCAATTTTGCCGACTTTGAGCCCTATTTTTCAGCCAATTCCATTGTTCCAGTTGACTAAACTCATAGCTATTTCTTTAGAACTCCATTTTATCTATCAGCTGAGTACAAGAAACCTCCCATTTACTAATTTGGACTACCCAATATGGTGGTCAGAAATTGGCAATTTGGCCAATTTCACGCAAACTAAAAAAGATGCCAATTTCAAAATAGGGTCCAGAATAAACAAGGTAGACATTCGTGGCACTAAAATAACATATGCTCTGTTCATTAGTCACATCTCTAGGCCCCTCTTATATTATTATTGCTTTCTATTTTGATTTTTTATTCATATAAAAAAATACAAAATTTACTGTTATGCAGACTACTGCATTATTGTAAAAATGGTATAAATAATATCAGTGCACTAGTGAAAGAATATTAGACTCCCCAGTTGACTTGTATTGGACGTGTGGTGTGATTTATTTACTCCTGAACATTGGTAAAAATCGAACATTTCCGCTACTTTGAGCTCAGTTTCAAGGTTGTTTTCATCGTCAAAGTAATGAAAATCATCTCTATTTCTGTAATATGTTTTCCATTTTATCACCTAAGACCATGAAAACGCGAATACAACGATAAATACTATACGAAAATACACCTCAAAGTTGGCATTTTATTCCAAAAAAACGATCAGAGTTTTTTTTTTTCTCATTACACAATGTGTGCTGCAGGATTTTTTTTATGTGGTGCACACTGACCACACAGACCCATTCTCTCACATGTGGGCCTACCAGCTTTCTCCCGCTTGATTTGAAGCCGCTAGAATTATTGAGTATATATACGTCAGAAACATTGGCTCGTTAGACGTATTTATACGCCGAAAATAGTCAAAGGGTTAAAGAATAACAATAAAGAATAACAATATGTGCACATTTCCTGGAATATCTCGGAAGTAAGTTACTGGCCTATTTCATGTTGTATCACCATTAACCCTTAACCCCTTCAGGGTCCAAGGCCAAAATCTGAAGTGGTGCTCCAGTGTCCAAGAAATTTTGAAAAAAAAAAAAAAATATTTTTTTTCTTACAGAATTAAAGAGCATATTTTTGTGAAGGTAATAAGACAAAAAAAAAATTCTGATCAGTACTTACCGAGATACAGTGCCAAGAAGTTTGTCCAAAATGATGTGGTGGCGGCAACATCGACGAATTCCACATACGCGCATTACTTTATTTAGCGGTTTTTGTAGTTTTTTCTTTTCTTTTCCATTTTTTTTCTATTCCTACTAACATTTGGGGCCTGAGAGACCAATACTGTATATAATGTATATATATAAACTCACTATATTGAACACAATAACCGCACTAAAGTTATTATCATATTATTGTTTACCACTGTTGTTTATTACAATAAACATGCACAAATCTTGTATAATACTAATGTTCTATAATATATTTACATATTTACAATCACTGGACATGGTTTTAGAACTGCTGGAGCTTGTGGAACTCCTTGAAACAAGGCACCATGCACAGAGGCACCTTACATTCCTCACACGTAAACCGAGTGTCTTTGCGTCTTTGTTGCCATCGCTTTGTTTGTGCACAGACAATGCATCTCTTCTGAGCAAATTTCTTCTGAGTTGAAGGAAGCTGTATTATGAAATGATCACCTTCCCTCCTCAAACGCTTGGGTATATCCTGAGGAATTCGAGGACCTTGTTGTATAGCAGGTGTTCTTACCTGGTACTTCATTATAAGTTGTCTGACAACAGACAAACAAAATTCACCATACGGTGGTCTGTTGCCAGTCTTTATTTGGTACATATTATATGCATTGAGCATTGAAATGTCCATGAGATGGAAGAAAAGTTTCATGTACCACTTGTAACTCTTACGAACACAATCAACAAAACCAATCTGCATGTCACACTTGTCAACCAAGCGCATGTTTTGTGCATAATCAATCACTGTCACTGGTTTTCGAATACGTTCATTAGTCACTCGATCAACTTTGCCACTGTCTTGCATTTCATTACGGTGAATGGTTGTCAACAATGTGACATCTCGTTTGTCATGCCACCGTAATGCCATGATGTCATTGGCAGTAAACACCTGCACGTCATCACCATGAGCACCTGCGTTGAGCCTGGGCATATGTTTACAATTAGAATGCACTGTGCCACACACATCTGTCTTGTTCACTCGCATGAAATCACTGAGTAATGGGCTTGTGTACCAGTTATCGGTATATAATGTATGCCCCTTACCAAGATAAGGTGCCATCATGTTTCTCACTACGTCACCTGAGATACCCAATAACATCTTGGTATCTTTCAATGTTTTACTTCCCGTGTATACAACAATATCCAACACCAGGCCACTGTCACAGTCACAGAGTACAAACAGTTTTATACCAAAGCGTTTCCTCTTGCTCGGTATATACTGCTTGAATGACAGTCTACCTTTGGACAAAATCAAAGACTCGTCAATTACAAGATTCTTGAATGGATAAAAGTATATGCTGAACTTTTGTTTGAGATACATGAAAACATTTCTAATCTTGTATAACCTGTCACTTCTGTCAGGCCTGGTTTTGTCAGAGAAGTGCAACATACATAACAGTAAGATAAACCTGTTCACTGGGATGATTTCACTGAAGACCCGGGTAGAAATTAGCCGATCTGTGGACCAGTATGCTTTTATATTATGCTTATAGACATGAGGCATAAGCATTATTGTTGCAAAAAGCAAATACATTTCTGCAACAGTCGTCTCTTTCCACTTGTGTAGTCTTGACTGTGGTGATATGATCGTATTTGCCATGATGTACTCAAAATACTTATTACTTTCCCTGACAATAGTTTCTATCAATGGCTGGTCAAAGAATAATTCAAAGAATTCCAGTTCATTGGCCGTGGTTCCAAGGGGACAAGTAGGTAGAATTCCACTTTGAGAGTCATCAAAGTGGTGGGGCTTGGGAACAAAATTGGGATTTTGCTGCCAATCCCAGATATGGTTTGCTGGTGGATACTGGACATCATAGGCTGGTTGTGCAGGTGGTTGTGGTTGTGGTGGGCTGGTGGCTGATACTCCGCTTTGTCCTTGAACTGAGTCAGCAGCGTGGGTCCCAGCTTGGGCTGGTGAGTCACGCATGGCGGTGCCACTACCATCACCACTACCACCATCTACTGATGCCTGTGGTTTATCCATGCCAAGTGTAGCCACATCATCCTCACTATCACTATCTAAACCTGGTGTAGGGCCACGGAATGTACTCTGGGATGTACTCCAGGATGTACTCCGTCCCCTGAGCACAGCATAGGGTACACTACCCGAGCGCATGCGGCAGCGCACATACCGACGCTTCACTGGTTTTTATGATTCCTCACTATCACTACTCGAATGATCGTCAAGCGCAATAAAATCACAATCCACGTCACTATCATCATCATTACTGAAGTCAGAGGCCTGGCCACGCGAAAATATTAGTTTTCTCTTGCGTTGAGGTACAACCGACCGTGAGTCACGAGTGCCCACACCAGAGGTAGAAGGTTGAGGATCGTCAGGGTTTTCTGCACTATTATCAATATCCTGGTCATTCCTTTCAGTCACTAACTGATCAAAGCCATAGAATTCGTCTTCATTTCCACTTCCATCAGTGTCAGAACTATCAGATAGGAAGAGGAGAGTCCCAATTTTCCGGGGAGTGAGAGCTGACTTGCGACAAGGCATGGTGAACAAGGGTAACTGAGCCAGCGTTCCCACAATGCTATCTGGGCGCCTAGATTTTTTGTTTATGGCACACACCCACCACACAGACCCGTTCTCTCACATGTAGGCCTATGAGCGCTTTCGCGCTAAATTTGACAGCGCTAGAATTTTGACGTAGATCTATGGTTTGGACACTCAACGTGAAGCCGTAGATCTATGGGACGGACCCTGAAAGGGTTAAACAGTCCAAACGTATATATACGTTCTTTCGCGTAGCGGCCCAAACGTATATACATGTTTTATTTTTCATTCATTCAAAATTGGCACTATAGGCCTGAGTTGCCTAGACATGAGAGAATGGGTATACGTACTCAGTGTGGGTGGTATGAAAAAAATTGGGGACGCCTGGGTACCACATGGTAGGTCCAGTTACATTCAGCTCCATCTTGGGTCAGCATCATGGCACATCCTCGTGATTCACTCATGCCTCGTCGTATTAACATTCTACTATTCAAGGAAAGTGATATAGATCGTGAGTTTAGTGGATTTGACACCAATAGGGCCAGTAATATTCAAGGAATTAGTGAAAATGTTGATGATAACCCAGATGACTCTCAGCCCATCACCTCTGGGGTAGCCACACCTGACCCTGGGCCAAGCATTTCTGGGGTAGCCAGTGTGGCCACAGCAGACCTTAGGCCAAGCACTTATAGGGTGGCCAGTGTGGCCATACAAGACCCTGGGCCAAGCACCTCTAGAGTGGCGAGTGTTACCCATAGGCAACTTCACAAGAGGAAACTATCATTTTCCCGGTGTTTTAGTGATAGTGAAAGTGATGTAAGTGATGATGAGATTGATTTTATACCATTTGAGGATTTGTCTAGTGATAGTGAAGTTCATTATTCACCAGTGAAGCGCACTTTTAGGCGTCGTTATCTACGTTCAGGCAGTGCGCCATATGCAATCCCCAAGGGTTGTGGCAGGTCACGATCCAAATCCCTGGCCACTGATAGTGAAAGTGATAATGAAGGCGAGTATGCGGGGATGGAGGAAGTAGTGGTGGGTGGCACGGTGCCTGGACCACATGGTGCAGTGGGTGGACAGACAAAGAACCGCCCGGCATCCCCTCAACCATGTGCTGCCTCCACTCCTGCCCCTCCTCCTGCTCCCTCTCGCCCCATGCCACAGGTCCACCCTGCACCATGTGATCATGAGTGGAACTGGACACAAAGTATATTCGTGCCACAGCCTTGTGATTTTGATGCGAGTGGAAGTGGTATCCAGCCAGAATGTCCCATAACGAATGAGTCTACAGAGTTAGACTATTTCCAGTTGTACTTTGACGAGCCTATAATGAACTTGATAGCGACCCAGACAAACAATTGTACTGATATGTCATGGACAACATAACAGAGGTTGGAGAATCGTCACGGCTGCACAGGTGGAAGGACACAACAGTGGCTGAAATGTATTTATTCTTTGCCAGTGTCATGCTTATGCCACATATCTATAAGAACAATATACGTAAGTACTGGTCCATAGACCACTTCGTCAGTATTCCAGTTTTCCGTGACCTCTTTCCCTGCAGCAGATTCACTCCATTGCACTTCTCAGACAGAAATACGCCAAACAGAAATGACCTTCTATACAAAATTCGGGAAGTGTTTATGTATTTGAAGCAGAAATTCAGTGCATACTTTTATCCCTTCAAGAACATTGTTGTTGATGAGTCCTCGATTCTGTTCAAGGGACGCCTGTCATTCAAGCAATATATACCGAGCAAACGTAATCACTTTGGTATAAAACTTTTTGTTATGTGTGACTGTGAGAGTGGTTTTGTGTTGGATGTTATTGTATACACCGGGAGACATACACTTGATGATGACAGACGGATGTTGGGCATTTCCGGTGAGGTTGTTCTCAGGATGATGGAACCATACCTTGGCAAGGGCCATACATTGTACACAGACAATTGGTATACAAGCCCTATGCTCACTGATTTCCTACGTGTGAACAATACTGATATATGTGGAACAGTGAGAAGGAATAGAAAACATATGCCAAGGTTCAGTGGAGGCAGTGTTGAAGGTACAGTGCAAGTGTTCCATGCTAATGACATCATGGCACTGACGTGGCATGACAAACGGGACGTGACATTGCTGTCAACCATCCACAGAAACAAGACGGTACAAACAAACAGACTGAGCAAGTTCAACAAAGAACCTATTCGTGGACTATACGAACAATATGCGACTAGTTGACAAGTGTGACATGACGATAGGGTTTGTTGACTGTGTGCGTAGGAGACATAAGTGGTATATAAAACTGTTTTTTCACCTTGTAGACATTGCAGTGTTCAAGGCATTCAATATGTACGAAATAAAGACTGGAAAATGACAACGTTTTGCAGAATTCTCTCTGAATGTTGTCAAACAGATAGCAAGAAAGTATGGTACCACACCTGTACCTGCCCCTCAACAGCGACCTGTCACACCACAACCTGTCCCCCAACCACAGCCAGTGGGGGAAGTGCCAGACCGAATCACTCCTAACTGTCATTATCTGGTACCAATACCACCTACCCAAAAGAAGAAGAATGCCTAGAAAAAACGTGTTGTGTGTGCTACCACCAAAAACCGACCCCAACAGTGGAAGGACACACGATTCATTTGTTACCAGTGTGGGATGGCACTCTGTATGAATCCATGCTTCATGGAGTATCATACAATCTGGGAGTTCTAGAAACATAAGTGGGACATGTAAATAATAGAATGTGATTCAGCCAGATGTGCAAAATCATTGTCAGTGTGTAAATGTGTGTTTATGACAATATGATGATAATTTTGTATTTAATATTGGTGTATAAACAACAGTTGGCATTGAAATCAGAAGATTTACTGTAAAACATAATTATCATATCATGAAAACCAAGAAAATGAAAAAAAAATGGAAGAAAACGTCTAATATGTAGAATTTCTGCAAGTGGCAGCACTCCATGTTGCCGTCAGGTGATTGCCAAGTGCCAACTTCGCAGCCTCATATCTCGGCAAGTACTGACCCTAAAAAATTTTTTTATTTTAAAACACTTAAAAAAATGTGCACTTTTTTTTTCTATAAATTTTTTTTTTTTTTTTCCAAAATATTTGGGCCGCTGCGCGAGTGAACATATATATACATATGGACCATTTAAGGGTTAATCATGAATGGTTTGAAAGGATTTTCATAGCAAACATAAAACTTAAAGTTATAATTTTAGGTGGTGACATTTTTGAAGTTTCACTAAGGGGTGATTCCTTGATTAGCGACGAATTCGTTTACCGGTGTGGTCTTAGGAACAGAACTCTGTTGGTAAGCGAGGAGAGGGTGTAACTTTAAAGCACTTGAAATTTTGGAAAGTTTTTAGACATAAGCAATAAATGCAGAGCTCATGGAGGATATACACATGGTGGTGCACAGATGCCGTAATGATTTGAAATGTCCATATTAGCGAATCGCCGCAAAGCAGGGCTCTCCTGTATTAAACAACTATGGTGACATCACACATCCTTGTGACATCACACATCCTTGTCTAAGGCCTACATTTACTGAGAAATAATCTCCCTCCTACATACTCTAACCTGTAACACACTATCTTCATAAAAACTCGTAGCTGCTTTCAGTAACTTACCACCTATTCCATATACGTACAGTGGTCCCCCAACCTACAATATTAACCCTTTCAGGGTCGGCAGGCCCTCTACTAAACTTGTTGTCAGGGTTGGAAATTTTTTGAAAAAAAAAAAAAAAAAAAATTCTTATCGAATGATAGAGAATCTTTTCCTGATTATAATGACACCAGAAGTATGAAATTTGATGGAAAACTTACGGAATTATGCTCTCACGAAGTTAACGGTCTTGACGATGTTTATGCATCGGCGATTTCGCCCACTTTGAGCCCTATTTTCAGCCAATTCCAATGTACCAGTCAACAATAATCATAACTATTTTGCTAGAACTCCACTTTTTATATCGAATGAGTACAAGAAACCACCCATTTACCGATTTCAACTATCCATTAAAGTGGTCAGAAATTTGCAATTTTGCCAATTTCACACAAATTTCAGAAGATGCCAAGTTCCGTATAGGGTCCAGAATAAACAAGACAGACATTTCCTCTGTTCATTAGTCACGTCTGTTACATTTCTTTTGCTTTCCACTTTGAATTTTTATTCTCACAAAAAATAGAAGATTACTGTTATGCAAACTACTGCATTAGTGTAGAAATGGTATAAATAATATCAGTGCACCTGTGAAAGAATATTAGACTCACCAGTTGATGTGTATTGGACGCATGGTATGTTTTGTTTGCTTTTGAACTTTTGCAAAAATCGAACATTTCTGCTACTTTGAGCTCAATTTCAAGATACTTTTCATTGTGAAACCAATCAAAATCATCTCAATTTCCATAATATGTCTTCCATTCTATAAAATGCGACCAGGAAAACTAGAATACAACCATAAATAGCATAGAAAAGTACACTGCAAAGTCGCTGTTTTAAACCAAAAACACAGTCGGAGGTTTTTTCTCATGCACTGTGTGCCGCAGGATTTTTTTTATACTGCACACACTGACCACATAGACCCATTCTTTTATATGTAGGCCTACCAGCTTTCTCTCATTAGATTTGAAGGCGCTAGAATTTATGCGTACTAGTACGCGCCCAAACCTTGGCATGCAAGCCGTATTAGTACGGCACCAATCCTGAAAGGGTTAATCCATTCCTGAGAGCCCATTGTAAGACGAAATGATTGTAGGTTGAATTAATTTTCCCCGTAAGAAATAATGGAAATCAAATTAATCCGTGCAAGACACCCAAAAGTATGAAAAAAAAAATTTTACCACATGAAATATACATTTTCTACTCTACTAAATGAACAATAAATGAGACACTTACCTTTATTGAAGATGCACAATGACTGATGAGACACTGTGTCCTGGGAGTGCCTTTTCCTCCTGAGTAATGTAGGTCCTGTTTGGCATTTTCTTCCAGAACAGGCCTTATCACACTGTGTATGCCACTACGATTCTTAAATCTTTCAGACCAACCTTTGCTGGCCTTAAATTCACCAATATGAGCACTGGTTCCAGGCATTTTTTCCTATTCACCTGGGTGTTAGACAGTCCTCGATGACACACTGACTTTTTTGGGTTATCCAGGGTGGCTAACCCTCTGGGGTTAATTATTTCTCGGTATTCTCGATAAGCCACACCAACAACGGTGCTACAGCAGCAGTAGTAGCTGACGGTGCTACAGCAGCAGCAGCAGCTGATGGTGCTACAGCAGCAGCAGCAGCTGACGGTGCTACAGCAGCAGCAGCAGCAGCAGCTGATGGTGCTACAGCAGCAGCAGCAGCTGACTGTGGTACGATAGTATTTCAGTAATATTTCTCACCCTTTTTACCACAGGGTTAGCACTAGAAGTTTTCTTTGGGCTCATGGTGGCTTATTTAGCAGTTAGAAGCACTAAAAACACTGGAATAATACAAAATATTCTGAATGTATGCTTGGGAGCGACCGCTCTGGCTTGTAAACATTGGCACACTAACTGCAGGCAGGCCAGCTGAGGCACGATCAGGCGGACAGACATGTGGACATGGTACCAGACGAATGCTGTAGGTCGAGTTGTTCAACGTACGTCGGGGTCAAATTTTTATGCTGAAAACTACTGTAGGTCGATTTTAACATAGGCTGGGGACATTGTACATCGGGGGTCCACTGTACTTGCAACATTTGCCACATTGCTTCCCAATCCACCCTATCACATGCCTTTTCCAAATCCATAAATGCAGCGAAAACCTTTTACCTTTTTCTAAATACTGCTCATATATATGCTTTGCTGTAAACACTTGGTCTACAACCTCTTACCCTTCTTGAAGCCTCCTTGTAAATTTGCAGTCCTGCTCTCCATCTTGCTTTTAATTCTTTCAGTAATAATTCTACCATACACCTTACCAGGTATACCCAACAGGCTTTTTTTTTTTTTTTTTTTTTTATTATTATTATTATCATCACACTGGCCAATTCCCACCAAGGCAGGGTGGCCCGAAAAAGAAAAACTTTCACCATCATTCCCTCCATCACTGTCTTGCCAGAAGGGTGCTTTACACTACAGTTTTTAAACGCAACATTAACACCCCTCCTTCAGAGTGCAGGCTTATTCCCCTGTAATTTCTACACACACTTTTGTTCTCTTTGCCTTTATACAGAGGAACTAGACATGCTCTCTGCCAGTCTCTTGGTACCTTCCCCTCTTTCATACATTTATTAAATAAAAGCACCAACCATTCCAGAACTATCTCCCCACTTGCTTTTGACATTTCTGTCTTGATCCCAATCAATCCCAGCTGCTTTACCCTCTCTCATTCTACCCACAGCCTCATGTGCCTTCCCCACTTTCACATCTGGCTCTTCCTTACTCCTACAAGATGTTATACCTTCCTGCCCAGTGTATGAAATCACAGCTTTCCTATCCATAACATTTAAAAATTCCTCAAAATATTCCCTCCATCTTCCTGATACCTCCAGCTCACTTCTACTTTGTAAAAACATCTCATATGCTAACTTTCCCTCTCTTACTATTTATCTAGTCACTCCACCAATTGCTCTTTTTCCCTCCCACACCCACTTTCCTATAACCACAAATTTCTGCTGAACACGCTAACACTACATTCTTAAATCTACTCTATACCTTTTCAACCTCATTCCCTATACTCTCACTAACCCATTTTTCTTCCAATAGTTGTTTATATCTTGCCCTAACCCTATATATTGTTCAATTGGTCTACACATCCCCTACCCTTCCTAAAGATTCCTTGTTCATCTGTGATCCTGTTCTCCATCATGCCCTGAATTCTTTCAGTAATAACCTTACCGTACACTTTACTAGGTATACTCAGCAAGCTTATTTCCCTTTAATTTTTACACTCTTCCTTTTTACTAAAGAACAGTGCACACACACTGCTAATTCCTAGGTACCTTTTCCTCTTTCATACATTTATTGAACAAAAGAGGGAGCTGGACAGACACCTAAAGTCAGTACCTGACCAATCGGGCTGTGGTTCTTATGCTGAATATATGCAGCTGGCAGTAACAGCCTTGTTGATCAGGCTCTTAGCCACCACAAGGCTTGGTCATGGACTGGGCCACAGGGGTGTTGACCCTTATAGCACCCTCCAGGTAGACTCCACAACTATATCCCCACCTACTTTGAACATTTCTTCATCCCATCAATCCCAGTTGCTTTACCCCATTTCATTTTACCCACTGCCTCGTGCACCTCCACCACTCGCATCTGGGTCTTACTCCCTCCTAAAGGATGTTATACTGCCCTGGCCAATGCATAAAATCACTGCCTCCCTTCAACAGTTTTTAATAGCTCCCAAAATATTCCTTCCATCTTCCCAATACCTCCAGCTTTTGCATCTGATAACTCCTTTCTTCTGTCTTGAACTGTGAAATTCATTCATTCCTTAGGCTTTCTCATCCTATTAATCTCACTGCAAAACTTTTTCTTATTCTCAGCAAAATTTATTGACAAAACCTCACTCACTCTGTCATTTGCTCTCCCTTTACACTCCCTCGCCATTCACTTAACCTCTCTTTTACTCTCCATATACAGGCATACCTCATTAACCCTTAAATGGCCCAAACATACATGTATATATACGTTCTTATGCATAGTGCCCCAAATGTATATATACGTTTTATTTTTCCTGCCTTCAAATTTGACACGATTGGCCTGATGCCTTGTCAGCATAGAATGGGTCCTAACACTCAGTGTGCGTGGTATTAAAAAAATCTGGGACCATTTAGTACCTTGTGGGAGTGCCAGTTTAAACTGAGTGCCAGCTAGAGCAAACAGTGCAGCAAACACCAAGGATTCACTGATGTAATGTCATATTAACATTCCTCTTTTAAGAGGAAAGTGATGTTAACCCCAAGTTTAGGGTCTGTCTATCTCTGTATCTCTGTCTATCTTTGCTTCCTCTGTCTGTCTATCTCTGTCTGTCTCTGTCTACCTCTGTCTATCTGTCTCTGTATCTGTTTTTGTCTGTCTCTGTATCTCTTTCAATCTCTCTCTCTTTCTATCTGTCTATCAATGTCTCACAGGTACACATAAATACAAGTATACATTGTGTAAATTATCTAGGATAACCCAAAAAATTCCAGACAGTGCTATACTCTGCATGAAGATATGAGTAAAGGTGTTGACACAGTCTTGTTTGTGTACCAGCAATAGCAAAGTGAGGGCCATGCTCATCAAATATCTCTAATCTTTTCTTATCTGCTTCCTCCTCTTCGTCCTCCTCATCGTCCTCCTCCTCGTCCTCCTCCTCGTCCTCCTCCTCGTCCTCCTCCTCGTCCTCCTCCTCGTCCTCCTCCTCGTCCTCCTCCTCGTCCTCCTCCTCGTCCTCCTCCTTGTCCTCCTCCTCGTCCTCCTCCTCGTCCTCCTCCTCGTCCTCCTCCTCGTCCTCCTCCTCGTCCTCCTCCTCGTCCTCCTCATCGTCCTCCTCCTCGTCCTCCTCCTCGTCCTCCTCATCGTTCTCCTCCTCGTCCTCCTCATCGTTCTCCTCCTCGTCTTCCTCCTCGTCCTCCTCATCGTCCTCCTCCTCGTCCTCCTCCTCGTCCTCCTCCTCGTCCTCTTCCTCGTCCTCCTCCTCGTCCTCCTCCTCGTCCTCCTCATCGTCCTCCTCCTCGTCCTCCTCCTCGTCCTCCTCATCGTTCTCCTCCTCGTCCTCCTCATCGTTCTCCTCCTCGTCCTCCTCCTCGTCCTCCTCATCGTCCTCCTCCTCGTCCTCCTCATCTTCCTCCTCCTCGTCCTCCTGCTCGTCCTCTTCCTCGTCCTCCTCCTCGTCCTCCTCCTCGTCCTCCTCCTCGTCCTCCTCCTCGTCCTCCTCCTCGTCCTCCTCCTCGTCCTCCTCATCGTCCTCCTCCTCGTCCTCCTCCTCGTCCTCCTCATCGTTCTCCTCCTCGTCCTCCTCATCGTTCTGCTCCTCGTCCTCCTCCTCGTCCTCATCGTCCTCCTCCTCGTCCTCCTCCTCGTCCTCCTCCTCGTCCTCCTCCTCGTCCTCCTCCTCGTCCTCCTCCTCGTCCTCCTCCTCGTCCTCCTCCTCGTCCTCCTCCTCGTCCTCCTCCTCGTCCTCCTCCTCGTCCTCCTCCTCGTCCTCCTCCTCGTCCTCCTCCTCGTCCTCCTCCTCGTCCTCCTCCTCGTCCTCCTCCTCGTCCTCCTCCTCGTCCTCCTCATCGTCCTCCTCCTCGTCCTCCTCCTCGTCCTCCTCATCGTTCTCTTCCTCGTCCTCCTCCTCGTTCTCCTCCTCGTCCTCCTCCTCGTCCTCCTCATCGTCCTCCTCCTCGTCCTCCTCCTCGTCCTCCTCCTCGTCCTCCTCCTCGTCCTCCTCCTCGTCCTCCTCATCGTCCTCCTCCTCGTCCTCCTGCTCGTCCTCCTCATCGTTCTCCTCCTCGTCCTCCTCATCGTTCCTCCTCCTCGTCCTCCTCCTCGTCCTCCTCATCGTCCTCCTCCTCGTCCTCCTCATCTTCCTCCTCCTCGTCCTCCTCCTCGTCCTCTTCCTCGTCCTCCTCCTCGTCCTCCTCCTCGTCCTCCTCCTCGTCCTCCTCCTCGTCCTCCTCCTCGTCCTCCTCCTCGTCCTCCTCATCGTCCTCCTCCTCGTCCTCCTCCTCGTCCTCCTCATCGTTCTCCTCCTCGTCCTCCTCATCGTTCTCCTCCTCGTCCTCCTCCTCGTCCTCCTCATCGTCCTCCTCCTCGTCCTCCTCCTCGTCCTCCTCCTCGTCCTCCTCCTCGTCCTCCTCCTCGTCCTCCTTCTCGTCCTCCTCTTCGTCCTCCTCATCGTCCTCCTCCTCGTCCTCCTCCTCGTCCTCCTCATCGTTCTCCTCCTCGTCCTCCTCATCGTTCTCCTCCTCGTCCTCCTCCTCGTCCTCCTCCTCGTCCTCCTCCTCGTCCTCCTCATCGTCCTCCTCCTCGTCCTCCTCCTCGTCCTCCTCCTCGTCCTCCTCCTCGTCCTCCTCCTCGTCCTCCTCCTCGTCCTCCTCATCGTCCTCCTCCTCGTCCTCCTCCTCGTCCTCCTCCTCGTCCTCCTCATCGTTCTCCTCCTCGTCCTCCTCCTCGTCCTCCTCATCGACCTCCTCCTCCTCGTCCTCCTCCTCGCCCTCCTCCTCGTCCTCCTCCTCCTCGTCCTCCTCCTCGTCCTCCTCGTCCTCCTCCTCGTCCTCCTCCTCGTCCTCCTCATCCTCGTCCTCCACGTCCTCGTCCCCCTTGTCCCCCTCGTCCTCCTCCTTGTCCTCCTCGTCCTCCTCCTCGTCCTCCTCCTCGTCCTCCTCCTCGTCCTCCTCCTCGTCCTCCTCCTCGTCCTCCTCCTCGTCCTCCTCCTCGTCCTCCTCCTCGTCCTCCTCCTCGTCCTCCTCCTCGTCCTCCTCCTCGTCCTCCTCCTCGTCCTCCTCCTCGTCCTCCTCCTCGTCCTCCTCCTCGTCCTCCTCCTCGTCCTCCTCCTCGTCCTCCTCCTCGTCCTCCTCCTCGTCCTCCTCCTCGTCCTCCTCGTCCTCCTCCTCGTCCTCCTCCTCGTCCTCCTCCTCGTCCTCCTCCTCGTCCTCCTCCTCGTCCTCCTCCTCGTCCTCCTCCTCGTCCTCCTCCTCGTCCTCCTCATCGTCCTCCTCCTCGTCCTCCTCCTCGTCCTCCTCCTCGTCCTCCTCATCGTCCTCCTCATCGTCCTCCTCCTTGTCCTCCTCCTCTTCCTCCTCATCCTCATCCTCCCCGTCCTCGTCCTCGCCCTTCTCATCCTCCTCCTCGTCCTCCTCATCCTCTCCCTCATCCTCGTCCTACTCCTGGTCCTCCTCCTCGTCCTCGTCCTATTCATCCTCCTTGTCCTACTCCTGGTCCTCCTCCTGGTCCTCCTCCTCGTCCTCCTCCTCGTCCTCCTCCTCGTCCTCCTCCTCGTCCTCCTCCTCGTCCTCCTCCTCGTCCTCCTCCTCGTCCTCCTCCTCGTCCTCCTCCTCGTCCTCCTCCTCGTCCTCCTCCTCGTCCTCCTCCTCGTCCTCCTCCTCGTCCTCCTCCTCGTCCTCCTCCTCGTCCTCCTCCTCGTCCTCCTCCTCGTCCTCCTCCTCGTCCTCCTCATCGTCCTCCTCCTCGTCCTCCTCCTCGTCCTCCTCCTCGTCCTCCTCCTCGTCCTCCTCCTCGTCCTCCTCCTCGTCCTCCTCCTCGTCCTCCTCCTCGTCCTCCTCCTCGTCCTCCTCGTCCTCCTCCTCGTCCTCCTCCTCGTCCTCCTCCTCGTCCTCCTCGTCCTCCTCGTCCTCCTCCTCGTCCTCCTCGTCCTCCTCCTCGTCCTCCTCCTCGTCCTCCTCCTCGTCCTCCTCCTCCTTGTCCTCCTCCTCCTTGTCCTCCTCCTCCTCGTCCTCCTCATCCTCATCATCCTCCTCCTCCTCCTCGTCCTCCTCCTCGTCCTCCTCCTCGTCCTCCTCCTCGTCCTCCTCCTCGTCCTCCTCCTCGTCCTCCTCCTCGTCCTCCTCCTCGTCCTCCTCCTCGTCCTCCTCCTCGTCCTCCTCCTCGTCCTCCTCCTCGTCCTCCTCCTCGTCCTCCTCATCGTCCTCCTCCTCGTCCTCCTCCTCGTCCTCCTCCTCGTCCTCCTCCTCGTCCTCCTCCTCGTCCTCCTCCTCGTCCTCCTCCTCGTCCTCCTCCTCGTCCTCCTCCTCGTCCTCCTCCTCGTCCTCCTCCTCGTCCTCCTCCTCGTCCTCCTCCTCGTCCTCCTCCTCGTCCTCCTCCTCGTCCTCCTCCTCGTCCTCCTCCTCGTCCTCCTCCTCGTCCTCCTCCTCGTCCTCCTCCTCGTCCTCCTCCTCGTCC
>NC_091292.1:90815956-90848608 GCF_038502225.1 Cherax quadricarinatus
TCCTCGTCCTCCTCCTCATCCTGCTTCTCCTCCTCATCCTCCTCCTCTTCCTCCCCCTCGTCCTCCTCCTCCCCCTCGTCCTCCTCCTCCCCATCCTCCTCGTCCTCCTCGTCCTCCTCATCCTCCTCCTCCTCCTCATCCTCCTCCTCCTCATCCTCCTCATCCTCCTCCTTGTCCTCCTCCTCGTACTCCTCTTCCTCGTCCTCCTCCTCCTTGTCCTCCTCGTCCCCCTCTTCCTCCTCCTCCTCGTCCTCCTCCTCATCCTCCTCCTCGTCCTCCTCCTCTTCCTCGTCCTCCTCCTCCTTGTCCTCCTCCTCCTCCTCCTCCTCCCCGTCCTCCCCGTCTTCCTCCCCATCCTCCTTCCCATCCTCCCCGTCCTCCTCCTCCTTGTCCTCCTCCTCCTCGTCCTCCTCGTCCTCCTCCTCCTCGTCCTACTCCTCCTCGTCCTCCTCCTCCTTGTCCTCCTCCTCCTCGTCCTCCTCCTCCTCCTCGTCCTCCTCCTCTTCCTCCTCCTCCTCCTCCTCATCCTCCTCCTCCTCATCCTCCTCCTCGTCCTCCTCCTCCCCCTCCTTCTCCTCCTTGTCCTCCTCCTCCTCCTCGTCCTCCTCCTCCTCCTCCTCCTCCTCCTCCTTGTACCCCCTCCTCGTCCTCCTCCCCCTCCTCGTCCTCCCCGTCCTCCCCATCTGCTCATCCTCCTCCCCGTCCTTCTCCCCGTCCTCCCCATCCTTGTCCCCATCCTCCTCCTCGTCGTCCTCCTCCTCCTCCTCGTCCTCGTTGTCCTCCTCCTCCTCCTCCTCGTCCTCGTCGTCCTCCTCCTCCTCGTCCTCCTCCTCCTCCTCCTCCTCCTCCTCCTCGTCCTCGTCCTCCTCGTCCTCCTCCTCCTCCTCCTCATCCTCCTCCTCTTCCTCGTCCTCCTTGTCCTCGTCCTCCTCCTCCTCGTCCTCCTCCTCATCCTCCTCCTCCTCGTCCTCCTCCTCCTCCTCCTCCTCGTCCTCGTCCTCGTCCTCCTCCTCCTCCTCGTCCTCGTCCTCCTCCTCCTCCTCCTCCTCGTCCTCCTCCTCCTTTTCCTCCTCCTCCTCGTCCTCCTCGTCCTCCTCCTCCTCCTTCTCCTTTTCCTCCTCCTCCTCCTCATCCTCCTCCCTTTCCTCATCCTCGTCCTCGTCCCCCTCCTCCTCCTCCCCCTCTTCGTCCTCCTCCCCGTCCTCGTCCTCCTCCCAGTCCTCCCCATCCTCCTCCCCGTCCTCCTCCCCGTCCTCCTCCCCGTCCTCCTCCCCGTCCTTCCCGTCCTCCTCCTCGTCCTCCTCCTCGTCCTCCTCCTCATCCTCTTCCTCGTCCTCCTCCTCCTCCTCCTTCCCGTCCTCCTCCCCGTCCTCGTCGTCGCCCTTCTCCTCCTCGTCGTCCTCGTCCTCCTCTTCGTCCTCCTCGTCCTCCTCCTCCTCCTCCTCCTGCTCCTCCTCCTCCTCCTCCTTTTCCTCCTCCTTCTCCACCTCCTCCTCCTCCACCTCCTCCTCCTCCCCGTCCTCGTCCTCGTCCCCATCCTCCTCCCCGTCGTCCTCCCCGTCCTCCTCCCCGTCGTCCTCCCCGTTGTCCTCCCCGTCCTCCTTCACGTCCTCCTCCCCATCCTCCTCCCCGTCCTCCTCCCCGTCCTCCTCGTCCTCCTCCTCGTCATCGTCCTCCTCCTCCTCCTTTTCCTCCTCCTCCTCCTCCTTTTCCTCCTTTTCCTCCTCCTCCTCCTCCTCCTCTTCCTCCTCTTCCCCCCCCATATCCAGAACATTGCTGGGACATATAAATACTTTGTATATATTCCAAGACAATAGTAAATGGCCAAGGCAGGTGTAAATGTCCACCTGTCGGTGTGTTTGTGACAATTTGAGTACAATTTCAGTACCTAATACTAGTGTCAGAACAAAGATTGGTTATAAAATGACAAGAACTACTACAAATTGTAATTATCGGAACATAAAAATTACATAAAATAATATGAAAAATGAAAAAAAAGGTATATCGGCATAAATTCTGCAAGCATCAGGACTCGATGTTGCTGTCACATAAGCATCCAGTGCCAACTTCTGGGCCTCATATCTCGGTAAGTACTGACCCTAATTTTTTTTTTACTCTAAAACATGTCAAAAAATGTGTTCTTTTTTCTTTAATTTTTTTTTTTTTTTTATCAAAATATTCGGGGCACTGCGCGAGTGAATGTATATATATGTTTGGACCATTTAAGGGTTAATACTGTGCAGACTTTAGAGCACTTTTCTAATATGGCTCTTTTAAATTATATTCTTTCTTCTCTTTCAACAAACAAACCGTATCCCACCAAAGCAGGGCGTCCCAAAAAGAAAAACAAAAGTTTCTCTTTTTAACTTTAGTAATGTGTACAGGAGAAGGGGTTACTAGCCCCTTGCTCCCGGCATTTAGGTCTCCTCTTACAACACGCATGGTTTACAGAGGAAGAATTCTGTTCCACTTCCCCATGGAGATAAAAGGAAATAAACCAGAACAAGAACTAGTAAGACAATAGAAAACTTAGAGGGGGTGTGTATATATATGCTTGTACATGCAACTGTAGTGTGATCTAAGTGTAAGTAGAGGTAGCAAGACGTACTTGAATTCTTGCATGTTTATGAAGCAGAAAAAGAGACCAACAATCCTACCATCATATAAAACAACAATTATAGGCTTTCATTTTACACTCACTTGGCAGGACAGTAGTACCTCCCTGGGCAGTTGCTGTCTACCAACCTATTTTTTTTTTTTTAACAAACCAGCCATATTCCACCAAGGCAGGGTGGCCCAAAAAGAAAAACAAAAGTTTCTCTTTTTAAATTTAGTAATTTATACAGGCAGAGATAAAACCCGCAATCAGAGTCTCAAAACTCCAGACCGTCGCGTTAGCCACTTGACCAGCTAGCCACAATAAGATTCGTCCAACTAGGTATATTTCTACACCACCATGGTCACAGTGGTGCCTATGCTAACCTTTCTATGGTGTAGAAATATACCTAGTTGGACGAAGCTTATTGTGGCTAGCTGGTCCAGTGGCTAACACAACGGTCTGGAGTTTTGAGACTCTCTGATCACGGGTTCTATCCCCACTCGTGGTATGATTTGTTTGCAATCGTGTCATTACGATTTTGTGAGTCATGTTAACGGCTTTGAGGGGACTTGAGCTAGAGTTTGTCACGGCCACGCTAGCTGGAGATTCGTCTGTAAAAACTTGCATTTGTGGTCACAGTGGTGCCTATGCTAACCTTCCTATGGTGTAGAAATATACCTAATTGGACGAATCTTATTGTGGCTAGCTGGTCCAGTGGCTAACGCAATGGTCTGGAGTTTTGAGACTCTCTGATCGCGGGTTCTATCCCCACCCGTGGTATGGTTTGTTTGCAATCGTGTCATTACGATTTCGTGAGTCATGTTAACGGCTTTGAGGGGACTCAAGCTAGAGTTCATCACAGCCACGCTAGCTGGAGATTCGTCTGTAAAAACTTGCATTTGTGGTCACAGTGGTGCCTGTGCTAACCTTCCTATGGTGTAGAAATACACCTACCATCCGACTTACGACCTGCTCGACTTACGACCACTCGACTTACGACCGTGTTTTTTTATGACAAATTTCTGAGAAATAAACAACTATTTGTGTTGTACACAGTGTTTATCCTAAACCTTACAATATAAAATACAGTACTAACAGCATAAAAAGTAAAGTAAAACATGAAATACCAAAATAAAACAATAAAATAAAGTCATTACAAAAATGTTTTGTTAATATTCAGTAGTAAAGTTCGACTTACGACCATTTCGACTTACGACCGGTTTCTCGGAACCGAACTCGGTCGTAAGTCGGATGGTAGGTGTATACAGTGGAACCTCAAAAATCGAACGTATCACATATCAAACGTTTCGAAAATAAGACCATTTTTTCAGACAAACTGTGTCCCTATTATCGAACTCGCCCCTATTTTCGGACCGTCGGGTACGGGACCTGCCCGCTCTGTCCGCGTCCCCGCGCAGGCACCGTGAGCAGCCTAGCTTTGTTTATGCTTGAGTGAACACTAACCTGCGATCTCATTCACACATTTTACGATTATTTAATTGTGTTTAGTGCTTGTGGGGCTGTGAAATAAGCTGCCATGGGCCCAAAGAAACGTGCTAGCGGTACCCCTGTGGTAAAGAAAGTGAGAAACACCATAGATGTGAAGAAGGAAATAATACAGAAGTATGAGCTTGGAGTGAGACTTGTTGAGCTTGCCAGGATGTACAGAGAACTGTGGACAGTTATTTTGTGAGACAGAAACAGAGGACTGTAGACAGTTATTTTGTGAGACTGGGGTCCAATGACTCTCAAGCTGGTCCTAATGGCATTAAAATACAGAGAAGGGAAGCAACCCCAGAGAGGGCTTTGATACCGGAAGTCCTCATGGAGGGGGATTCTCCTTCCAAACAATAACCCCAACTCCCTCTCTCCTCCTCCCTATCTTCCAGATGCTATAACCAATCTTCAATAAAGGCAAGTAAAAATGTTATTTTATATTACTATACATAATTAAATACTATAGCATTTGTTGTGTGTATGTAAAACTGTAATTAATCTCTATAAAATGTATTTTTTTTGTGAATACAGTGGTCCCCCGCTTTTCGTAGTTCCCGGCAATCATAAAATTCGCCAATCATAGAGGTATTTTCGTATAAACATGGACTCGCTTTTCATAGGTTGACTCGCGAGTCGTAGTTCGTCCAGGACGCGTACCCATGGCATGAGCCAGGGCGGCAGCCAGTCTGGCATTGTTTACCATGAGCGAAGGTCCCCTCACGTGCTCCAGCAAAATATTTCATAATATTCCATTTATTTTAGTGCTTGCAAGTACTAAATAAGCTACCGTGGCTCCAAAGAAAGCTCCTAGTGCCAATCCTGTGGTAAAGAAGGTGAGAAATACGATTGAATTTAAAAACCATCATTGAACAATGTGAAAGTTATTATTGGTGTGGATAAATGAGAAACAATTAGCAGGAGATACTCTTATGACTTCGTTTATTTGTGAAAAGGCTAGGCAGTTGCATGAAGATTTGGTAAAGAAATTGCCTGCAAATAGTGGTGAAGTGAGTGAATTTAAGGCCAGCAAAGGCTGGTTTGAGAGATTTAAGAACCGTACTGGCATACACAGTGCGGTAAGGCATGGTGAGGCTGCCAGTTCAGACCACAAGGCGGCTGAAAAATATGTGCATGAATTCCAGGAGTACATAGAGGCTGAAGGACTGAAACCTGAACAAGTGTTCAATTGTGACGAAACAGGCCTCTTTTGGAAGAAAATGCCAAAGAGGACCCTCATTACACAAGAGGAAAAGGCAATGCCAGGACACAAGCCTATGAAAGACAGGCTGACGCTAATGTTCTGTGCTAATGCTAGTGGGGATTTCAAAGTGAAGCCATTACTAGTGTACCATTCTGAAAATCCCAGAGTGTTCAGGAAAAACAATGTTATGAAGAGTAAATTGTGTGTGTTTTGGAAATCTAATAGTAAGGCATGGGTCACGAGGGAAATTTTCGTCGAGTGGTTCAATGAAGTGTTTGGCCCTAGTGTGAAGGAGTATCTCCTGGAAAAGAAATTGGATCTCAAGTGCCTGCTAGTAATGGACAATGCACCTGCTCATCCTCCAAACTTGGATGACCTAATTTTCGAGGAGTTTGGGTTCATCACAGTAAAGTTCTTGCCCCCGAATACCACTCCTCTCCTCCAACCCATGGACCAGCAAGTTATTGCAAACTTTAAAAAACTCTACACAAAAGCAATGTTTCACAGGTGCTTGACTGTGACCACAGGCACTCACTTGACCCTAAGGGAATTTTGGAGAGAACACTTCAGCATCCTCCACTGCATAACCCTTATAGGTATGGCTTGGGAGGGAGTGACTACCAGGACTTTGAACTCTGCCTGGAGAAAATTGTGGCCAGATTGTGTCGACAAGAGGGATTTTGAAGAATTTGGGACTGACCCTAATGAGCCTATGTCTGTTGTAAAATCAATTGTGGCACTGGGGAGTTCCATAGGGTTGGATGTGAGTTTGGAGGATGTGGAAGAATTGGTGGAAGACCACAATGAAGAGCTCACCACTGAGGAGCTGCAAGAGCTTCAGCAGGAAGAGCAACACATCGCAGCTCAGAATCTTGCTGCAGAGGAGGAGAAAGAGAGATGGAAGAAGGTGCCTTCTTCAGAAATTAAAGAGATTTTTACTATGTGGGGTAAGATGGAAAGCTTTATGGAGAAACATCACCCTAACAAGGTTGTTGCAAGCCAGGTTGGCAACATGTACAGTGACAAAGTCTTGGGCCATTTTAGGGAAGTGTTAAAGAGATGCCAGAAACAGAGCTCTCTCCACAGTTATTTTGTGAGACAGGACTCCAGTGACTCTCAAGGTGGTCCTAGTGGCATTAAGAAACAGAGAAGAGAAGCAACCCCAGAAAAGCAAATGGTACCTGAGGTGTTGATGGAAGGGGATTCCCCTTCCAAACTATAAACAATCCACTCTCTCTCCTCCTCCAGTCTCCCATACACTAAGAAGAATCTCCAATAAAGGTAAGTGTTATGCTGTTAATGTTTCATTCATCATTTCCCATTGTATTGTTTATGTACTACATGTATATTTCATGTTAAAAAATTTTTTGTTTTAATACTTCTGGGTGTCAGGAACGGATTAATTGTATTTACATTATTTCTTATGGGGAAAATTGATTCGTAAATCGTAAATTTCATTTATAGTAATGGCTCCAGGAACGGATTAATTACGAACAACGAGGGACCACTGTATTTTTGGGTTTCTGGAACGGATTAATTGTATTTCCATTATTTCTTATGGGAAATATTGCTTCGAATTTCAGACTTTTCGAATTAAGAACTAGCTCCTGGAATGGATTAAGTTCGAAATTTGAGGTTCCACTGTACGTAGTTGGATGAATCTTACTGTGGCTAGCTGGTCCAGTGGCTAACGCGATGGTCTGGAGTTTTGACTCTCTGATCGCAGGTTCTATCCCCGCCCGTGGTATGGTTTTTTTAACATGTGTAGATTACCTAGGATAACTTAAAAATCAGACAATGTGACTTATTTGTATGTGGATGGTGGGGAAGACAGCATAGTTGGTGGGAAGACAGCGTGGGTTTGTGTAAATAACATGGCTGGCTGGCTGATTGACTTTGGCTGTCTCTCTCTCTGTCTGTCTGTATCTATATATGTCTCTGTCTATCTCTGTCTGTGTCTCACAGATATACATAAATGCAATTATACATAGTGTAAATTACCTAGGATAACCCAAAAAATCGAGAGAAAGTACAGTGGACCCCCAGTTATCGGTCGTAATCCGTTCCTGAAGGTCGGCCGATGACTGAAATGGCCGATAACCGAATTAATATTTCCCATAAGAATTAATGAAAAAATTAATTCGTTCCAAACAAAAATATTCACAAACAAATTATTTTTTACAATTATGTAAGTATTACATACCTTTATTGAAGGCTAATGCTGGCTTCTGGAAGAAAGGGAGGAGTTAGTGTTTGGAAGGGGAATCCCCCTCCATGAAGACTTTAGGTAGCAATGCCTTCTCTGGGGTTACTTCCCTTCTCTGTCTTTTAATGCCACTAGAACCAGCTTGAGAGTCATTGGACCCCTGTTTCACAAAATAACTGTCCAGAGTGCTCTGTTTCTGGTGTCTCTTTAAGATTTCCCTGAAGTGGGACAGAGTTTTGCCACTAAACATGTTGCAGATATGGCTTGTTCAGCTTTGCCAGGGTGGTGTTTCTCTACAAAAGCTTGCATCCTGGTCCACATTGTACACACCTCTTTAACCCTTTCAGGGTCCGTGCCGTAGATCTACGCCATGAGCTCAGTTCATTCTGATAAGCTGTGAGCAGTAAATTTGGACCTAGATATGAGAGAATACATCTATGTGGTATGTGTGCACCACATAAAACAAATCCTGCAACACACAGTGCATAATGAGAGTAAAAAAACAGACCGTAATTTTTTATTAAAACAGCGACTTTGCAGTGTTTTTTTGTAGTTGTATTTGCAATTTTTTTTGTCTCATTTGATAGAATGGAAGATTATTTTTTTTATTTTTTATTATCACACTGGCCGATTCCCACCAAGGCAGGGTGGCCCGAAAAAGAAAAACTTTCACCATCATTCACTCCATCACTGTCTTGCCAGAAGGGTGCTTTACACTACAGTTTTTAAACTGCAACATTAACACCCCTCCTTCAGAGTGCAGGCACTGTACTTCCCATCTCCAGGACTCAAGTCCGGCCTGCCGGTTTCCCTGAATCCCTTCATAAATGTTACTTTGCTCACACTCCAACAGCACGTCAAGTATTAAAAACCATTTGTCTCCATTCACTCCAGAATGGAAGATATACTACAGAAATAGAGATGATTTTGATTGGTTTTAGTACTGGAAATGGCTTGAAACTGAGCTCAAAGTAGCAGAAATGTTAAATTTTTGCCTATGTTCAAGAGTAAACAAATGACCTCACAAGTCTAATACATGACAGCTGGTGGGTCTAATATACATTTACAAATGTGGTGATATTATTTATACAATTATTACAGTATTGCATAGCAGTAAATTTTCTATTTTTTGGTTTGAACAAAAATTCATTATGTGAATAAAAAATAAAAATGGAAATAATTTGTAAAGCCTGAAAACGTAACTAATGAACAGAGGAAATGTTAGTTTAGTGCCAGGAATGCCTGCATTGTTTATTCTGGACCCTATTTTGAAATTGGAATATTTTGAACTTTGCATTAAATTACCAACTTCCGGTCACATTATTTTGTTGTTGAAACAGTTGACTTGGTGATTTCTTGTGCTCAATCAATAGAATAGAAGTAATACTAGTGAAATAGCTAAGAATTTGGTTGACTGGAGTACTGTAATTGGCCTAAAATGGGAGTCAAATTCGGCAAAATCGCTGATACGTAAATATCGCCAACACATCAAAATTCGCGAAAATATAATTTTGTCGATTTTCCATCAAATTTCGCAGTTTTTGTTTTATTACCTTCAGAAAAAGATTCTCAACCATTTCATAAGAAAAAATAACAAAATAATTTTTTGAAAATTCTTGGACCCTCGTGTACACTTTGAAATTTGGCCTCTGGACCCTGAAAGGGTTAAAATACGTATTACTTATATTAAACCCCTTTCTATACAAAGTTCAATCAAAGGGCTCCCATTATCATTTACACCTGGCACCCCAAACTTACCTACCACACCCTCTCTAAATGTTTCTCCTACTTTAGCATTTAGGTCCCCTACCACAATTACTCTCTCACTTGGTTCAAAGGTTCCTATACATTTGCGTAACATCTCCCAAAATCTCTCTCTCTCCTCTACACTCCTCTCTTCTCCAGGTGCATACACGCTTATTATGACCCACTTTTCACATCCGACCCTTATTTTAATCCACATAATCCTTGAATTTACACATTTATATTCCATTTATATTATTATTATTATATACTCCCAGGTATCCAAAACATTGCTGGGACCTATAAATACTATCTATATATTTCTAGACACTAGTATGTGACTAAGGTAGGTGAAAATGTTCATCTCTCAATGTTTGTGTGGTTATTGTGTAGCATACAACGAGTGAATATATATATATAGTATGCCTTACACTGGTCTCACAGGCCATAAATGTTACTTGAAAAAATAAAACATTAAAAAATAAAAGACAAAAGTAGAATAAAAGTAAATACAACATTACCGGCAGTCCCCGATGTTGCCGTAAATTGTTCACTTTCTGTCAACTTCATGCCTCTGTATCTCGGTAAGTATTGATTGCAGATTTTTTTTACTAAAACACTTAAAAAAATAATCTTAAGATTTTGGTAAGAATTTTTTTTTTTTTTCGAATATTTTTTGACCCTGAATGGGAATTAAGGATCGAGGGTCTCGGCCCTCAAAGGGTTAAGATGGTTTTCATCAGTTTTCAGATTTTATTTATTATTATTTTTCCATATTTTTTTAGGCCTAGTACTATTGTTCACCTAATAAGTGATTGTGTAAATTTGTTTTTAGGCTTTTTTATGCACTGGCAAGTGAAAAAAAAACTGTCATTCACTTTAGGGCAATACATGTATTTGCCTTATGGTGGTGGTCTGGATCCTAACCTGCCATATTAGTTAGGAATGCCTGAACACCATACTCCTTTTATCACTTCTGCATGGTAAAAACCTCTCATATGCAAACTTCCCCCTGACCCCTCCTTTTACCTCATCATTCCACCAGTTGCTCCTCTTCCCTCCTGCACCTACCCTCCTCTATCCACAGACTTCTGCTGCACACACTAACACATCATTCTTAAATATATCCACACCTCTTTAAGTTTCTCATTTCATATACTCTCATTAGCCCATCATTCTCCCAATAGTTGCATACATCTTACCCTAACTACCTTATTCAGTTTATAGACTTTCACCTCTCTTACTGATGCCATTTTCCTTGTACCCCATCTGCCGCTTACTTTCATTGTAGCTACAACTAAATAATGACCTAATATATCTGTTGCCCCTTTATAATGGCCCAATTCATTCGTTTTGTGGGTCACCTTACCGTGGTGGGAGACAGCATTGTGTTAAAAATAAGCAAATAAATAAATAGTTAAATAAATAAATAGTTTGTCAGTATAAATTTATCATGAGATGAGGCAAGTCATACTGAAAATTCTGGGTAGTAAGAGTTTAGGGGACATGCAAGAAGACAGAGGAACTGTCTACATTATCTCTCATATCTGCTAGCTTTTTGACTCTAGATAAAATACAAATGACAAAATTCCTCCCTGCTTAGTATCAGCTTCAGCCTCAAGTCACTCATGCAACTTTCACTTTTATCACATTTTCTGAATTCGGTTAAATAGTATCTCCATCGTCCAAGAACAATACAGCCTTTCCTCATTTAACGACAGAATTCCGTTCCTAAGACCATATTGTTAAATGAATTTGATGCTAAGTGATATTGTTTTAATGTCACCTTTGCAGCATTTATAACATTTCTGGTATATTTTTAAATGTTTATACAGTAGTGTACTGTATATTGAAATAAACAGAATAGAGGAAATCAGCTCTAATATACATTATTTAGGTATAAATACAGTGGACCCTCAACTAATGCCTTTAATCCGTTCCAGAGAGCTAGCCTTTAGTTGAATTAGCCGTTAGTCAAATTAATTTTCCCCATAAGAAATAATGGAAATCCAATTAATCCATTTCAAACAGCCAAAAGTATTAACAAAAACATTTTTTTAAAGATTAAATATAAATATACATACAGAAAACAATGACAAATAAATATAAAGCACCAATAAAATGGATAAATGAACATTTAACATCACACTTACCTTTATTGACTTACCTTTATTCAATTCAATTCAAAGTTTATTCTCTATAAGGATTACAATGCTGAGTTTACAGAATTTGGTTATTGTGTGGTTTACATGTAGTAAAATAATAATTACAGAGTGTACCACTAAGTGACTAAATGGCTAAGTGACTAAATACTAGTTGTGAGTTTAGCAATGTGAATGCTTTTGTTTTGGCACTATACATAGTTTCAGTATTGGAGTATCACAGGCCAACTTATGACTAGTTAAGATTCATTATTGACTTGACTTGTTGGTGTATGGAAGACACGTAGGAGACAAGAGGAAGGCAAGTTTATTATGCTTCAATATGATGCTAATATCATCTCTACGGCTTATTTATCTATCACAATTCATCTAATATGACATTATAAACAATATTAATAACATAGAAACATGATATTTACTCTAGAATGAATAAAATACAGTGGAACCTCTACTTGAGAGCATGTCTATGTGCGAGTTTTTCCAAATACGAGCAATCGATGGGTCGATTTTTTGCTTCCATACACGAGCAAAATTTCCATAAGCGATCAGACCTCAAGGCAGGTTCCTTGACACTGGTGAGGGGCTCTTGCTCTTGATCTCAGGAATTGTATCTCATTTGTTTGTTGGACTATCTTATTGAAACTTGGGCAATGTATGATGGAAAGATGCTTCTTAACGTACACCAAAAATGAAAGAAATCTAAGCATAAATAATGAAGTTCACTTTTCAACAATTAGCCACTCCTTATCGGTAATTTCGAATGGTTTTTATGGTTGTATTCTCGTTTGTTTGGTCTCATTTGATAGAATGGAAGATATATTACAGAAATAGATATGACTTTAATTGCTTTCACGATGAAAATTACCTTGAAATAGAGCTCAACCTAGGAGAAATGGTCCATTGCTTGACTGTTTCAGAGTAAACAAATGATGTCATTGTCCATTGCAATATGCAGTCGTGAGTGGGTTGACATTATTTATAAAATTATTGCAATAAGGAATAACAGTAAAGCTTATATTTGTGTGAATAAAAATTACAAATTATTTATATAATAATAATAATAATAATAATAATAATAATGAAAGAAATCTAAGCATAAATAATGGAGTTCACTTCTCAGTTCACTACTGTTTCAGAGTAAACAAATGACATCACTGTCCATTCCAATATGCAGTTGTGAATGGGTTGACATTATTTGTACTTTTTATTTGTACTTTGCTCTCCAAGAAGATAAAACTGAGCAAGATGAACTATCGGACGCAGTAATAGTTAACAGTCCACTTTTTCCCAGTGATATGAACCAAACAAACAGTAAAGAAATTACTCTGCAGATCATAAAGGACCAAACAAGTGTTATTGTACCAGAGTCAGAAATAAAAGAAGCCAGGTTACTAGGATCCCATGGTAGAAAAAGTGTTATGCTTAGATTCCACTCACATGACAGGAAAAAAGACTTAATTATTGCATCTATTAAAGTAAAGAAAGAGGTATACATAAACGAGTGTCTTACCAAAAAACATCAGAACCTCCTGTATAGAGTCAGAAAACTTAAGCAGGAGAATAATGACACAATACACCAATGCTTCACACGGGATGGGAAAATTCTAGTTAGGAAAACAAATGTAGGTCAACTGTACACAATCACGAACGAGAATGATCTATCACGATTTCTCAGGGATACTGATCTTACAGAGAATAACTAAATGTCCAACCTAAAAGCCTATGAATGTAGTGTATGTTTTGCTTCATTATTGTTCAAATCTCGTAGTACAATCTCTTAGTAATTAAATAATCAACTACCTCATTTTGTGATTTTACTAGTAAGCATAAGTCACCTTATCTAATTTTCTTATTTGCTATTGTTTGCTTAAATATTAGCTGAATTGATACTTTCTCTGTCCATATTACTACCTATTTTTTTAAATACTATCAATTGATATTACTTACTAAAATTAATAATTACCATTTTTACTATCAATACAATTTACTCTTTAACATTTTTGACATTTAATAACCATTACTTGTCTAATTACCTTAACCAGTTTTAATACCACATTTACTATCTTAGAGTACTCTTAAGAACATAAGAACATAAGAAAGGAGGAACACTGCAGCAGGCCTGTTGGCCCATACTAGGCAGGTCCTTTACAATTCATCCCACTAACAAACATTTGACCAACCCAATTTTCAATGCCACCCAAGAAACAAGCTCCGATGTGCAAGTCCCTCTCAAATCCAACCTTGTACTGCCAAATAACCTCAAGTATAACTACCAGTGCAATTTTGAAAGAAATAAACATTACTTTTTCACTTATTTTGTAATCATTATTACTTACTAAAATTTTATTAAACACCATATTTACTACCAGTCAATTTTACTTTTGTACATTAATCATTATTTTATACTTCCCATAACATTTTGTTGCCAAATTTCCAAGTTTGTATATTCAACTCCAACCTTTATATTATCCTTTGTACCTGTGTACCTGTGCACTTGTGTGCCTCTGTACCTGTGTACCTGTCTACCATCTTACTATCATATTATAACCAAGACATTGCCATTGTTATTTTTTACTTATTATTCTTTTGGTACTTTAATTTGTGAATTTTATTTTGTCAATTTAAATCTAGTTATACTCTTGATCTCGTCAACAACCTATACCAGACCCTAGTGCAATTGCAAGTACCATTTCAATTTGTATTTTTATATTATAAGTTTATATATTTATAGTCCTATTCTAAGATTGTTTTCATATCTTAGTGACTATATTGTGTGTGCAATTAGTGTATATTTCAATTATATTATTGTTCAAGGCCCTTAACTATCTTTTGCTAACTAGTACCAACTACCTCATATATTTTTTTTTTCTACTTTTTTTTGTTATTTTGCTACCTTAACTTGCATATTTTATCTTGTCAACTTAAATCTAGTTATACTCTAATTCTTGTAAACAACTTATATAACACCTTAGTGCAATTACAATTGAGAGTCTTGTGCCTTTTTTATATCATTAGATTAAACTCAGTTGTACTATAGCTCATTCTAGCTCAATACATAGACTATACCAAAGTCATTACATTAGAGAGTCTTGTGCTATTTTTAAATTGTATTTTTATATTATTAGTTTATACCTAGTTGTACTTTAGCTCATTCCAGCACAACACATAGACAACACCAACTCCATTATGTGTATTAGTGACTATACTCTACATGACCAAAATGCTATAGCTATACACTTGTCCAAACTTTCCACCACTACAGATATCAGTACTAAAGCTCAACCCACAACTCAGGATATAAATAACCATAATTTAAACGTAGAAGATGATTGATCACATTGACCCTGATCTAAACCTCCATAATTTGACACACAATCAAAACCTATTGGAAAGTAACTGCCTTTACTACACAGCATCACAAGCCAGCACTATCCTAAACAATGCTAAAAGTCTATCAGTACTTAACTACAACATTAGGTCCTTAAGCAAACACTATGATGACCTCTTGGCACTCCTTGAATCACTAAAGACACCCTTCTCCTGCATTATTCTTACTGAGACCTGGCTTAAGCAGGACACAATAGATATCTACCCTCTACCAGGATACACAGCAATCTACAACTGCAGACCATACCAAGTTGGGGGTGGTATTGCAATCTATTACTCTAACCAATTATCTTGTATTAGCACCACTTGCTTTAGTGATGAATATGGAGAATACATTTTTGCTAATTTTACTGTAAAAAACCTTAAGACGCCTATTACAATCGGTGCCATTTACCGGATACCCCACACAAACATCCCAAATTTCAGTGAGAAACTAAAGGCACTAATAACAAACAGACAAATGAATAAGCACCATCTTCTCTTAGCTGGAGACTTCAACATCAACCTTGGCCTACTAGATGATCAGCCTGTAACTGATTTCATCAACAATATGAACAACACACTTCTCATACCAACAATAACTAAACCAACCAGGCTCACTGAAACAAGTGCAACCATAATAGACCACATATGGACCAATATACTAGCCCCCCTTAAATCAGGGATAATCACAGATAGCACTACAGACCACTACCCTACCTTCCTCTTGACAAACATTAGTAATAAAGTTGGTAAAATTACCGACAATATGTAAAGTAAAAGGACACAGGTAATGGCTTGATAAAGCTCCTGGAGAGCGTAACGTTGCCACAGTAAATGTCACATTAGTTGCACTTGTGTCCTTTTACTTTACACAAACATTAGTAAACCACCACTTGAATACAACAAAGTTTCATAAGGAAGTTCACAGCTGACCTAGAGACTGTTGACTGGCCTACAGAATTCTCCAAGGCCAATGGTATTGATGACTGGACAGACATTTTTCTTAACAAATTACTTAGACTATACAACAAACATTGTCCTATAAAAACGAAACAGATCACAAACAAACGGCTTGGTTGCCCATGGCTAACCAGCACCATTCTGAAATCCATTGATAAGAAACACCAATATGAAAAGCAATATAGACAGGTCTTAATACACAAAGATATTCTTAAACACTATTCATCAGTCCTCACCAAAGTAATAAAGAAAGCCAAACAACTATACTACTCCAGTAGATTCACTGACACAAGAGGAGATATAAAAAAGACCTGGAAAACACTCTCTCAGATTCTAGGGACCCACAAACTGAAAAAAAACAAGAATATTGCCCTAACTAAACCTAATGAAACACCACTGCATCCCACTGACACAGCTAACAAGATAAACAACTTCTTCTTAACCATAGGTTCTAATCTCGCCAATAAAATCCCACGCACCAATGCCCATGCCGGGGACTACCTAGATGGGAATTTCCCAAATTCCTTCTATCTTGCTCCAACTGAGCCCATGGAAGTCACCGAGATTATAAAGTCACTTAAAAGTAACTCAGGGAATCTGTCTCATGTCCCACCATTATTGTACAAGAGAGCGGCCCATGTCCTCTCGCATGCTATCTCATTACTTTTTAACAAGTCACTAGAAACTAGCACCTTCCCGAAACTACTCAAGACGGCAAGGGTTACACCAATACATAAAGGTGGTGACCCTACAGATTTAAACAACTATAGGCCAATATCAAACTTACCATTGCTATCCAAAATCTTTGAGAAACTCGTGCACAGGAGACTATATTCATTTATTACGGCACAAAACATACTCAACCCCTGCCAGTTTAGATTCAGGAAAAATAAAAGCACTATCAATGCAATCATAAAAATGCTAGATCTGCTTTACACAGCATTGGAAAATAAGGAATATCCACTAGGAATTTTTATTAACCTAAGAAAAGCTTTTGACACAGTAGACCATGGAATCCTACTCCACAAACTTGACCATTATGGTATAAGAGGCCATGCGCTTGCATATTTCAAATCTTACCTTACTAATAGGTATCAGTGTCACCATTAAAGACACAGCATCAACAATACAGCCACTTGATACTGGAGTTCTGCAGGGAAGTGTCCTTGGTCCCCTGCTCTTCCTCATATACATCAATGATCTTCCAAACGTATCTCAACACCTGAACCCCATTCTCTTTGCTGACGACATGACTTATGTCATCTCTCACCCTAATCTTGCCACCCTCAACACCATTGTTAATGAGGAGCTGATCAAAATATCGACTTGGATGACAGCCAATAAACTTACGCTTAACACTGACAAAACCTACTACATTATGTTTGGTAGCAGAGCAGGAGATGCGCAAATTAACATTAAGATCGACAACACTCTAATTGCCAGGCATAATGAGGGCAAATTCCTAGGCCTATACCTCGACAACAACCTGAACTTCAGCACCCATATCCAACACATAACCAAAAAAGTATCCAAAACAGTTGGGATCCTCTCCAAGATACGATACTACGTGCCGCAAACTGCCCTTCTCACACTATACCATTCACTTATATATCCATACCTCACCTATGCTATCTGTGCTTGGGGTTCAACTGCAGCAACACACCTAAAGCCAATAATAACCCAACAAAAAGCCACAGTAAGAATAATCACTAAATCCCATCCCTGGCAACACACCCCCCCACTCTTCATAGATCTAAACTTACTCCCTGTTCAGTACATCCACACTTACTACTGTACAGTCTACATCTACAGGACCTTAAATTCCAATATTAACCTTGACCTAAAACGCTTTCTTGATAGTTGCAACAGAACCCACAGACACATCACCAGACACAAACATCTCTATGACATTCCCCGTGTCCGACTAAACCTTTACAAAAATTCAATGTATGTCAAAGGCCCTAAAATCTGGATCACCCTACCTGAAAATTCTAAAACTGCAGACACATTCATCACCTTCAAAACTACCATAAGAAAACATCTTATCTCCCTGATACACCCTGTCAACTAATTACACGAATACCACCTGGTGGTTAACACTTACACTCACTCACCCATTTGACCATAAACAGAAATATCAATCTCAATCTCAAAATAATGAATCTTAACTAGTCATAAGTTGGCCTGTGATACTCCAATACTGAAACTATGTATAGTGCCAAAACAAAAGCATTCACATTGCTAAACTCACAAACTAGTATTTAGTCCTTAGCCATAATACCAACTAACCTCATAATTTTGTAATATTTTAAACTTAAGATTTAATTTAAGTCTGCCCGAAATGCCTAGCCATGCTAGGTGTTCTAGTGGTACACTCTGTAATTATTATTTTACTACATGTAAACCACACAATAATCAAATTCTGTAAACTCAGCATTGTAATCCTTAAGGAGAATAAATTTTGAATTTGAATTTGAATTTGAATTATAATAGACAGCTTCAAAAGGCTGTCACAAGATGGCAGTGTTTACCAAAACAAAGAGGGAGCGGTTGTGGCCGCCTCCACCTGTTACATAATGACATATTTTATTCATTCTAGAGTATATATCATGTTTCTATGTCATTCATATTGTTTGTTATGTCATATTAGATGAACTGTGATATATAAATAAGCCATATAGATGGTATTAGCGAAATTATTCATGAAGTATTTTGCCCAGTCTCCAGACAAACTCTTGTCCACCACCAACACCGCCCATACCACTACATGAATGACGTATTTTATTCATTCTAGAGTATACATGTATATCATGTTTCTATGTTATTTATATTGTTTGTTATGTCATATTAGATGAACTGTGATAGATAAATAAGCCGTATATATGATATTAGCTAAATTATTCATGAAGTATTTTGCCCGGTCTCCAGACAAATTCGTCCACCACCGACACTGCCCATACCACCACATGAATGATATATTTTATTCATTTTAGAGTATATATCATATTTGTATATTGTTTATATTGTTTATTATGTCATATTAGATTAAGTGAGATAGATAAATATTAGCGAAATTATTGAAGTACAGAATTCCACTGGAACAGATTAATGCATTTCACTTAATTTAAATGAGGAAAATTGACTCTGCAAACGAGCAAATCCAGTTGCGAGCAAGGTCATGGAACGGATTAAACTCGCAAGTAGAGGTTCCACTGTATGTCATAATGTATAAGAGGAGTAAATGGTGTAAGTGTTGTTGTTGGGTTTAAGGGCCGCCACTGAGAGAAGCCATGTTGGTGAATGTGGAAGCTTCTGCCACCACCACCATCACTTACACAATGTATGTAATTTATAAATAAGAAATATTTACATTTTAATTTATAAATAAGTTTATTCAGGTATACACAAATACAGTTACATAGATTATCATATGTGTAAAGTACCTAGGATATCCCAAAAAATGTCAGAGTGACTTATGTATTTCCATTGGAGTCCTTTTATATTTACACTTATATTTACTTTTATGCTTACATTTTTATATTTACACTTACCTTGGGGGAGATGTTAGTTTAATTAGTTAGCTTGATGGAGGAGATGCTGGCAGAGGTTTAGGGTAGTGGAAGATAGCAGGCGGGCACATGTTCAGCAGATAAACACACATCTAACAACATTGGAGAGTTACTTTCGTGTCTTTTTCTATCGCTTACTCGCTTAACTTACTTGCTACACTGTTAATTCTACGCTTTATTGCTGACTGGCACTATAGCCTTTATCGATACCTGCTGCTTTAGTATTGTACATATCGTAAAATCACTGAATCACTGCAGAAGGCACATTCTCCCCTCTCTCTTCCTTCTCCACTTTGGTACTTTGCTACAAGTTTTTTCTTGAATTTTATTGTGTTTCTTTCCTTCTTTATCACAGGGCTGGCACTAGGAACTTTCTTTGGGCCCATGGTGGCTTATTTAGCAGTTACAAGCACTAAAAACAATGGAATAATACAAAATATATCGCATGTACGCATGGAATCGACCGCAGCGGCTTGTAAACAGTGGCACACTGGCTATACATGAAGTCTTGGAGTGGCTGGGCCCGCTCAGGGCACATGGACACATTCAGGACGAAAGCCTTTAGATGAGTTTTTCGGCGTTGGTAGAGCCAATATTTTGACGCCAAAGAGAGCTGTTAGTCAATTTTGGCATTAGACGATGCCACCATTAGTTGAGGGTCCACTGTACTGGTCAGAGAGCCTGTCGTAAGTCTGAAGTGTTGGTAAACGAGTATGTCGCTAAGTGAGGAGAGGCTGTATTTTCATATCCTTGTTATGTTGTATATGTTATGTCATATATTAGTGTTCTTGAAGGCTGCAAATGATAAGCATTTAAAATGCATTAATTCATGTATCAGATATTCTCATTTTTAGGCATTAACTCCATCAAAGCTCACCAAGGAAACCCACACTCCCACAAAGCCACGAGAATCACTGAATTCTAACAGTGACAGATTATCAACAAAATCAGGAGACAAATCACAAAGACAGTCAAGCTATACCAGAGATACTGCAGTTGGTCTAGTTCATGATGTTCAAAAAATGGCCCAGAAACTTCCTTCTTTGTACTCTCAGTCAGTTGAACCACTTGTGGCCCACCTTCCAGCTGATAAATTGTCTCTTATAGATGGTAAGTCTTTCAGTTTTCCTCACCTGTTATTTTTGATAAATGCACAGTCTTAGCAGTAGTTGTGATATATTGTGGGCTGTGTTTGTTTTTAGAGCTGAGTGTATTTCATCTACAATAGATAATTGTCAACATTATTAAATGACATTATTAAATGACATTGGAGATGGAGGTTGGAAGTATAAAAAGAAGTTTTTGGCTTTTTTTGGGCTCATAGGAATGTAACCCTATTTTTCCCATAAGTTCTTCAGTTTTTTTAACGCAGATTTACGTAACACGGCATTTTTAGGAGCATAACTATTGTGTAATATAATGGTCTACTGTAATACAAGTTGTTGCTGCCAAGTGATCATTTTGTGCCACCTTTAACACACCATAAAACCATTATTTTTATTTTGGTTTAATTTATCCTTTCATTGTTCTGCTTAGAAAATTATGCTCATGCAAACTGTATTTTTCTTGATAAGGGTTTAATTCTCTGTTCATTTGTCATGCTATCGTTCTTACCTCATGTATAATCTTTTTTTCTCGTGTTCTTTAGCATAAAAATAATTTTTAATTTATTGCATTCTTTCAGCTGAACTTAATGAACAAAGCATTAAAATGTCAAAACATGTAAGTGGACTTAGTGAAGTAATAATCCAGGATCTGATTGGAGCAACAAGCATGTCACTACGTCAAGTGGCAGATACACCTCGTCTCTATCGACGTACAAACCGTGCTCCTCCCACATCACACCAGCCATATATTGCAGCTGCAACATCAGTACTATCAGCATTTTCTAATGATAATTCTGGAAAAGTGGACTGTGATCTGATAGTTCATTGGATAACAAGGGTGTGCACTGACGTATCTGAACAGTGAGTTACTTGCTACTGCAGCACTGTTTTCTCTCTTGTATTGTTTTTTTCAGCTGTTGCAATTGTTATGCTTGAGATTATTTAGTAAAGCTTATAGTTTCTCCATTGAAAGAATAAAAGGGTTATTCTGTCTGTAATTGATGGCTGATGACTTTAGCTACATTCCACATTATCATTTTAATAAATTCTATTTTTACAAATCATATCTTTGCTTTCTACTTGAACTTAAAGTAAATGTTCATTTAGCATGACCTTGCACTGTGCACTACTGCACAAGAAATTTTTATTAAAGTGAATACTAGAAAGTAAACAGAATACAAAATTTTCTTCCATCAAATTTTATTAGATAATTTTTACATTGTAATTTACTCTTCCCAGCATTGTTTTATGGTCTTTAGACAGTTTAAATCTAAAATTTAAATTTGGATTGTGAATATAACAAGTACAGTATATGTATTACTGTACTTTATTTAATTTTAAGAAAAGTCTACTGTAGTTTTTTGTTATTTGTATGATTAACCAAGTATGCTTTTTCAGATATAGAAAATTGACATATGATGTTTTAAGTTCTGTTCATAAGATGGAAGAAAGTCTTAAGAGACTGAAGCGTGCAAGGGACAGGGGAGCTCAAGGTGGTGCTGAAGTTAGTGGTGGTCTTTCTGATGATGACAAGATTCGCATTCAGATCTGTCTAGATGTGGAATACTTTGGAAGTCAGGTTAGCAATTAGTTTTTATGTTGCCCAATCCTAGGCACCTAACAGTGTTATTGTTTTCATCAGTTAGTTTCCAAATACCATAACAAACTCCCTTAACTCTTAGAGGGTCTAGACCCCTATCTGAAAATTCCTCACAGGATTCAAGAATTTAAGAAAAAATATTATTTTTTCTTATGAAATGGTAGAGAATCTTTTTCTGAAGGTAATAAAACAAAAAGTACGAAATTTTGTAAAAAATTTACGAAATTACGCTCTTGCGAATTTTGCTGTGTCAGTGATATTTACGCATTGGCGATTTTGCCCGGTTTGAGTCCTACTTTTGGCCAATTACATTGTTCCATTAGACCAAATTCTTAGTTATTTCACTAGTATGTATTCCATTTTATCTATTGAGCACAAGAAATCACCCAATCAATTATTTCAACTACCCAGTAAAGTGATTGGAAATTGGTAATTTGACCAATTTCACACAAAGTTCAAAATATTTAAATTTCAAAATAGGGTTCAGAATAAACAGTGCAGGCATTTCTGGTACTAAAATAACATTTCCTCTATTTATTAGTTACTTTTCCAGGCTTTACACAAGAATTTCATTTTGACTTTTTTTTTTTTCACAAAGAATTTTTATTCACACCAAAATAATAGAAGATTTACTGTTATGCAATATTGTAATAATTGTATAAATAATATCACTGCATTAGTAAACTTACATTAGACCCCCAGTTGACGTGTATTGGATGCGTGATGTGATTTGTTTACTCTTGAACTTCAGCAAAAATTTAACATTTCCGCTACTTTGAGCTTAATTTCAAGCTATTTTGAGTACTAAAACCAATCAAAATCATCTCTATTTCTGTAATATATGCATCCAGTTTAAGCAACCTCCCCCTGCTATGTAAACTAAATTAAATTAACACAATACCAGAGAAATTATTATTGACTTCATGCGCATCAAGAAAGATAAATACAGCATGCTTTTATATGAATTTTAACTTGAGCATCTACTAATGAAAGGCATCTTTCTCCACTACTTGTACTGTGCAGTATGATCTTTGTAACTAGGAAACACCCAAACTTGTGGGCCAACAGCCCTATCATTCCTGTTGATAATGGTCCTTAGTCATCTTAATAAAATTAAAAGGGTTTATAGATCTGAGGTGGATAAAATGTGATGTAGTTGTCAGTTTAAGTGCTAGAAAGATGTGAAAGAAGAAAGAGGATTGAGAGGCAAAGGTTAAACATCCAACTGATATGTGAATGTGTTAAATTGGATAGAGTGGTCTTAGTTGATGTAGTCTTTGGAGCTGGAACACTGAAGGGATTCATGGAAATCTTATTGAGTCTTGGAGGCAAGAATTATAATACCCGCAGTTGTAAAACAAAGTGAGGATGTTGTGATAGTGGGTTATTATTGGAGAAAGTTGTCTCTGCTGTTCTGGAAAAGCAACTAGGGATCACAGGATGGTGACTGATGTTTCTTCGTTGGGCCTCCCTGCATCAAAAGGAAATGGTCAGTGTATAAAACAAATGCTAAATACTCTCGCGCATACATGTGCTAATGCATGCATGCATGTGTGTGTGTGTTTTCTCTCATACTGGCTGTTTCCCACCACGGTTGGGTGACCCAAAAAAGAAGAAAGTTTTTCTTATATTTAGCAATACATACAGGAGAAGGGGTTACTAGCCCCTTGCTTCTGGAATTTGTTGTCTCTATAATGTGTATACAGTAGGGCCCTGCTTTATGGCGTTTCACCTTACAGCATTCCACTAATATGGACATTTCAAATTATGACCAAAACTCTCTCTATGGCTTCCCCACCTGACTTTCTAATACAGTCACCGTGCCCCACCCAGTTTATTTACATTCTCCATGAGCACGACTCTCCATTATGTCTGGAAACTTTCCAAAATTTCAAGTGTTTTAAAGTTATATTTCATATTTTATATATACTCTGATAATTATACTTTTGTGTACCTGTATCTAAATAAACTTAACACACTGTGCTGGCATGCAGGTACAAGTTAAAACCACTAAGAGTTGTCTTCTTAGTCTTCAAGATGCCATATTATTAATGATAACACACATTAATAATCACTGAGGCGCATTAAATGTCATATATTACATTAATATAAACATTTTAATTAATCCATCTGTGATATTTTTTGTCAAAATTATGTAATAAACATGCTAGGTAACATATAAACATGATAAATACACCTCACAGTAGAATAAATTAACATAAATATGAAATATTTTTCCATTCTTGTCAGAAAGACTAACATTTTCTCTAGTTCAACACCAAAGAAAATGTGTACACAGTAGTATTAATGGGGTATCCATAGAAAACTATTCCTATCATATGCCTTCACTCAGAGCATTATTCCTTCTTAAAATGGTGTGTTACATGAGAACGGGAGTGTTGCTCTTTTATTTATTCTTCTTTACCGTGGAGACAACTTGTACACAATGTAAGGTGTTTATATTATGGTATAAGATTCACAGACATGGGAACGAACGTGTATCAACGAAAAACAGACTCATTCGTCTGTTTGTTTACATACTCTGCGGCTCTGTCCTCTCTCATTTACTCGTTCTCTCTCTCTCATTTATTTGTTTTTATATCATTTACTCAAACCCTGCATGAAGACTACAAATATTTTAAGGTAAGTAATGAGTGTACTGTACATTGCTCTAGGGCACTTTAAATGTCATAGTATATTACGTTTGGGTGAGGTGGCCTGGCAGGCTACCATACCTCCCACACCTGACTTCTTACAGTACTACTCCCCTCACCCTACATTAAGACTACAAATATTTTGAGGTAAGTAATGAGTATACTGTGTGTGTATTTTGGTTTTTTAATGTTTTTAATGCCTAGTTCTATTGCTAACTTAATATATGTTAGTGTAAACTTGTTATCTGGCATTTATAAGTGGAAAAAATGGTGTTCTGCTTTCCAGCGGTAGCCGGGAACGTAACCTGCCATATAAGTGGGGCCCTACTGTATTTTATGAATATTTTAGGTAATTTTTTCCAATTTTTTTATGAATTACTGCATATAATAGACCTGATTATAGTTATTTTGTTATTACAGATGAAGACCCTCTCAGTTGACATGAATGCAATTGAATCATTCATTGGTCTTCTTACAATGGCTCAGAATGCTCGGGATGGAAAATTTATACCATAAAATGTATGTTTACTGTAATGTGAAGAGTTTGGCTGTCTTCAAGATGAATGGGTTGTAAACCAAATTTTTTGTGTATTGAATAACTAGGTGTTTAATTATACTCGCTAATTATTATTATTATAATCAAAAAGATATACTTGCTAATAAAATAATTTATATTGGAAAATTATGCAAAAGTAAATTAGTACAGTATAATAGTTTTGTATGATTTTTTCCTTTTATATAATTTTTCAACTTCACATAAGGGAAATGGCATAATAATAATAATTTTCTTATATTTTTTTAATAATTTTCAATACTTGTAAAAGAAAAAAAAATAAACCAAAATATTTTGGGCTATTAGTAGTGAAGGAGCCAAGGCAAATTATGTTTAGTAATGCAGAAGGAAAGTAGAAGAGGAGAGTAGCAACAAACTTGAGCTTTAATTGTGGTATCACTTCTCACATCCACTGTTTTACCCTATCAGTGTATACAGCTGTAGCCCGAGAAAGAATGAGTGAGTGTTCAAGAGAGAGCATAAGGTTGTGGTAGGAAGGCATGGAAATGGGGAGAAGCAAACTTGAATCATTAGAGCTTCCCAAGGAGAGAAGAACTGCAGATGCAGGGTGAACATGAAGAACTGATAAATTAAGGAATGTCATTGGAGTACAACTACAAAGAGGAAAGGGGTACAGCAAGTGGAGACAACAATGAAATAAGTTTCATTTATTATAACAACGAAATAAACCAGGCTTACTATTAACCACAAAAAGGACAAAATAGCTGAAACAACAGGTTTCACATTGTTCATCCAAAGAGGGGACACATGCCTCTGTATACAGGCTCTCATCCAGGGAAGAACAAAAAGGTCCAAAGAACATGATAAATGGGCTCATGTTTAGAGAATAGTAGCAAGCAAGGGAGGCTGAAGATCAAAGTTGATCTCTGTAGTCTAGTTCAGATAAGATTTGGGATGAACATATTGAAGCAAGGCTCATCTCATCTGCCTCCCCCAAGAAAAGTTTTAAGCAAATTTAGGCAGCCATGATAGGCAACTTTTGATGAGGTTGCATTATAAGCATTGTCAGATAATAATAAAAAACAAGCACTAAACCCATTAAGGTTATACAGCTCTGCAGGGCAGAGGGTGTTGCTGAAGCAGAGAGGAGCCAGAGGTGCAGAGGCTAACAGAGGTAGAGTTACAAAGGGTTGTGAGGAATATTAGGGCTGTGAGGAGCACTAAAAGAACTACAATGGTACCTTGACTTACGAGTGCCCCATTACAAGTTTTCCGAGTTATGAGCTGTCGCTCGGTCAATTTTTTGCTTCAAGTTGCAAGCCAAAATCCAAGTTAGGAGCGAGCTTCAGATACATCACCACTCGCAGGACATATGGAGGAAATATCAAAAACCTTAATAATAACCAATGTGTAACATCCTTTCAATTTTGATACCACTGGTAGTGTCATCCTGCCAAAATGTTCTATAACGTATGCCTTAAAAAAAGAGAAACAATTCTGGAACACATGTAATACATGTTCAGCTGGTTGGGTGGCCAGCTGGCTGGCTGATTTGCTTTGGCTATCTCTATCTCCTTCTGTCTGTGTTATAAGTCAAGGTACCACTGTATTATCAAAGTTTGTGCAATAAATCAGTTGCTGTCAAGAAGTCAGAGAATGCCTGAGTAAATATAGAAAGTTAATACGAGTTTTGATCCATTATAGAAGTTGTGGGATCTTGCTTAGTTTCTCAGCATAATGAAAAAAAATTTCATATAAATGCAGACCTTATCAGTGTCCATGAGTTTTTTAAGTACACTTCCAGTTATAAGGCCTCGTGGGAGTCTTTGTTTACACAGAGCACGATGCTGTTCATGTGTGAATGTATGATAGGTGGCACCACCACTCACATTCCCTCCTCCACTAGCATTACATGCATCACTATAACTGTCATCACCAACACCACTACCAACATTGTTTTCATGACATTTATCAACAGTATTGTATTCAACATTAATGTCAATGTGGTTAACCTCATTACACTCATCGCTAACATTATCACTATTACTAACATTATAGACACCACTGCCCTTATCACTATTACTAACATCATAGACAGTCTACCACTGCCCTCAGCATGATGCTCACTGATGTGTTTATGGTGAAAACATTGATGTCACTCTTAGCAAGTGCCCAGCAAGTATTTGTGGCATCACCACATGGGAGCACTATGAACTGCTTAGAGGGCTGTTCTACAGGCGGTTTGTTGAGGATAGCTTGTGCCTTGAGTCTGTAATTTTGGGTGAAGAAAGATGGAAACCGAAGACATAAAGGCTTGTGTTATGTAAATACATTCTTCAAGAAAACAAGGGCTGGAGATGCAAAGAGCTCTCAAGAAGCCAATGAGGACTCCTCTTTTAGTGTGGGTGTCTTCGTGTGAATAGAAGTGTACAAGGTTGTCCTTGTTGGTAGGTTTTCTACACACTTTGAAGAGAAGTTTGTTACTGCCAGGAGATCTGCACAGGAGGACGTTGAGGAAAGTAAGTTTGCCATCTTTTTTGAGTTCAATTGTAAACTTTATTGATGGCTTGGCAGCATCAATCTTGTCGATTAGGGCCTGGATATCAAGACGTCTCGGATAGAAAACCAACATATCATTAACATATCTTAGCCAGGTAACAATGTTGGGAATGAGGGTGCTGAATTTCTCTGTCTCTAGGTTTTCCCATGAAGATAATTATAATCTCAGTTGTACTATAGCTCATTCTAGCTCAATACATAGACTATACCAAAGTCATTACAAGTAAGAGTCTTGTGCTATATTTAATTTGTTTTTTTATATTATTAGTTTATACCTAGTTATACTTTAGCTCATTCCAGCACAACACATAGACAACACCAACTCCATTATGTGTATTAGTGACTATACTCTACATGACCAAAATGCTATAGCTATATACTTGTCCAAACTTCCCACCACTACAGATATCAGTACTAAAACTCAACACACAACTCAGGATATAAATAACCATAATTTAAACCTAGAAGATGATTGATCACGTTGACCCTGATCTAAACCTCCATAATCTGACACACAACCAAAACCTATTGGAAAGTAACTGCCTTTACTACACAGCATCACAAGCCAGCACTATCCTAAACAATGCTAAAAGTCTATCAGTACTTAACTACAACATCAGGTCCTTAAGCAAACACTATGATGACCTCCTGGCACTCCTTGAATCACTAAAGACACCCTTCTCCTGCATTATTCTTACTGAGACCTGGCTTAAGCAGGACACAATAGATATCTACCCTCTACCAGGATACACAGCAATCCACAACTGCAGACCATACCAAGTTGGGGGTGGTATTGCAATCTATTACTCTAACCAATTATCTTGTATTAGCACCACTTGCTTTAGTGATGAATATGGAGAATACATTTTTGCTAATTTTACTGTAAAAAACTTTAAGATGCCTATAACAATCGGTGCCATTTACCGGATACCCCACACAAACATCCCAAATTTCAGTGAGAAATTAAAGGTACTAATAACAAACAGACAAATGAATAAGCACCACCTTCTCTTAGCTGGAGACTTCAACATCAACCTTGGCCTACTAGATGATCAGCCTGTAACTGATTTCATCAACCATATGAACAACACACTTCTCATACCAACAATAACTAAACCAACCAGGCTCACTGAAACAAGTGCAACCATAATAGACCACATATGGACCAATATACTAGCCCCCCTTAAATCAGGGATAATCACAGATAGCACTACAGACCACTACCCTACCTTCCTCTTGACAAACATTAGTAAACCACCACTTGAATACAACAAAGTTTCATTTAGACTCCATGATGAGGCCTCTATAAGGAAGTTCACACCTGACCTAGAGACTGTTGACTGGCCTACAGAATTCTCCAAGGCCAATGGTATTGATGACTGGACAGACATTTTTCTTAACAAATTACTTAGACTATACAACAAACATTCGCCGAGCTCTCAGTAGTAGTACCAGTTCCTAGTAACCAGTTACCAGTAACCAGTGTACCAGTAGATGACTCACTACCAACCGTCTGTGTGAATCATTGACTGTATTCATATTGCTGCTGACCATAGCAGGATTTCAAACACCCTCGCACTGTAGACACTTGTGAGTCAGTCGTAGTTAGGCAGAGAGAGAGACAGGTCGGCTGTTGGCGCTTTCCATACTTCCCGTTATATATTATACGTACTACCAGCCTACGTGAGTATTCTTACCCCATCCATGTATCGAAAACCCACATGACACAAACATTGTCCTATAAAAACAAAACAGATCACAAACAAACGGCTTGGTTGCCCATGGCTAACCAGCACCATTCTGAAATCCATTGATAAGAAACACCAATATGAAAAGCAATATACCTGGAGTTTACCTGGAGAGAGTTCCGGGGGTCAATGCCCCCGTGGCCCGGTCTGTGACCAGGCCTCCTGGTGGATCAGAGCCTGATCAACCAGGCTGTTGCTGCTGGCTGCATGCAAACCAACGTACGAGCCACAGCCCGGCTGGTCAGGAACCGACTTTAGGTGCTTGTCCAGTGCCAGCTTGAAGACTGCCAGGGGTCTGTTGGTAATCCCCCATATGTATGCTGGGAGGCAGTTGAACAGTCTCGGGGCCCCTGACACTTATTGTATGGTCTCTTAACGTGCTAGTGACACCCCTGCTTTTCATTGGGGGGATGTTGCATCGTCTGCCAAGTCTTTTACTTTCGTAGTGAGTGATTTTCGTGTGCAAGTTCGGTACTAGTCCCTCTAGGATTTTCCAGGTGTATATAATCATGTATCTCTCCCGCCTGCGTTCCAGGGAATACAGGTTTAGGAACCTCAAGCGCTCCCAGTAATTTAGGTGTTTTATCTCCGTTATGCGCGCCGTGAAGGTTCTCTGTACATTTTCTAGGTCAGCCTTTTCACCTGCCTTGAAAGGTGCTGTTAGTGTGCAGCAATATTCCAGCCTAGATAGAACAAGTGACCTGAAGAGTGTCATCACAAGGCCTAATACACAAAGATATTCTTAAACACTATTCATCAGTCCTCACCTAAGTAATAAAGAAAGCCAAACAACTATACTACTCCAGTAGATTCACTAACACAAGAGGAGATATAAAAAGGACCTGGAAAACACTCTCTCAGAATATTGTCCTAACTAAACCTACTGAAACACCACTGCATCCCACTGACACAGCTAACAAGATAAACGACTTCTTCTCAACCATAGGTTCTAATCTCGCCAATATTATTATAATCAAAAAGAAGCGCTAAGCCACAAGGGCTATACAGCATCTCGGAAATAAAATCCCACGTACCAATGCCCATGCCGGGGACTACCTAGATGGGAATTTCCCAAATACCTTCTATCTTGCTCCAACTGAGCCCACGGAAGTCACCGAGATTATAAAGTCACTTAAAAATAACTCAGGGAATCTGTCTCATGTCCCACCATTATTGTACAAGAGAGAGGCCCATGTCCTCTCGCATGCTATCTCATTACTTTTTAACAAGTCACTAGAAACTAGCACCTTCCCGAAACTACTCAAGACGGCAAGGGTTACACCAATACATAAAGGTGGTGACCCTACAGATTTAAACAACTATAGGCCAATATCAAACTTACCATTGCTATCCAAAATCTTCGAGAAACTTGTGCACAGGAGACTATATTCATTTATAACGGCACAAAACATACTCAACCCCTGCCAATTTGGATTCAGGAAAAATAAAAGCACTAACGATGCAGTCATAAAAATGCTAGATCTGCTTTACACAGCATTGGAAAATAAGGAATATCCACTAGGAATTTTTATTGACCTAAGAAAAGCTTTTGACACAGTAGACCACGGAATCCTACTCCACAAACTTGACCATTATGGTATAAGAGGCCATGTGCTTGCATATTTCAAATCTTACCTTACTAATAGGTATCAGTATGTCACCATTAAAGACACAGCATCAACAACACAGCCACTTGATACTGGAGTTCCGCAGGGAAGTGTCCTTGGTCCCCTGCTCTTCCTCATATACATCAGTGATCTTCCAAACGTATCTCAACACCTGAACCCCATTCTCTTTGCTGACGACACGACTTATGTCATCTCTCACCCTAATCTTGCCACCCTCAACACCATTGTTAATGAGGAGCTGATCAAAATATCGACTTGGATGACAGCCAATAAACTTACGCTTAACGCTGACAAAACCTACTACATTATGTTTGGTAACAGAGCAGGAAATGCACAAATTAACATTAAGATCGACAACACTCTAATTGCCTGGCATAATGAGGGCAAATTCCTAGGCCTATACCTCGACAAAAACCTGAACTTCAGCACCCATATCCAACACATAACCAAAAAAGTATCCAAAACGGTTGGGATCCTCTCCAAGATACGATACTATGTGCCGCAAACTGCCCTTCTCACACTATACCATTCACTTATATATATCCATACCTCACCTATGCTATCTGTGCTTGGGGTTCAACTGCAGCAACACACCTAAAGCCAATAATAACCCAACAAAAAGCCGCAGTAAGAATAATCACTAAATCCCATCCCTGGCAACACCCCCCCCCCCCCCACTCTTCATAGATCTAAACTTACTCCCTGTTCAGTACATCCACACTTACTACTGTGCAATCTACATCTACAGGACCTTAAATTCCAATATTAACCTTGACCTAAAACGCTTTCTTGATAACTGTGACAGAACCCACAGGCACAACACCAGACACAAACATCTCTATGATATTCCCCGTGTCCGACTAAACCTTTACAAAAATTCAATGTATGTCAAAGGCCCTAAAATCTGGAACACCCTACCTGAGAACTCTAGAACTGCTGACACATTCATCACCTTCAAAACTACCATAAGAAAATATCTTATCTCCCTGATACACCCTGTCAACTAATTACAAGAATACCACCTGGTGGTTAACACTTACACTCACTCACCCATTTGACCATAAACAGAAATATCAATCTCAATCTCAAAATAATGAATCTTAACTAGTCATAAGTTGGCCTGTGATACTCCAATACTGAAACTATGTATAGTGCCAAAACAAAAGCATTCACATTGCTAAACTCACAAACTAGTATTTAGTCACTTAGCCATAATACCAACTAACCTCATAATTTTGTAATATTTTCAACTTAAGATTTAATTTAAGTCTGCCCAAAATGCCTAGCCATGCTAGGTGTTCTAGTGGTACACTCTGTAATTATTATTTTACTACATGTAAACCACACAATAACCAAATTCTGTAAACTCAGCATTGTAATCCTTAAAGAGAATAAATTTTGAATTTGAATTATAATAGACAGCTTCAAAAGGCTGTCACTAGATGGCAGTGTTTACCACAACAAAGAGGGAGCGGTTGTGGCCGCCTCCACCTGTTACATAATGACATATTTTATTCATTCTAGAGTATATATCATG
>NC_091292.1:90848708-91041208 GCF_038502225.1 Cherax quadricarinatus
CCAGGACAACAGTGCATTAGTGTTTGCAATAAAGCTAACAGACTTCTTGGCTTCATATCTAGAAGTATAAATAATAGAAGTCCTCAGGTTGTTCTTCAACTCTATATATCCTTGGTTAGGCCTCATTTAGACTATGCTGCTCAGTTCTGGTCACCGTATTACAGAATGGATATAAATGCTCTGGAAAACATTCAGAGGATGATGACAAAGATGATCCCATGTATCAGAAATCTTCCCTATGAGGATAGACTGAGGGCCCTGAATTTGCACTCTCTCGAAAGGCGTAGAATTAGGGGAAATATGATAGAGGTGTATAAATGGAAAACAGGAATAAATGAAGGGGATGTAAATAGCATGCTGAAAATTTCCAGCCAAGACAGGACTCGCAGCAATGGTTTCAAGTTGGAAAAATTCAGATTCAGGAAGGATATAGGAAAGCACTGGTTTGGTAATAGAGTTGTGGATGAGTGGAACAAACTCCCAAGTACAGTTATTGAGGCTAAAACGTTCTGTAGTTTTAAAAATAGGTTAGGTAAATACATGAGTGGGTGTGGGTAGGTGTGAGTTGAACCTGACTAGCTTATGCTGCTGGGTCTGGTGCCATGCTCCTTCCTTGAGTGGAGGTGACCAGACTGGGTGGGTCATTGGGCTAATCTGGGGGGGAAGGGGGGCATGGACCTGCTCTGCATGGATCAGTAGGCCTGTTGCAGTGTTCCTTCTTTCTTATGTTCTTACGAATACAAGAAACCACCCATTTACCGATTTCAACTATCCAATAAAGTGGTCAGAAATTAGCATTTTTGCCAATTTCACACAAATTTCAAAATAGGGTCCAGAATAAACTAGACAGACATTCCTGGCACTAAAATAACATTTCCTCAGTTCATCTGTCACATCTCCAGCCCCTCTTACATTTCTTTTGCTTTCCACTTTGAATTTTTATTCTCACAAAAAATAGAAGATTTACTGTTATGCAGACTAATGCATTAGTGTGGAAATGGTATAAATAATATCAGTGCACTTGTGAAAGAATATTAGACTCACCAGTTGACATGTATTGGACGCGTGGCATGATTTGTTTACTTTTGAACTTGGGCAAAAATCGAACATTTCTGCTACTTTGAGCTCAATTTCAAGGTACTTTTCATTGTGAAACCAATCAAGATCATCTCAATTTCTGTAAAATGTCTTCCATTCTATAAAATAAGACCAGGAAAACTAGAATACAACCATAAATACCATACGAAAATACACTGCAAAGCCGCTGTTTTAAACCAAAAACACGGTCAAAATTTTTTTTCCTCATTACTCACTGTGTGCTGCAGGATTTTTTTTTATACTGTGCACACTGACCACAGACTCATTCTTTCATATGTAGGCCTACCAGCTTTCTCTTGCTAGATTTGAAGGCGCTAGAATTTAGGCGTACTAGTATGTCAATAGCCCTGGTGCGTAAGCCGTACTAGTACATCGGAAACCGTGAAAGGGTTAAAGTACCTTTGAAACACTGTTTTGGAGTAGAGTTTTTTGAAGTTTGAAATGATCTACTGGTCTATGGGCTGGAGGAGAGGAGTCATATTAAGAGGCAAGAACTTCCCTGTGATGAAATTAAACTCCTTCACCATTTGCTCTTCCAAGTCTGGAGGATGAGCAGGAGCAATGTCCATTACCAGGTGGTGTTTCATATGACCGCTGATTTCTAAGCCAAATCATGAAAATCAAGCCAATATTTTGACGAAAAAAGTCGTCAATTTCCAAAATTCACGACATTCAAGGGCAACGAAATTCAAGGGTCCACTGTACTACTCTCCTCTGACCCTACATTGAGACTACAAATATTTTAAGTAATGAATGTACTGTGTATGCATTTTACATTTGTTTTTAATGCCTAATTCTACTGTTAGCTTAATGTATGTTAATGTAAATTTGTTATCTGACATTTGTATGCATTGATAAGTGTAAAAAAATGGTGATCTGCTTTCCGGTGATGTCCATTTTCTGGTGGTAGCCTGGAACTTAACCGTGTCAGTGGGGCCCTACTGTATATGCGAAATCATACACACAGAGCAAATCTGCATAAAGTGAAGAGAAACATGCCAAGGAAAAGTGCTCAAAAAAATAACATTCATTATCATTCATTCAACTGCTGTCTTGCCAAAAGGGTATTGACTTCACAGTTCAGATGACTTGCTGAAATGAAACAACCACACCATTTCTTTATAGTGTAGCTCTGCACTTCTCACCTATAGTACTCAAGGCTGGCTAACCAATGTCCCTGAATTCCAACATGATATATTGTCAGCTAATGTGTATTCATATTTGTTAGTGGTTCCAGGTATCAATGACTGTCAAGGACATGCCTAATCTCAAGGCAGAAACCAACACATACCTGTGATTCGTTTTGAGGGATTTTTTTTACCCTTGCAGTCCGGCCTTAGACCAGGCTGTTTTAACTGCCTGTTCAAATAGGCTGTTACTGTTAGCAGCCTGCTGGTCAGGAGTCAACGAGGTTTCTAGGTACAGAAACCCATTTGTGTGTCTTGTGTCACTTCCGTAGACAACAATTTCCACCATTTAACTGGATATTAGAATTGACGAAATATACTATACCTGTAAAAAAATTAGAGACAAGACTATTGCCTTATACTTTAAATCACATACAAACCACATCCTATTCTACAGTATAATCAAAATATGAGAAAAACATACCATACAACGGTGGAGCAATTAAGTTTATTCTTATGGGAATTTCATCTGTTGACTGAGCAATACCTCCACGCAATGCACTCTTCACAGCATCAATTCCTTCATACTCAAAGCATGATACTTCAATGTCCGCACGAATTTTGACGGCTTGTGATTGGAGTTTGCGCTGAATTTGTGTGAGGAGGACAGTCCTGGTTTCTTCATCTAAATTACATTCATCTAAAATGGCAGGGTCTCTGAAAAGAAGAGTGTAAATAAATGAATTATACAAAAGAAAATCATAAATTTACACAATACTTAGCATTTACAATAGACAACAAAGACCCAAAGTACAGTGGTACCTTGATATTTGAACTTAATCCATTCCAGGAGGCTGTTTGAATAGTGTTGTACAAATATTAAATAATTTTTTCGCACAAATAATAATGCATATTGGATTAATCCATTTTTCATTAATGCGCACTAACAAAAATTTCCATTTCTTCAATTATCTGCGACCTTTTCACAGCAAGAATTTTCACTCTTTTTGCCACATCAGCCCCTTATATTGTCTATATTTCAACATGGACGATATGGTGGATTTTGCTATATCATATCGAGTGGCCTGGTTCGACACACATGTTCTACTTTCTCACTTTTCAATGAGTATTTTTTTTCACTAATTGTTCTCATTGTTTTCCTTTTAGGCTTGTTTGGATCACTACTATTTTTTGGGGGGACAAGATTACTTATTTTCAACGAAAATATTTTAAAACATCACAGAATAACAATGAAATATGAAAATGTTTCATGGAGCTTGTAGGAACAATGCTTAATGAACAAAAGCTGATGAGACGCCTAACATGAGATGCTTTGTTTTTGTTGGACTTCGTCCAGATGGACTGTTTTGTTTAGGTCAAAAATCAGGGCAACGTCTCAATACAGAATCAAATTTTTCTTGTAAAAGCTGGGTGAATATCAAGTTTTAAGAATATAAGCATATACAATATTGAGGTTCCACTGTACACATAAAATGTAAGTGAGAAGTATAATGCTTGTACAGTGGACCCCCGGTTAACGATATTTTTTCACTCCAGAAGTATGTTCAGGTGCCAGTACTGACCGAATTTGTTCCCATAAGAAATATTGTGAAGTAGATTAGTCCATTTCAGACCCCCAAACATGCACGTACAAATGCACTTACATAAATACACTTACATAATTGGTCGCATTCGGAGGTAATCGTTATGCGGGGGGTCCACTGTATTCTGAAGGTTGGAGTGGGATGTTGTAGTATGTTTTACAGAGTTTTAAAATTGTGATTTTTTTTTTTTTTCAACAAGTCAGCAGTCTCCCACCGAGGCAGGGTGACCCAAAAAGAAAGAAAATCCCCAAAAAGAAAATACTACTTTCATCATTATTCATCACTTTCACCTCACTCATACATAATCACTGATTCTGCCAAGGTGCCCAGATACAACAGTTTAGAAGCATATATATACGTATAACATATCCCTCCAAACTGCCAATATCCCAAACCACTCCTTTAAAGTGTAGGCACTGTATTTCCCATTTCCAGTACTAAAGTCCAGCTATATAAAAATAACCAGTTTCCCTGAATCCCTTCACTAAATATTACTCTGCTCACACTCCAACAGCTCGTCAGGTCCCAAAAACCATTCGTCACCTTTCACTCCTATCTAACACGCTCATGCACGCTTGCTGGAAGTCCAAGCCCCTCGCCCACAAAACCTCCTTTACTCCCTCCCTCCAGCCTTTTCGAGGACGACCCCTACCCTTGCTCGCATCTGGATTTGCTTGTTTGCAGAGTCCATTTTCCTCATTTAAATTATTTGAAATGCAATTCATTCATTCCGGCTCTCAGGAGGCATGACAAAATACTTCAATTTCCCTTATATCAACTCTATGGCTTATTTATCAATAACAATTCATCTAATATGACATAATAAACAACATTAATAACACACGATATACACACTAAAATGAATGAAATATTACGTATGTGAGTATAGTGGTAGTGGAGGCAGTGGTACCACAGATACCATTCCTACTCTTGACTACCTTCCCATGCATTTATTATAACAGAAAACAGAATGCTTATAAGGCAAACTGCATTAGATAATGCCGTAGTTACAGAAGGAAAACAATAATAATGCTACACTATCACTTCACTATTCACTGCTGTAATTCTATGGAAATCATCCTCTCTCTCTCTTCTCAGCACTGTCCTTTGTACTTCCTTTCTTAGGACCCATGGTTAGAAACCCATGGTTAGAGACCCATGGTTAGAAACTAAGAAATTTTGCAAAATAACTGCACACTTAAAGAAAACATGAGAATTTTAGTCCACATATGTGAGTTAAGCATATGTGGACTGAACGGTGTTTTGATCACCACCATGCTCTCTCATGGTGGAGATCTAAGACTCAATAATATTATTATTATTCTTTATTAGTATATTACGTATTCTTATAATAATGTATATTATTATATTACGAATATTATTATGTATATATTTATTACATTATACTTTCATCATCATTCAACACTTTCACCTCACTCACACATAATCACTGTTTTTGCAGAGGTGCCCAGAATACAACAGTTTAGAACTACATACGTATAAAAATACAAAATATATCCCTCCAAACTGCCAATATCTCAAACCCCTCCTTTAGAGTGCAGGCATTGTACTTCCCATTTCCAGGACTCAAGTCTGGCTATATAAAAATAACGGGTTTCCCAGAGTCCCTTCGCTAAATATTACCCTGCTCACACTCCAACAGCTTGTCAGGTCTGAAATACCATTCGTCTCCATTCACTCCGATCTAACATGCTCACACATGCTTGCTGGAAGTCCAAGCCCCTCGCCCACAAAACCTCCTTTACCCCCTCCCTCCAACCTTTACGAGGACAACCCCTACCTCGCCTTCCTTCCCCTTCAGACTTATACGCTCTCCATGTCATTCTACTCTTACCCATTCTCTTTAATGACCAAGCCACCTCAACAACCCCTCTTCAGCCGTCTGACTAATACTTTTAGTAACCCCACACCTTCTCCTAATTTCCACACTCCGAATTTTCTGCATAATATTTACACCACACATTGCCCTTAGACAGGACATCTCCACTGCCTCCAACCGCCTCCTCGCTGCAGCATTTACAACCCAAGCTTCACACATATTCACTTCTTCCATACTCCTCCTCTCCAATTTGATACCCAATTTTTCTTTCAGATAAATCATTTGATACCCTCATCATCTTACTCTTTTCTATGTTCACTTTCAACTTTCTACCTTCACACACACTCCCAAACTCGTCCACTAACCTTTGCAATTTTTCTTCAGAATCTCCCGTAAGTACAGTATCAGCAAAAATTAACTGTCAATTCCCATTTTGTATCTGATTCCCCATAATTTAATCCCACCCCTCTCCCAAACAACCTAGCATTTACTTCTTTTACAACCCCATCTATAAATATATTACACATCCCTGTCTAAGACCTACTTTTACTGGGAAGTAGTCTTCCTCTCTTCTACACACCCTAACCTGAGCCTCACTATCCTCATAAAAACTCTATACAGCATTTAGTAACTTACCACCTATTCCATATACAGTGGGCCCTTGCCTAACAATGGCATCGCATAACATTAAATCTGCCTAGCGATACATTTTAACGCAAAAATTTTGCCTCGGCTAGCGCTAAAAAACTCGCTCAACGCGATTCATTCGAGACGCGTCCATGTGCGGCCTGAGCCTGCCTCACTTGTTCCATGGGTGCCAGTGTTTACAAGCCAGCCACCGCGGTCCCTTTCAAGCATACAATCGGAACATTTCATATTATCACAGCCTTTTTAGTGATTGCACCTGCAAAATAAGTCACCATGGGCCCCAAGAAAGCTTCTAGTGCCAACCCTACAGGAAAAAGGGTGAGAATTACTATGGATATGAAGAAAGAGATCATTGCTAAGTATGAAAGTGGAGTGCATGTCTCCAAGCTGGCCAGGTTGTACACAAAACCCCACTCAACCATCACTACTATTGTGGCCAAGAAAACGGCAATGAAGGAAGCTGTTCTTGCCAAAGGTGCAACTTTGTTTTCGAAACAGAGATCGCAAGTGACAGATGTTGAGAGACTGTTATTGGTGTGGATAAACGAAAAACAGATAGCAGGAGATAGCATCTCTCAAGCGATCATATGTGAAAAGGCTAGGAAGTTGCATGAAGATTTAATTAGAAAAATGCCTGCAACTAGTGGTGATGTGAGTGAATTTAAGGCCAGCAAAGGTTGGTTTGAGAGATTTAAGAATTGTAGTGGCATACACAGTGTGATAAGGTATGGTGAGGCTGCCAGTTCGGACCACAAAGCGGCTGAAAAAAAATGTGCAGGAATTCAAGGAGTACACAGAGAGTGAAGGACTGAAACCTGAACAAGTGTTTAATTGTGATGAAACAGGCCTGTTTTGGAAGAAAATGCCAAGCAGGACCTACATTACTCAGGAGGAAAAGGCACTCCCAGGACATAAGCCTATGAAAGACAGGCTTACTCTGTTGATGTGTGTTAATGTTAGTGGTGATTGCAAAGTGAAGCCTTTATTGGAGTATCACTCTGAAACTCCCTGAGTGTTCAGGAAAAACCATGTCCTCAAGGCTAATTTGTGTGTGCTGTGGAGGGCAAACAGTAAGGCATGGGTCACTAGGGACTTTTTCTATGACTGGTTACACCATGCATTTGCCCCCACTGTGAAAAATTACCTCCTGGAAAATAAATTGGACCTTAAGTGCCTCCTGGTATTAAACAATGCTCCTGGTCATCCTTCAGACGTGGCAGAGCGACTTTCTGCGGAAATGAGCTTCATTAAGGTCAAGCTTTTGCCTCCTAATACCACTCCTCTCCTGTAGCCCATGGACCAGCAGGTCATTGCAAACTTCAAAAAACTCTACACGCACTTTGTAATGACCTCAGAAACTCAATTGACTAAGAGAGTTTTGGAGAGATCACTTTAGCATCCTAAATTGTGTAAACATTATAGGTAAGACTTGGGAGGAAGTGACTAAGAGGACCATGAACTCTGCTTGGAAGAAACTGTGGCCAGAATGTGTAGACAAAAGGGATTTTGAAGGGTTTGAGGCTAACCCTGGGAATCTTATGCCAGTTGAGGAATCCATTGTGACATTGGGGAAGTCCTTGGGGTTGGAGGTTAGTGGGGAGGATGTGGAAGAGTTGGTGGAGGAGGACAATGACAAACCAACCACTGATGAGCTGCTAGATCATCTTCAACAGCAAGAGGCCAGACCTGAGGAAACTGTTCCGGAGGAGGGGATAGAGAAATTGAGGAAGTTGCCTACTTCAAAGATTAAGGAAATGTGTGGAATGTGGCTTAAAGTGCAAACCTTTTTTGATGAAAATCACCCTCACACAGCTATTGCAAGCTGTACTGGTGACTATTACACTGACAATGTTGTGAAACACTTTAGGAATGTCATAAAGGAACGGGAGGTACAGGCCTCTATGGACAGATATGTTGTGCGACAGAGGTCCAGTGACTCTCAAGCTGGTCCTAGTGGCATTAAAAGAAGGGAAGTAACCCCAGAAAAGGACTTGCCACCTCAACTCCTAATGGAAGGGGATTCCCCTTCTAAACATTAACACCATCCACACACTCCCTTCCTCCCATCCCATCAATCGTCACCAGATCTTCAATAAAGGCAAGTGTCATGTAACTGTGCATGTCTTCTTCAGTTTGTCTGTATTAAAATTAATATTTCATGTGGTAAAAATTTGTTTTTTTTTTCATACTTTGGGGTGTCAGGAACGGATTAATTTGATTTCCATTATTTCTTATGGGGAAAATTAATTCTGCTAACAATAATTTCGCCTAACGTTGAGCTCTCAGGAACGGATTAATATCGTTAGGCGAGGGTCCACTGTACTTAAAACATCTGCCACAATCCTCCCCTATCCACTCTATCATATGCCTTTTCTAAATCCATAAATGCAATGAAAACTTGTTAGGTGAGACACATATGCAACCTAACTGTTGCATATGTGTCTCACCTAACAACCTGTCGGTATTTTATACCATTTTAATGTTCAATGAAAACTTCCCTACCTTTATCTAAACACTGTTCACATACATGCTTCAATGAAAACACTTGATCAACACATCCCCTACCCACTCTAAAACCTCCTTGCTCATCCGCAATCCTACATTCTGTCTTGCCTCTAATTCTTTCAATAATAACCCTACCATATACTTTTCCTGGTATACTCAGTAAACTTCTTCCTCTATAATTTTTACACTCTCTTTTGTTCCCCTTCCCTTTATATAAAGGAATTATACAAGCTCTCTGCCAATTACTAGGTACCTTCCCCTCTTTTATACATTTATTAAACAAATAGGTGAGTTAGCGGCAGCGGCAGCAGCGACTTCCAAGCTCCGTACTTTTCTCCAACAATCAGAGCTACCAATGCTCCTATGATGACCTAGTTACAAGCAAAACTGCACTACCCAACGTAGCACCCAGAATGACCAAAGATTACCAACAGTGAAACCTACAAATCGAAGATAATAGAGATCAAAGGAAGACTGCCCACAAACCGAAAGAAACACCCCGCTGCCAGCCGAACAATGTAACCCTAAGCTTTGTATAACTACAACTTCTTCTTAACTACAACAATTCCTGTAGTATTATGAGGCGCAATCTAAGAGGAAACAGCACCAAGGCCAGCAAGAAAACACCGAAAAATCAACTATTCAACAAGTGTAGTCAGGAGGACGCCGGCCCAGCAACCACCCCACTCACCACCGCTCAAGGCGACACCACAACAACAACAACAACAAACATGGCTGCCACCAGCCCATCCTCCCCTCTCTTCCCCGGATTCAACCTACCAAGTAGTCTCTCAGGTATGACCAACGATCCAGATACCCTAAAAACATACATCTCCAACTTAGTTATTGAAAATATGAATCTTCGAGAGACGCTAACAAAACAAGACACCAGGATGACACAACTCGAGAACAAAATCCTCAGTCTTGAACAAAAGTTATCAACACCAGGAATGACTAACTGTGACAAGACCATCCAAGCAGTCATAGATAGCCATACCCAACAAATAATATCTCTTAATACAAAGGTTGAAGAAGCAGTAAAAGAATGGAACAACAACTTAGATAACCAGTTCAGTGACTACTTTGCTCTCCAAGAAGATAAAACTGAACAAGATAAACTATCGGACGCAGTAATAGTTAACAGTCCACTTTTTCCCAGTGATATGAACCAAACAAACAGTAAAGAAATTACTCTGCAGATCATAAAGGACCAAACAAGTGTTATTGTACCAGAGTCAGAAATAAAAGAAGCCAGGTTACTAGGATCCCATGGTAGAAAAAGTGTTATGCTTAGATTCCACTCACATGACAGGAAAAAAGACTTAATTATTGCATCTATTAAAGTAAAGAAAGAGGTATACGTAAACGAGTGTCTTACCAAAAAACGTCAGAACCTCCTTTATAGTCAGAAAACTTAAGCGGGAGAATAATGACACAATACACCAATGCTTCACACGAGATGGGAAAATTCTTGTTAGGAAAACAAATGTAGGTCAACTGTACACAATAACGAACGAGAATGATCTATCACGATTTCTCAGGGATACTAATCTTACAGAGAATAACTAAACAATGTCCAACCTAAAAGCCTACGTAGTGTAGTGAATGTTTTGCTCCATTATTGTTCAAATTTCATTGTACAATCTCTTAGTAATTAAATAATCAACTACCTCATTTTGTGATTTTACTAGTAAGCATAAGTCACCTTATGTAATTTTCTTATTTACTATTGTTTACATGACTTAAGAAATCGTAATGACACGATTGAAAATAAACCATACCCCCGGCCGGGATTGAACCCGCGGTCATAGAGTCTCAAAACTCCAGCCCGTCGCGTTAGCCACTAGACCAGCTAGCCACAATAAGATTCATCCAACTAGGTATATTTCTACACCATAGAAAGGTTAGCACAGGCACCTCTGTGACCACAAATGCAAGTTTTTACAGACGAATCTCCAGCTAGCGTGGCCTTGACGAACTCTAGCTCAAGTCCCTTCACTGCCGTCAACATGACTTAAGAAATCGTAATGACACGATTGCAAATAAACCATACCCCCGGCCGGGATTGAACCCGCGGTCATAGAGTCTCAAAACTCCAGCCCGTCCCGGCCGGGGGTATGGTTTATTTGCAATCGTGTCATTACGATTTCTTAAGTCATGTTGACGGCAGTGAAGGGACTTGAGCTAGAGTTCGTCAAGGCCACGCTAGCTGGAGATTCGTCTGTAAAAACTTGCATTTGTGGTCACAGAGGTGCCTGTGCTAACCTTCCTATGGTGTAGAAATATACCTAGTTGGATGAATCTTATTGTGGCTAGCTGGTCTAGTGGCTAACGCGACGGGCTGGAGTTTTGAGACTATGACCGCGGGTTCAATCCCGGCCGGGGGTCTGGTTTACTATTGTTTGCTTAAACATTAGCTGAATTGATACTTTCTCTGTCCATATTATTACCTCATATTTTTTGAATACTATCAATTGATATTACTTACTAAAATTAATAATTATCATTTTTACTATAATTTCAACTTACTCTTAACACTTTTGACATTTAATAACCATTACTTGTCTAATTACCTTTACCTGTTTTAATACCACATTTACTATCTTAGAGTACTCTTAATTACCTTGTGCTGCCATATAACCTCTAGTATAACTACCAGTGCAATATTGAATGAAATAAACATTACTTTTTCACTTTTTTGTAATCATTATTACTTACTAAAATTTTATTAAACACCATATTTACTACCAGTCAATTTTACTTTTGTACATTAAACATTATTTTATACTTCCCATAACATTTTGTTGCCAAATTTTCAAGTTTGTATATTCAACTCCAACCTTTATATTATCCTTTGTACCTGTGTACCTGTCTACCATCTTACTATCATATTATAACCAAGACATTACCCTTGTTATTTTTTTACTATTATTCTTTTGGTACTTTAATTGTGAATTATATTTTGTCAATTTAAATCTAGTTATACTCCTGATCTTGTCAACAACCTATACCAGACTCTAGTGCAATTGCAAGTACCATTTCAATTTGTATTTTTATATTATAAGTTTGTATTATAATTCCTACTCTAAGATTGTTTTCATATCTTAGTGACTACATTGTGTGTGCAATTAGTGTATTTTTCAATTATATTATTGTTCAAGGCCCTTAACTATCTTTTGCTAACTAGTACCAACTACCTCGTATATTTTTTTTTCTACTTTTTTTATTCTTTTGCTACCTTAACTTGCATATTTTATCTTGTCAATTTAAATCTAGTTATACTCTAATTCTTGTAAACAACTTATATAACACCTTAGTGCAATTACAATTGAGAGTCTTGTGCCTTTTTTATATTATTAGATTAAACTCAGTTGTACTATAGTCAATACCAAATTCATTATATTAGACCATATTGCAATTACTAGTGAGAGACTGGTGCTATTTTTAATTTGTATTGTTATATTATTAGATTAAATCTAGTTGTACTATAGCTCATTCTAGCTCAAAACATAGACTCCACAAAAGTCATTATATTAGACCTTAGTGCAATTATTTGATTACCACTTTATTGTTCACCACAACTTATATTAGTCCCTTTTATATTATAATTTTATATTATAATTCTAACTTAAAAGAATTACCTTTAAAGTACTACCTACTATCATATTCCCAAGCTCCATTATTTGATCATCACTATTTGTTCACCACAAATTATTTTAGTCCCTTTTATATTGTCTCCTTTATTTTAGCTTTAAAAAACTACCTTAGCTCATTATTTTTACATTTGTTAAATAATTCAGGTGCTATTTTTTTTTAGCTTTAGAATATTTACTTTATTTTTTACTTAATTCTAACAATAGATTCACTACAAATCTTATGATTACAAGCATTGATCCTGATACCAACCTCTTATTTAATGACTTAAATGATTCAAACAGTTACTGTAATTACTACACAGCAGAACAATCAAAGGCACTTCTCAGAGCTAACAACAACATAACTATCTTTAACTACAATATCAGATCTTTAAGCAAGCATTATGATGACCTCCTAGCATTACTAAATTCCTTGCATGCCAATATGTCCATCATTACACTAACTGAAACCTGGCTAAAGCCTGATACTACAGATGTCTATGCCATTCCTGGTTACACAGCCATACACAACTGTAGGCCAGACCAACAAGGGGGTGGCACTGCTATATACTACTCAGACCAACTAGAATGTATCACTAATACTTGCACAAGGGATGAACATGGGGAATATATAATAGCTAAATTCAAATCCAAATACCTACAAAAACCTCTCACAGTGATAAACATCTACAGAGTTCCACAATCAAACATTAGCCAATTTAGTCAAAACCTAGGAAGCATGATAACTGATGCACGCATGAACAAAGATCACTTACTACTCTCAGGTGACTTCAATATGAATCTCCTGCAAGACCAGGACCCACACGTTACTGAATTCACAAACACAATGAGTAACTGCATGTTGCTACCAACAGTAACAAAACCTACAAGAGTTACAGAGACTAGTGTTTCCCTACTTGACCACATCTGGACCAACACCATATCCCCTTTAAAATCAGGCATAATTACAGATAATACCACAGACCACTACCCTACTTTCCTCATAACAACTCTTGGTAAAATACCCCAAGACACTACTAAAGTCACCTTCAGACTTCACAATGAGGCAGCCATTAATAACTTCACAACAGCAGTAACAAACACTGACTGGCACACTGAGCTAGAAATCTATACAGATATTGACGAATGTTTTAATAATTTTCTAAAAAAGACCCAATACCTTTATAACAAGCACTGCCCTAAAACAACTAAACAGATGACAGCTAAGAGACTGAACAGTCCCTGGCTAACACCCAGCATTCTCAAATCCATAAATACAAAACACCGATATGAAAAACAGTACAGAATGGGTCACATAACCAGAGACCAAACAAAACGTTACTCGTCAATCCTAACCAGCCTGATAAGAAGGGCAAAAAAATTGTATTATGAGAACAGATTATCCAACTTACGAGGTGATATAAAAAAGACCTGGAAGACCCTATCAGAAATTCTGGGAACAAAAAAGATATCACGACATAGCGAAATAAAATTAGCAAAATCAGATGAACCCCAACTCCCACCAACAGAAACAGCTAACAGACTCAATGATTTCTTCTCCACTATAGGTCAAAACCTTGCCAATAAAATCCCAAGCTCAGATACCCCACCAAATGACTACCTCACTGGCAACTACCCGAACACACTGTTCCTAGCTCCGACTAACCCATACGAAGTCTCCCTTATTATCAACACACTGAAAAACAAGGCAGGAGATTTAAATACCTTACCACCCTTTATATACAAAAAAGCGTCACAAGTACTATCACCAATCATTGCAACACTCTTTAACAAATCCATTGAATCCTCCACCTTCCCTACAGTTCTCAAAATAGCAAGGGTCACCCCGATCCATAAAGGAGGAGACCAAACAGAGTTGAATAGCTATAGGCCAATATCCAATTTACACCCTCTCTCAAAAATCTTCGAAAAATTAATTCATAAACGAATCTACTCCTACCTCATCTCCCAAAACATTCTCAACCCCTGCCAATTTGGATTCAGGCCTAATAAAAATACTAATGATGCTATTATACACATGCTAGAACATATATACACTGCAATAGAGAAAAAAGAAGTCCCACTGGGGATCTTCACTGACTTACGTAAAGCTTTTGATACAGTTGACCATGACTTGCTCCATGTAAAATTGTCACACTATGGTATTAGAGGGCACTCCCTCAACTACCTCAAGTCTTACCTCAGCAACAGAAGCCAACATGTGTACGCAAATGGGGCAAGCTCTTCTGCACAACCAATTACAATTGGTGTCCCACAGGGAAGTGTCCTTGGCCCTCTTCTCTTTCTCCTATACATAAATGACCTACCAAATGCTTCGCAATTACTCAAACCCACACTTTTTGCAGATGACACTACATACGTCTTTTCTCACCCGAGCCCAGTCACGCTAGCCAATACTGTAAACACCGAATTACAGAAAATATCTACCTGGATGAGGACTAACAAACTTACACTAAACATTGACAAAACCTACTTCATTCAGTTTGGTAACAGAGCTACAGATGTACCTCTTAACATAACAATAAACGGATCACCTATCACAAAGCTAACAGAGGGAAAATTCCTAGGAATCCACCTCGATAATAGACTCAAATTTCATACACATATACAACAAATTTCCAAGAAAATCTCCAAGACTGTAGGCATACTATCAAAGATACGGTACTATGTTCCACAGTCAGCCCTCCTGGCCCTTTATCACTCTTATTTACCCCTATCTCACCTATGGAATTTGTGCATGGGGCTCAACAACAATTAACCATCTCAGACCACTAATTACCCAACATAAGGCTGCAGTTAGAATGATAACAAATTCTCACTACAGGCAACACACTCCACCAATATTCAAAACACTCAACCTACTCACCATACAAAACATCCATACTTATTATTGCACCTATTACATACATAGAACACTTAACTCTGATATTAACCCTCCCCTCAAACATCTCCTTGCCAACCTCAACAGAACACATGACCATAACACAAGGCACAGATCACTCTTTGATGTTCCTCGTGTCCATCTCACGCTATGCAAAAACTCAATGCACATAAAAGGCCCTAAAATCTGGAATTCATTACCTGTAAATATAAAACACTACCTGTTTATAAATTCAAGTCTCTTCTCAAAGATCACTTACTCACTCAAAACCAAATAAATACTGAATAACTGAACCTTATAAATTGTATAGCCTATATGTTACTCACAATTATATCACACAAATGTTAAACCTAGGACCCAATCTAACTTTATTATTTTTTTAAATACACTACCTAACAGAATACTCCATTCGACTGAATGTACACCAATGCAAGCAACCATATGACCTGTCTTTGTAATACTCATTTGTGCTTTATAGTTATCTGTTTACAATAATGTTTTATCACTGATTTCATCATTGCTTAGTTAATCTTAAGTTAATTTTAAGCCAGCCTGTAATGCTATGCATATAAGTGGCTTTGGCATGCTGCTCTTACCTGTATTTTTTGTACCTCTGTTTGTATGCTTAAATTACTAAATAAATAAATAAATAAATAAAAAATACCAACCACTCCAACACTATAACCCCCCCCCCCCCCCGTGCTTTAAACATTTCTGTCATGATCCCGTCAGTTCCAGTTGCTTTACCCACTTTCATTCTACGTAATACCTCATGCACCGCCTCCTCCACTCACATCCTGCTCTTCACTCCTAAAAGATGTTACACCTCCCTGGCCAGTGCATGAAATTACCACCTCCCTTTGTTAGCCCTTTGAGGGTTTTGGTCGTACTAGTACGTCTTACGCGTAGGGGTTTTTGACGTACTAGTACTCATAAATTCTAGCGGCCTCAAATCTAGTGGGAGAAAGCTGGTAGGCCTTCATATGAAAGAATGGGTCTATGTGGTCAGTGTGCACAGTCTAAGAAAAATCCTGCAGCACACAGTGCATAATGAGAAAAAAAAAACTTTGACCATTTTTTTTAATAAATCAGCGACTTTGCAGTGTATTTTCGTATGGTATTTATTGTTGTATTCTAGTTTTCTTGGTCTCATTTTATAGAATGGAAGACATATTACAGAAATTGAGATGATTCTGACTGGTTTTACAATGAAAGGTGCCTTGAAAATGAGCTCAAAGTAGCAGAAATGTTCGATTTTTACCAAACTTCAAAAGTAAACAAATCGTGCCAAGCGTACAATACACATCAACTGGCGAGTCTAATATTCTTTCACAAGTGCACCAATAATATTTATACCATTTTTTACACTAATGCAGTAGTCTGCATAACAGTAAATCTTATATTTTTTGTGAAAATAAAAATTCAAAGTGGAAAGCAAAAGAATATAAGAGGGGCCTTGAGACATGACTAATGACTAGAGGAAATGTCATTTTAGTGCCAGGAATGTCTTTCTTGTTTATTCTGGACCCTATTCGGAAATTGGCATCTTTTGAAATTTGTGTGAAATTGGCAAAATTGCTAAATTCTGACCACTGTACTGGATAGTTGAATTTCATAAATGGGTGGTTTCTTGCACCCATTCGATAGAAAAAATGGAGTTCTACCGAAATATTCATGTTTTTTGTCGACTAGTACAGTGAAATTGGCCGAAAATGGGGCTCAAAGTGGGCAAAATCGCCGATGCGTAAACATCGCCGAGACCGCTAACTTTGCGAGAGCATAATTCCTTAAGTTTTCTATCAAATTTCAAACTTTTGGTGTCTTTATGATCGGGAAAAGATTCTCTATCTTTTCATAAGAGAAAATAATTTTTTTTTTTTTAAATTTGGCCGACCCTGAGAACGAGTTTCGGAGAGGGCCTGTCGACCCTCAAAGGGTTAATCAACATTTAAAAGTTTCTCAAATTATTCCCATCATCTACCCAATACCTCCAGCTCCCCATCTACTAGCTTCCCTACTCTGTTTTTAACCCTTTGACTGTTTTGGTCATATATATACGTCTTACGAGCCAGTGTTTGGACGTATTATTATGCATAAATTCTAGCGGCTTCAACTCGAGCAGGAGAAAGCTGACATTCCCACATGTGAGAATGGGTCTGTGTGGTCAGTGTGCACCACATAAAAAAATCCTGCAGCACGTAGTGCGTAATGAGAGAGAAAAAAAAAAAAGACTTTTTTTGGATTAAAATGCCGACTTTGAGGTGTATTTTCGTATTGTATTTATCGTTGTATTTTCATTTTCATGGTCTCGCGTGATAAAATGGAAAACATATTACAGAAACAGAGATGATTTTGATTAGTTTCACGATGTAAACGACCTTGAAATTGAGCTCAAAGTAGCGGAAATGTTCGATTTTTACTAATGTTCAGGAGTAAGCAAATCACACCACACGTCCAATACACGTCAACTGGGGAGTCTAATGTTCTTTTACTAGTGCACTGATATTATTTATACCATTTTTACAATAATGAAGTAGTTTGCATAACAGTAAATTTTGTATTTTATGTATGAATAAAAAATGAAAATAGAAAGCAATAGTAATATAAGAGGGGCCTAGAGATGTGACTAATGAACAGAGGATATGTTATTTTAGTACGAAGAATGTCTACACTGTTTATTCTGGACCCTATTTTGAAACTGGCATCTTTTTTAATTTGCGTGAAATTGGCCAAATTGCCAATTTCTGACTTTATTAGGTAGTTCAAATCGGTAAATGGGCGGTTTCTGGTACTCAACCGAGAGAAAAAATGGAGTTCTAAAGAATTTGCTATGAGTTTGGTCAACTGGAACAACGGAATTGGCCAAAAACAGGGCTCAAATTTGGCGAAATCACCGATGCACATGTCGCTGAGACCGCTAAGTTCACGGGAGCGTAATTCCGTGAGTTTCTGATCAAATTTCGTACTTTTGGTGTTATTACCATCGGGAAAAGATTCTCTATCATTTCATAAAAAAATAATTTTTTTTTTTTCAAAAATTTTGCGACATACTTTACCTGGAGAGAGTTCCGGGGGTCAACACCCCCACGGCCCGGTCTGTGACCAGGCCTCCTGGTGGATCAGAGCCAGGCTGTTACTGCTGGCTGCACGCAATCCAACGTATGAGCAACAGCCCGGCTGGTCAGGTACCGACTTCAGGTGCTTGTCCAGTGCCAGCTTGAAGACAGCCAGGGGTCTATTGGTAATCCCCCTTATGCATCCAGGGAGGCAGTTGAACAGTCTCGGGCCCCCTGACACTTACTGTATTGTCTCTCAACGTGCTAGTGACACCCCTGCTTTTCATTGGGGGATGTTGCATCGTTTGCCGAGTCTTTTGCTTTTGTTGCGAGTGATTTTCATGTGCAAGTTCGGTACTAGTCCCTCTAGGATTTTCCAGGTGTATATAATCATGTATCTCTCCCGCCTGCATTCCAGGGAGTACAGGTTCAGGAACTTCAAGCGCTCCCAGTAACTGAGATGTTTTATCTACGTTAAGCGCTGTGAAGGTTCTCTGTACGTTTTCTAGGTCAGCAATTTCACCTGCCTTGAAAGGTGCTGTTAGTGTGCAGCAATATTCCAGCCTAGATAGAACAAGTGACCTGAAGAGTGTCATCATAGGCTTGGCATCCCTAGTTTTGAAGGTTCTCATTATCCATCCTGTCATTTTTCTAGCAGATGCGATTGATACAATGTTATGGTCCTTGAAGGTGAGATACTCCGACATGATCACTCCCAGGTCTTTGACGTTGGTTTTTCGCTCTATTTTGTGACCAGAATTTGTTTTGTACTGTGATGAAGTTTTAATTTCCTCATGTTTACCATATCGAAGCAACTGAAATTTTACATCGTTGAACTTCATATTGTTTTCTGCAGCCCACTTGAAAGATTTGGTTGATGTCCGCCTGGAGCCTTGCAGTGTCTGCAATGGAAGACACTGTCATGCAGATTCGGGTGTCATCTGCAAAGGAAGACATGGTGCTGTGGCTGACATCCTTGTCTATGTCAGATATGAGGATGAGAAACAAGATGGAAGCGAGTACTGTGCCTTGTGGAACAGAGCTTTTCACCGTAGCCGCCTCGGACTTTACTCTGTTGACTACTACTATTTGTGTTCTGTTTGTGAGGAAATTATAGATCCATCTACCAACTTTTCCTGTTATTCCTTTAGCATGCATTTTGTGCGCTATTACTCCATGGTCACATTTGTCGAAGGCTTTTGCAAAGTCTGTATATATTACATCTGCATTCTTTTTGTCTTCTAGTGCATCTAGGACCTTGTCGTAGTGATCCAGTGGTTGAGACAGACAGGAGCGACCTGCTCTAAACCCATGTTGCCCTGGGTTGTGTAATTGATGGGTATCTAGATGGGTGGCGATCTTGCTTCTTAGGACTCTTTCAAAGATTTTTATGATATGGGATGTTAGTACTATCAGTCTGTAGTTCTTTGCTATTGCTTTACTGCCCCCTTTGTGGAGTGGGGCTATGTTGTTTTTAGTAACTGTGGGACGACCCCCGTGTCCATGCTGCCTCTCCATAGGATGGTAAAAGCTCGTGATAGGGGCTTCTTGCAGTTCTTGATGAACACGGAGTTCCATGAGTCTGGCCCTGGGGCAGAGTGCATGGGCATGTCATTTATCACCTGTTTGAAGCCATTTGGCGTCAGGATAACATCAGATAGGCTTGTGTTAACCAAATTCTGTGGCTCTCTCATAAAAAATTCATTTTGATCTTCGACTCTCAGTCTGGTTAGCGGCTTGCTAAAAACTGAGTCATATTGGGACCTGAGTAGCTCACTCATTTCCTTGCTGTCATCTGTGTAGGACCCATCTTGTTTAAGTAGGGGCCCAATACTGGATGTTGTTCTCGACTTTGATCTGGCATGAGAAAAGAAATACTTTGGGTTTCTTTCGATTTCATTTATGGCTTTTAGTTCTTCCCGCAATTCCTGATTCCTGTAAGATTCCTTTAGCTTAAGTTCGATGTTTGCTATTTCTCTGACCAGTGACTCCCTACGCATTTCAGATATATTGGCCTCTTTTAACCGCTCTGTTATTCTTTTCCGTCACCTGTAAAGGGAGCACCTGTCTCTTTCTATTTTACATCTACTCCTCCTTTTTCTTAAAGGAATAAGCCTCGAGCATACATCGAGTGCCACAAGTTAATCTGTTCTAGGCAGAAGTTGGGGGTCTATGTTGCTTAGTCTATCTTCCCAGCTTATATCGTTTAGGACTTGGTTTACTTGGTCCCACTTTGTTCTTGTTATTGAAACTGAATTTAGTGAAATTTCCCTCCTGACTAATCTCATTTTGTCGGTCTGGGGCTCCACGCATACATGTCTGAACCTCGATTATGTTGTGATGTGAGTACATTGTTTTTGATATGGTGACATTTCGTATCAGATCATCACTGCTAGTGAAGATGAGGTCTAGTATATTCTCCAGTCTAGTAGGCTCTATTATTTGCTGGTTTAAGTTTAATTTTGTGCAGAGATTTAAAAGCTCGTGTGTGTGTGAGTTCTTGTCAGAGCTGCCTCCTGGTGTTATCACTGCAACAACATTATTTGCTGTATTCCTCCAATTTAGGAGCCTCAAGCTGAAATCCCCCAGGAGCAAGATGTTGAGGGCAAGAGCTAGAAGATTTTCCAGACAGTGGCCAATTTTTAACAGCTGTTCCTGGAATTGCTGGGACACTGCATCCGGAGGTTTGTAGACTACCACAATGACTAGGTTTTGGTTCTCGATCTTTACTGCTAAAACTTCCACTACATTATTTGAGGCATTAAGCAGTTCTGTGCAATAAGTGACTCTGCGATATACAGCCCCCCCCCCTTTTGCCTGTTCGCTCTGTCGCATCTGTATAAGTTGTAACTTGGGATCCATATTTTGTTGTCCAAGTGATGCTTTATGTGGGTCTCTGTGAAAGCCGCGAACATTGCATTTGTCTCTGCAAGCAGTCCACAGATGAAAGGTATTTTGCTGTTCATTGCTGGCTTTAGATCTTGTATATTTGCAAAGGAGAATGTCATCGGACTGGTGGTATTGGTGGTACTGGGGAAGGGGGGGGAAGGATTCCAGTACAGTTTCAGGAAGGGGCTTGCAACAGTCAAAGGGTTAACTGACAAATCTATTCATTCCCTAGGCTTTCTTAACTTGTTTATCTCGCTCCAAAATTTTTTCTTATTTTCATCAAAATTTCTTGACAGTGCCTCTCTCACTCTATCATCTGCTCTCCTTTTGTGCACTCTCTTCACCTTTCTTTTACTCTCCATATACTCTGCTCTTCTTATAACACTTTTGGTTTGTAAAAACCTCTCATAAGCTACCTTTTTCTCTTTTATCACACTCTTTACTTCATCATTCCACCAATCACTCCTCTCTCCTCCTGCACCCACCCTCCTATAGCCACAAACTTCTGCCCCACATTCTAATACTGCATTTTTAAAAATATTCCAACCCTCTTCAATCCTCCCACTACTCTAATCAGATAAATATAGTTAACACTAATGTAGACGGGCTATTATTATATTTAGGGGAAAATGCTACAACCCATATGGTTCAAACAATGCCAAGGAAAGGGAAACAATCAGGTTCAATCCAAGATAGGGAAGGACAAGCCCAATTCCTAGGATTGAGTCCCTCACCAACATCAATGAACTATCTTTAACAGGGGAATTTGAACAAAAAAAAAATGAGAAACATCATATTCTCTGCAGTGGGCAGAATTTTTTGTATACTGTGCATTCACTGCACAGACCCAATCTCTCATATCTAAGCCAAAATTTACCACTCACAGCTCATCTGACTGAGCTGAGCTCATGACGTTGAACTACATGAGGGACCCTGGCCTTAATGACGTAATACGTGACAACCACTGAAAGGGTTAAGAAAAAGAGGATAAGTAGATAAAGTAAGATACAAGGTGTAATGACAGCAGTTTGCTGGACTATGTAATGGGTAGATTTCTGGAAATGCATGTTTACAGGGAGGGCAAGAGATATCAGATCATTACTTAGTTATAGCTACAGAGCAAAAGGTAGAGGGTGTACAAGAATAATGGCATCAGTGACTAATATAGAAGTTAAAAAAGTGACTAATATAGAAGTTAAAGTTTATAAATTAATGGAGGAGGTAGTTTGGGCAAGGTACAAGCAACTGTTGAAAGATGGGCTAGTAAGAATATAAGTAATGAGGAGGTTGAAGAGGTATGGGGTAGATTTAAGAATGTGGTGTTAGTGTGAAGCAGAAGTTAGTGGATATAGCAGGATGGACGAAAGGAGGAAGAAGATTGATTGGTGGAATGATGAAGTAGAGTGTGGGGTTAGGTACATAAAAGGTTTTTACGATATGAGGAAGCTGAGTATATGGAGGGTTAAAGAGAGGTTAAGAGTGGTGACGGAGTGTTAAAGGGGAGCAAATGAGAGTGAGTGAGGATGCCAACAAATTTTGCTGAGAGTAAGAAATTCTGGAGCAAGATTGTTGAGAAAGACTAGGGAACAAATGTATTTAACAGTTAAAACAGAAGAGGGGAATTATTAGATAGGGAGATGAAGGTACTGGGAACAAAACTTACTGCAATTGTCACTTCATCTCAGCTGAAAAATATTAGATAAAGTTGAAAAGACTCGAATAATAAAACAAAATATCAGTACAAACTTACATAACTGCCTGCTTGAAGACATCATAGGCACAAGCTTGCTTCTTATATTTTTCTTCGAAGTGCCAAGCTGTTGTACGATACAGCTCTTCAACCTGCTCTTCGATTGTGTAACCGAGCAATTCCCCAACATGTCTAATAATAGAGTTGACAGCTTTCGCTTTTGCAAATTTCTCTGTACACCGTTCCACATCTTCTTTAGAAACTCTTCTTTTGGAAAGATCAATATAACCTGTTTTAAAAAATGTAATTCAATATCTTTAAGTATATTTTTGTAAGAATAATTAGACTGCTAAGGAGACTGTTAGAGTAACAAAATTGCCAAAGATGACTATGAACTCTAGCAAAAAATTAAATAATACTGATGAGTATAATGAATACAATCAATGTTGATAAACAAGATACATGTGGAGTATGCTAGACCTAGATAAAAGTGATTCATTCAAGTTTTCTGTGGATACAAAATTATGATTCCAATGTATACGTGTGCTTAAATGCCAAATAACATTGTGGGAAAAATGAGATAGAAATTAAATGCAATTTGGATTATTTGACCAGATGGTTTGTAAGCAAGGATAATCCACTGGGGTCCTATGGTCCTCTTTCTCAGGATGCAACCCACAACAGTAGGCCTACACCTGGGTGAACAAAGGTAATAATCGGTGTAAGGAAACATGCTCCACTTCCCCACATGCCCTAGGATTATTTACGGGTGTTTTGGTTATGAATCAAAGGTGCTACCACTGAGCACCATGGAACAGAATTTACATAATGGAATGGTTTTGAGATTTGTAGCAAAGTGAAGTAATTAACCGAAATATTTGGTACTTAAACACAAAAATGGCCATATTCTTTGTAACCATCACAATACATATATTCCTGATAAGAACAAGGCACAGATTCTATAGGTATACATACAAATAAACTATTTAAAAAGTAGAAATAACGTAATAGTAAGCTATGAATAAAAAAAATAGTAACACTGGACAGTAATCTAAGCAATTTTTTTTTTTAAAATACCACCATGAATATATGAGCATAGTACCTTTCTCCTTGTCTACTCGTATGACTACAACTGGTTCAGTCTTGCCAACCCTGATCAACTTATTCATGGATCGGATTCGTCGTCTTGAGAGTTCTGACAAGAGAATCATACCCTCTATGTTGTTGTACTCTAGCAAGTGAACATAGGCACCCATCTCAGCTATGCTTCTCACAGTTACCATTACTACATCATCCACTTCGGGATACTTCTGTGAGTAGTATCTACAGAATAGTGGCATCTTGAAGGTTTTATTCTTGTATTCTGCAATAGAAAAACTCCGGCTTAGCCAGAATGCCTACAGTATCTTCATGCAGTCTCGAATTTAATGAGCCAAGATACTAATGATGATAAGAAAAGGATTGATGGATATTGCAGACTGATGTATACAGAAGACTGTACCATTATAAAATAATAATAATAGTAAATGACAGTGAATATGTTAAATATAGGCTGGACTGGTGGATGTGGTGGTACCTCAGGATACGAACAGCTCAAAACGCAAACAATTATGTAAGTGCTTTTGTAAGTGTATTTTGGGGGTCTGGAATGGATTAATCTAATTTACATTATTCCTTGTGGGAACAAATTCGTTCGGTACCATCACTTGAACAGCCTTCTGGAACAAAATAAGTTTGTATCCCGAGAAAGATCCTGTTTATGCAGAGCATTTTGGGCAAATTAGGTCAACTTTGTCCCCAGGACGCAACACAGCTACTAGTCGACTAACACCCACATACCTATTTTACTGATAGGTGAACATGAACAGATGTCTTAAGAGAGCACATCCTTAAGTTTCCACTTATACTGGGGATCGAACCATGGACCAATAAGCCTACTGCATTCTTATATATTTGCTTGTAACAATGCTACAGTAGGAGCTTGTCATCTGGAATCTGAATACTGAAATATGAAGCATTTCAGTACAAAACAGTTACAAAAAGTAATAACACGGAAGTAGCCCTGAACCAACTTTTCTCAAGCAATGAAAAAAAAATATGTTTCCTGATCACCTTCCTCTTAGCTTTATCTTTACACCAGGCCCAGTGGCCTGGAGGCTAAAGCTCTCGCTTCACACACGGAGGGCCCAGGTTTGACTCCCGGCTGGTGGAAATATTTCAATGTGTTTCCTTCCAGCTGTTGTTTTGTTCACCTAGCAGCAAATAGGTACCTGGGTGTTAGTCGACTGGTGTGGGTCGCATCCTGGGGGACAAGACTGAGGACCCCAATGGAAATAAGTTAGACAGTCCTTGATGACACCGACTTTCTTGGGTTATCCTGGGTGGCTAACCCTCCGGGGCTAAAAATCCGAACGAAATCTTATCTTATCAGTTTTACAGGCTAAGACTTGTTACCTAACCTCAGCTCATTTCAAAGGCCAGTCCTAAAGTATACTACAACCTTCCAGGCTGCGACCCACAAGCTAACACCTAGGTACCTATTTACTGCTAGGTGAACAGGGGCAACAAATGCAAGGAAACGTGCCTAGTTTCCACCCGTGCCGGGGATCGAACCCTGGATCCCAGACCCCAGTGTCAGCTGAGTGGCTACAAATGACTTACAAGAAACTTTTTATCTATGGTCACAAAAGCGGTTTCTCCGTCGAAACCAGCAACCGCATTTTTAGCTGCTTGAAATAAATCATAATGTAGTCCACTCTTTTACATTAATATCTATATATAAAGAAAGATAAGAGCAACACATGTTCCAGTGTGACATCTGTGTCACAGCAGTGGTGCTCCCTCTCACTCACAACTTTCACAAAGGTCTCTTCTCTCTCACTTCAACTACTACAGGGCAAATATCTCTGACTCTAACTGACATACAACCTATGATCCATCATTCTGTAAAGATTTAGGCCTGACACCAACAAGTGAAGGGCTGTCATAGAGTAATACTCACACCTTAAATGACAACACATCTGTAGTGCCGGTCACACGCTGATGACACTGACCACTGGAACGTGGAACGCAACACACTATTATATTTTCTTTCTGTTGCCACTAAGTTATTTACACAGGAGAATGACAACATTATTCTCGATACCAAAACTAAAGTTTAACATTTGAACTATAATTTATTATTTTCTAAAGTGGCTCTTAGCAAAGAAAATTTTCGATCAAACTGAAATACAATAGTTTGGGAACTCTTCCCTCGCGGCTGATGCAATACTACATATGAAGATACACCTTAATAAATTAAATTTATTTAAATGTTTGCGTTAAGTGCAAAGTATATGTATGTATGTATATATAATTTTTTTCAACAAATCGGCCGTCTCCCTCCGAGGGAGAGTAACCCAAAAAACAGGGAACATTTTCATCATCACTCACTCCATCACCTAGTCTTGACAGAGGGGCGCCCAAACTAAAATTCAAAACTGCAGTAGAGATGATAATAATGTACTCACCTAGTTGAGGTTGCAAGGGCCGAGTCCTAGCTCCTGGCCCCGCCTCTTCACTAGTCGCTACTAGGTCACTCTCCCTGAACCGTGAGCTTTATCATACCTCTGCTTAAAGCTATGTATGGATCCTGCCTCCACTACATCGCTTCTCAAACTATTCCACTTACTGACTACTCTGTGGCTGAAGAAATGCTTCCTAACTACTCTGTGGCTGAAGAAATACTTCCTAACATCCCTGTGATTCATCTGTCTTCAACTTCCAACTGTGACCCCTTGTTGCTGTGTCCCATATCTCGAACATCCTGTCTTTGTCCACCTTGTCAATTCCTCTCCGTATTTTGTATGTCGTTATCATGTCCCCCCTATCTCTCCTGTCCTCCAGTGTCGTCAGGTCGATTTCCCTTAACCTCTCCTTGTAGGACATACCCCTTAGATCTGGGATTAGTCTTGTTGCAAACCTTTGCACTTTCTCTAGTTTCCTTTCTTGCCATATAGGACAAGTGAAAATTTGTGTATGCAATAATTTCGCCAAAATCATTCTGAACCTGACGAAAAATATATATTTCACTGTGTTTGTTTAGTATTAAATTATTGTAAGCAAATCTAAAATATATTTAGTTGGGTTAGGCTAAAATAAATTGTTCTTGTTATAATAAGGTTAGGTAAGTTTTCTAAGATTCTTTTAGTGCAAAATTATAAATTTTTACATTAACATCAATGAAAAAAATATATCTTTAAACGTATAAGAGAAAATTTTAGAAAGGACTTAATTTTAAATGAGTTCTTGCTAATTGACCAGTTTTACATATTCGGTACGACATATAAATATATATATATATATATATATATATATATATATATATATATATATATATATATATATATATATATATATATATATATATATGTCGTGCCGAATATGTAAAACTGGTCAATTAGCAAGAACTCATTTAAAATTAAGTCCTTTCTGAAATTTTCTCTTATACGTTTAAAGATATATTTTTTTTCATTAATGTTAATGTAAAAAATTTTAATTTCGCACCAAAAGAATCTTAGAAAACTTACCTAACCTTATTATAACAAGAGCAGTTTATTTTAGCCTAACCCAACTAAATATATTTTAAATACCTTTACAATAATTTAGTACTAAACAAACACAATCAAATATATTTTTTTCGTTAGGTTCAGAATGATTTTGGCGAAATTATTGCATACACAAATTTTCACTTGTCCTATATGGCAAGATGAACGTTGCTATTTAAGCCAAGATCGCAAGTTCTGCCTATTCGGCACGACATATATATATATATATATATATATATATATATATATATATATATATATATATATATATATATATATATATATATATATATATATATATATATATATATATATATATATATATATATATATATATATATATCTATATATATAAAACAATACTGCGACTAGTCAAGGAGTCGAACCCATGATGCTTTGGCCTGCCTCATGGTGGGCGAAAACTCATGACGCCTTAATCCACGAGACCACACAATCTTTAAGAGTAGTGCATCCAGCAGAACTGGATGTTGTACTTGTCACCCAAGGACATACGGTGGTGTGGATGACTATAGGCTAATTTCATTCTACTCCCTGTTTGGTGTACTAGTACAACGAGCAGTATTTTATATTACTGTACCCATGAACAAGTGGTATTGATCAATAACAACACTGCGACTAGTTAAGGAGTTAAACCCATGCTGCTTTGGCCTGCTTCATGGTGGGCGAAGACTCTCTCACACACACACACACGTTGAACTATAAGAAGGCATTTGACACAGTTCCACACATTAGTGCAAAGCTGGATGACCAGGCAGGGATAACAGGGAAGGCACTACAATGGATCAAGGAATACCTGTCAGGAAAACAGCAGCGAGTCATGGTACGCGGCGAGGTGTCAGAGTGGGCACCTGTGACGAATGGGGTTCCACCGGGGTCAGTCCTAGGACCAGTGCTGTTTCTGGTATTTGTGAACGACATGACAGAAGGAATAGACTCCGGAGTGTCCCTGTTTGCAGATGATGTGAAGTTGATGAGAAGAATTCAATTGGAGGAGGACCAGGCAGAACTACAAAGGGATCTGGACAGGCTGCAGGCCTGGTCCAGCAACTGGCTCCTGGAGTTTAACCCCACCAAGTGCAGAGTCATGAAGATTGGGGAAGGGCAAAAAAGACCATAGATGGAGTTCAGTCTAGGGGGCCAGAGCCTACAAACCTCACTCAAGGAAAAGAATCTTGGGTGAGCATAACACCGGGCACATCTCCTGAGGTGCACATCAACCAAATAACTGCTGCAGCATACGGGCTCCTGGCAAACTTAAGAACAGCATTCCGACATCTTAATAAGTAGTCATTCAGGACCCTGTACACTGTGTGCGTTAGGCCCATATTGGAGTATGCAGTGCCAGTTTGGAACCCTCACCTAGCCAAGCATGTAAGGAAACTAGAGAAAGTGCAAAGGTTTGCAACAAGACTAGTCCTGGAGCTAAAGCGTATGTCCTACGAGGAGAAGTTAAGGGAAATGGACCTGAAGACACTGGAAGACAGGAGAGATAGGGGGATATGATAACGACATATAAAATACTGAGAGGAATCGACAAGGTGGACAGAGACAAGATGTTCCAGAGATGGGACACAGGAACAAATTCAAATTCAAATTCAAATTCAAAGTTTATTCTCTATAAGGATTACAATGCTGAGTTTACAGAATCTGGTTATTGTGTGGTTTACATGTAGTTTACCTGGAGTTTACCTGGAGAGAGTTCCGGGGGTCAACGCCCCCGCGGCCCGGTCTGAGACCAGGCCTCCTGGTGGATCAGAGCCTGATCAACCAGGCTGTTGCTGCTGGCTGTACGCAAACCAACATACGAGCCACAGCCCGGCTGATCCGGAACTGACTTTAGGTGCTTGTCCAGTGCCAGCTTGAAGACTGCCAGGGGTCTGTTGGTAATCCCCCTTATGTGTGCTGGGAGGCAGTTGAACAGTCTCGGGCCCCTGACACTTATTGTATGGTCTCTTAACGTGCTAGTGACACCCCTGCTTTTCATTGGGGGGATGGTGCATCGTCTGCCAAGTCTTTTGCTTTCGTAGTGGGTGATTTTCGTGTGCAAGTTCGGTACTAGTCCCTCTAGGATTTTCCAGGTGTATATAATCATGTATCTCTCCCTCCTGCGTTCCAGGGAATACAGGTTTAGGAACCTCAAGCGCTCCCAATAATTGAGGTGTTTTATCTCCGTTATGCGCGCCGTGAAAGTTCTCTGTACATTTTCTAAGTCGGCAATTTCACCTGCCTTGAAAGGTGCTGTTAGTGTGCAGCAATATTCCAGCCTAGATAGAACAAGTGACCTGAAGAGTGTCATCATGGGCTTGGCCTCCCTAGTTTTGAAGGTTCTCATTATCCATCCTGTCATTTTTCTAGCAGATGCGATTGATACAATGTTATGGTCCTTGAAGGTGAGATCCTCCGACATGATCACTCCCAGGTCTTTGACGTTGGTGTTTCGCTCTATTTTGTGGCCAGAATTTGTTTTGTACTCTGATGAAGATTTAATTTCCTCATGTTTACCATATCTGAGTAATTGAAATTTCTCATCGTTGAACTTCATATTGTTTTCTGCAGCCCACTGAAAGATTTGGTTGATGTCTGCCTGGAGCTTTGCAGTGTCTGCAATGGAAGACACTGTCATGCAGATTCGGGTGTCATCTGCAAAGGAAGACACGGTGCTGTGGCTGACATCCTTGTCTATGTCGGATATAAGGATGAGGAACAAGATGGGAGCGAGTACTGTGCCTTGTGGAACAGAGCTTTTCACCGTAGCTGCCTCGGACTTTACTCTGTTGACGACTACTCTCTGTGTTCTGTTAGTGAGGAAATTATAGATCCATCGACCGACTTTTCCTGTTATTCCTTTAGCACGCATTTTGTGCGCTATTACGCCATGGTCACACTTGTCGAAGGCTTTTGCAGAGTGTACCACTAGAACACCTAGCATGGCTAGGCATTTCGGGCAGACTTAGTTTAATTCTTAATTTTAAAATATTACAAATTATGAGGTAAGTTGGTATTATGGCTAAGTGACTAAATACTAGTTTGTGAGTTTAGCAATGAGAATGCTTTTGTTTTGGCACAGTACATAGTTTCAGCATTGGAGTATCACAGGATTCATTATTTTAAGATTGAGATTAATATTTCTGTTTATGGTCAAATGGGTGAGTGAGTGTAAGTGTGAACCACCAGGTGGTATTCGTGTAGTTAGTTGAAGGGGTGTATCAGGGAGATAAGATGTTTTCTAATGGTAGTTTTGAAGGTGATGAATGTGTCTGCAGTCCTAGAGTTTTCAGGTAGGGTGTTCCAGATTTTAGGGCCTTTGACATACATTGAATTTTTGTAAAGGTTTAGTCGGACACGGGGAATGTTGTAGAGATGTTTGTGTCTGGTGTTATGCCTGTGGGTTCTGTCACAACTATCAAGAAAGCGTTTTAGGTCAAGGTTGATATTGGAGTTTAAGGTCCTGTAGATGTAGATTGCACAGTAGTAAGTGTGGATGTACTGAACAGGGAGTAAGTTTAGATCTATGAAGAGTGGGGGGGGGGGTGTTGCCAGGGATGGGATTTAGTGATTATTCTTACTACAGCTTTTTGTTGGGTTATTATTGGCTTTAGGTGTGTTGCTGCAGTTGATCCCCAAGCACAAATAGCATAGGAGAGGTATGGATAAATAAGTGAGTGGTACAGTGTGAGAAGGGCATTTTGCGGCACGTAGTATCGTATCTTGGAGAGGATCCCAACCGTTTTGGATACTTTTTTGGTTATGTGTTGGACATGGGTGCTGAAATTCAGGTTGTTGTCAAGGTATAGGCCTAGGAATTTGCCCTCATTATGTCTGGTAATTAGAGTGTTGTCGATCTTAATGTTAATTTGTGCATCTCCTGCTCTGCTACCAAACATAATACAGTAGGTTTTGTCAGTGTTAAGCTGTCATCCAAGTCGATATTTTGATCAGCTCCTCGTTAACAATGGTGTTGAGGGTGGCAAGATTAGGGTGAGAGATGACATAAGTCGTGTCGTCAGCAAAGAGAATGGGTTTCAGGTGTTGGGATACTTTTGGAAGATCATTGATGTATATGAGGAAGAGAGGGGACCAAGGACACTTCCCTGCGGAACTCCAGTATCAAGTGGCCGTGTTGTTGATGTTGTGTCTTTAATGGTGACATACTGATACCTATTAGTAAGGCAAGATTTGAAATAAGCAAGCGCATGGCCTCTTATACCGTAATGGTCAAGTTTGTGGAGTAGGATGTCGTGGTCTACTGTGTCAAAAGCTTTTCTTAGGTCAATAAAAATTCCTAGTGGATATTCCTTATTTTCCAATGCTGTGTAAAGCAGATCTAGCATTTTTATGATTGCATCATTAGTGCTTTTATTTTTCCTGAATCCAAATTGGCAGGGGTTGAGTATGTTTTGTGTCGTTATAAATGAATATAGTCTCCTGTGCACGAGTTTCTCGAAGATTTTGGATAGCAATGGTAAGTTTGATATTGGCCTATAGTTGTTTAAGTCTGTAGGGTAACCACCTTTATGTATTGGTGTAACCCTTGCCATCTTGAGTAGTTTCGGGAAGGTGCTAGTTTCTAGTGACTTGTTAAAAAGTAATGAAATAGCATGCAAAAGGACATGGGCCGCTCGCTTGTACAGTAATGGTGGGACATGAGACAGATTCCCCGAGTTATTTTTAAGTGACTTCATAATCTCGGTGACTTCCGTGGGCTCAGTTGGTGCAAGATAGAAGGAATTTGGGAAATTCCCATCTAGGTAGTCCCCGGCATGGGCATTGGTATGTGGGATTTTATTAGCGAGATTAGATCCTATGGTTGAGAAGAAGTCGTTTATCTTGTTAGCTGTGTCAGTGGGATGCAGTGGTGTTTCATTAGGTTTAGTTAGGACAATATTCTTGTTTTTTTTTCAGTTTGTGGGTCCCTAGAATCTGAGAGAGTGTTTTCCAGGTCTTTTTTATATCTCCTCTTGTGTCTGTGAATCTACTGGAGTAGTATAGTTGTTTGGCTTTCTTTATTACTTTGGTGAGAACTGATGAATAGTGTTTAAGAATATCTTTGTGTATTAAGCCCTGTCTATATTGCTTTTCATATTGGTGTTTCTTATCAATGGATTTCAGAATGGTGCTGGTTAGCCATGGGCAACCAAGCCATTTGTTTGTGATCTGTTTCGTTTTTATAGGACAATGTTTGTTGTATAGTCTAAGTAATTTGTTAAGAAAAATGTCTGTCCAGTCATCAATACCATTGGCCTTGGAGAATTCTGTAGGCCAATCAACAGTCTCTAGGTCAGCTGTGAACAAGGGGTCACAATTGGAAGTTGAGGACACAGATGAATCACGGGGATGTTAGGAAGTATTTGTTCAGTCACAGAGTTGTCAGGAAGTGGAATAGTCTGGGTAGTGATGTAGTGGAGGCAGAATCCATACACAGCTTTAAGAAGAGGTATGATAAAGCTCATGGAGTGGGAAGAGTAACCTACTTCCGCTGGGGAATCCCGCCTATCAGTGACTATGCCCTCGTCTGCTACACGTCCACTTTCCACCTGACGTTAGTATATAAGCACCAGGCTCCTTGCCTTTGACTAAGACCCGCGTCAGGAAACATTTGTCCTGTTTCCTGACGAACCTTACCTAACCCTAGCCTTTGCTCTAGAACTTCCACGACTATGGTGCTCTTCGCACCAACTCTAAGGCTGAGGGACTGATTACCTCATCTTCTGTATATAGTTCTACTGTCTTCAGATTATGTCCTGGAATTTGTATTGATAAAGCCACTGGATGGCGAAACGTCTATATAAAGATACCCAGATGTTGCACGTGTGTCTTAATTTTATCTTGTCGGTATTGCATACCATTCTTGTACAGTGATAGGATTGTTGAGATTAACACTGTACTCGGTATTAGAATGCTAAGAAATGAACCAGACACTGTCACAATGAATCTTACTAAATGTCTAAAAGTAAATACACACAGATCTAAATACACCGTGAAAACGTGCCATTACATTAAGTTTTATAACCTGCATGAACTGTATCACTGTAGACAACAAGAGCATTTCACCCATCCGTGGAAGATGTGTTCATTTAATATCACATACCTGCAAGTCCCTCCCAAGAAGCTCATTGATAGTAATCCCTTCCGGAAATCACTTATTAAAGCAACTGCTCAAGAAGAAATTTCTCGCCTAGCTGGTAATAATAAGTTATCACAAGGTATATACACTGATGGATCTAAACAGGAGTCTTCTGGCAGGGCTGCATCTGATCTGCTCTTGTTGCCACCTCCCTAGTTAAGAACCATAATAAACAAATTCAAATTCAAATTTATTTATTTCTTTGCAAGTAATACATTGAGATTTTGTATTTACAATAATGGGTTGCAATGCAAAGAGAGCCTCGATTATGCCTACCTGGAGTTTTACCTGGAGAGAGTTCCGGGGGTCAACGCCTCCGCGGCCCAGTCTGTGACCAGGCCTCCTGGTGGATCAGAGCCTGATCAACCAGGCTGTTACTGCTGGCTACACGCAAACCAACGTACGAGCCACAGCCCGGCTGGTCAGGTACCGACTTTAGGTGCTTGTCCAGTGTCAGCTTGAAGACTGCCAGGGGTCTATTGGTAATCCCCCTTATGTATGCTGGGAGGCAGTTTAACAGTCTCGGGCCCCTGACACTTATTGTATGGTCTCTTAACGTGCTAGTGACACCCCTGCTTTTCATTGGGGGGATGTTGCATCGTCTGCCAAGTCTTTTCCTTTCGTAGTGAGTGATTTTCGTGTGCAAGTTCGGTACTGGTCCCTCTAGGATTTTCCAGGTGTATATAATCATGTATCTCTCCCGCCTGCGTTCCAGGGAATACAGATTCAGGAACCTCAAGCGCTCCCAGTAACTGAGGTGTTTTATCTCCGTTATGCGCGCCGTGAAGGTTCTCTGTACATTTTCTAGGTCAGCAATTTCACCTGCCTTGAAAGGTGCTGTCAGAGTGCAGCAATATTCCAGCCTAGATAGAACAAGTGACCTGAAGAGTGTCATCATGGGCTTGGCATCCCTAGTTTTGAAGGTTCTCATTATCCATCCTGTCATTTTTCTAGCAGCTGCGATTAATACTATGTTATGGTCCTTGAAGGTGAGATCCTCCGACATGATCACTCCCAGGTCTTTGACGTTGGTGTTTCGCTCTTTTTTGTGGCCAGAATTTGTTTTGTACTCTGATGAAGATTTAATTTCCTCGTGTTTACCATATCTGAGTAATTGAAATTTCTCATCGTTGAACTTCATATTGTTTTCTGCAGCCCACTGAAAGATTTGGTTGATGTCCGCCTGGAGCCTTGCAGTGTCTGCAATGGAAGACACTGTCATGCAGATTCGGGTGTCATCTGCAAAGGAAGACACGGTGCTGTGGCTGACATCCTTGTCTATGTCGGATATGAGGATGAGGAACAAGATGGGTGCGAGTACTGTGCCTTGTGGAACAGAGCTTTTCACCGTAGCTGCCTCGGACTTTACTCTGTTGACTACTACTCTTTGTGTTCTGTTTGTGAGGAAATTATAGATCCATCGACCAACTTTTCCTGTTATTCCTTTAGCACGCATTTTGTGCGCTATTACGCCATGGTCACACTTGTCGAAGGCTTTTGCAAAGTCTGTATATATTACATCTGCATTCTTTTTGTCTTCTAGTGCATCTAGGACCTTGTCGTAGTGATCCAATAGTTGAGACAGACAGGAGCGACCTTTTCTAAATCCATGTTGCCCTGGGTTGTGTAATTGATGGGTTTCTAGAATGGTGGCGAACTTGCTTCTTAGGACCCTTTCAAAGATTTTTATGATATTGGATGTTAGTGCTATCGGTCTGTAGTTCTTTGCTATTGCCTTTGTGGAGTGGGGCTATGTCTGTTGTTTTTAGTAACTGTGGGACGACCCCCGTGTCCATGCTCTCTCTCCATAGGATGGAGTTCCATGAGTCTGGCCCTGGGGCAGAGTGCATGGGCATGTCATTTATCGCCTGTTCGAAGTCATTTGGCGTCAGGATAACATCAAATAGGCTTGTGTTAGCCAAATTCTGTGACTCTCTCATAAAAAATTAATTTTGATCTTCGACTCTCAGTCTGGTTAGCGGCTTGCTAAAAACTGAGTCATATTGGGACCTGTAAGATTCCTTTAACTTAAGTTCGATACTTGTTATTTCTCTGACCAGTGACTCCCTACGCATTTCAGATATATTGGCCTCTTTTAGCCGCTCTGTTATTCTTTTCCGTCGCCTGTAAAGGGAGCGCCTGTCTCTTTCTATTTTACATCTACTCCTCCTTTTTCTTAGAGGAATAAGCCTTGTGCATCGAGTGCCTTGTACATCGAGTGCCACCGAGTTAATCTGTTCTAGGCATAAGTTAGGGTCTGTGTTGCTTAGTCAATCTTCCCAGCTTATATCGTTTAGGACTTGGTTTACTTGGTCCCACTTTATGTTTTTGTTATTGAAGTTGAATTTGGTGAATGCTCCCTCGTGACTAATCTCATTATGTCGGTCTGGGGCTCCGCGCATACATGTCTGAACCTCAATTATGTTGTGATCTGAGTATATTGTTTTTGATATGGTGACATTTCGTATCAGATCATCATTGTTAGTGAAGATGAGGTCTAATGTATTCTCCAGTCTAGTAGGCTCTATTATTTGCTGGTTTAAATTGAATTTTGCGCAGAGATTTAAAAGCTCGTGTGTGTGTGTGTGTGTGTGTGTGTGTGTGAGTTCTCGTCAGAGCTGCCTCCTGGTGTTATTACTGCAACAGCATTATTTGCTATATTCCTCCATTTTAGGTGCCTTAAGTTGAAATCCCCTAGGAGCAAGATGTTGGGGGCAGGAGCTGGCAGATTTTCCAGACAGTGGTCCATTTTTCTCAGCACTTATTACAGCCGATTTTTAACGGCCGATTTAATTTATTGGCTTACTGACTACTTAACACTTAAGAAATTTATCATAGTTGTACAGTAGTTCTATTAATTATAAGTGAATCTAATTTATATAAACCAAAGGATATATTCATATATTCAAAAATGCTTGTTGAACTAGGCATAAGAATTAACAACTATGCGTCTACACTGCAAACTGAACTGTTTGCAATCCTAATGGCGCTAAAACTAACTTATGACACTGAGCTTGACTCTATCATCATTACTGATTCTATGTCATCACTGAAGGCTCTTAACTCATATAATGACTCCAGCAACATGCTCATTGGAGAAGCCAGGTACAGATACTCAAAAATCAGGGACAAAGGAATAAATGTACAATTGCTATGGATTCCATCACACATTGGATTACTCCTTCATGATAAAGTTGATATGTTAGCCAAGAAGAGTACCCAGAAGGAGAATGTTGAATATAGCTTTGGGATATCTGTGTCTAGCATTAGAAATAATATTAGGATAAGTAAATAATGCAAATGATTGTTAAAGGAATGCAGTTAGAAGCCTGAGTAAATCTATAACCCACTATGATAACATGAACATAGATAAGTATGTTTATGGAGCAACTTGCAATGTGAACAGACTGACTGATGTTGTAGTGGCCAGGCTTAGGCTTGGTTACAAGTACTTCTGGCAGTTTGGGAGACACACAGATGATGATCAAGCTAAATGTAAATTATTGGTGGGGAGGGTCGGGGATGAAGGTGTGTGAAGACGTGTTGCGGGCGTTGCTGCATGTACGGGACCCAAATAAAGTTCGAGTGGGTGTTTTAGAGCGTGTTGTAAGGGCGAAGGTAGTCGTGAAGGCTGAGTATCTACCCTATGTATGCGTGGAAGGATATATGGGAAAGATTACGGTTGATGCGCGTGCGTCCAAATGTGCGAGAGGTATTTTTCCGTTTTCTCCATGGTATACTGCCGTCGGGTGCTGCACTTAAGAAAAGAGGGTATACTCGAATACCCTTGTGTCCCAATGTCATTAACAACAAAGACCAACATGCTACGGTTACAAAGGGTCCAGAATAGAGCTCTTCGCTTTATTACCGATACCAGGAGGAGAGACAGAGTTAAAATGGCAGAATTACACACACAACAAGATATTACTGCCATAAATGTACGCCTTGACACCCTAAAAAAGAAACAACTTTATACAATGCAAGAACTATACATGCCAGATAGAGAACATCCTATACAAGTGATAAATACCACCGATTACACCATCAATACTCCACCTCACAGGACTCAAAGAATGACTCTCCCACAGAGGGTTCGTCGTTTTATTCATAAAGATGATTACCCTCGACCCATGATTTTGAGCAACTTACCTGATGAAGAAGATTGGATACCACCAGAACCCTTCTATGTATACTGAGAAAATCATCGCCCCCAATTAGGGAGACATCTTAAATAACTCTCTAATGTAAAATTATGCTATTGACTATTGTTGGACACCACCATTAAGAAGCCATTGTCACGAACTTATAAACTGGCCAGAAAATTATTGCCTTTCTTGTCGTATAAATATCCGTTGTGCAATCGCGAAAAAAAAAAAAAAAAAAAAAAAAAGCAATTGCAACTTGTATAATTACTACCAATTCAGAGTCATGTAGTTATATACCTATTATATCTATGTGACTCTGATGGGTTAGTATTATACCTCTTAAAGAATATCTTATCAATTCACATACACTTTTTAAATTGCACCAAAGTGGTTGGGCCACTTACCTTTTATATCCTACCTCTCCCCCCCCCTCCCACCCTTTTCCAATATTTCCATCCTTACCCATCCTTCTTCCTTACCCATCTTACCAAAGCTCTGGTCATCAGAAGAAGAAGGAAGGTTGATGATGGAGGGCGCGTGTCGGGTGTGCGGGAATGAGGAGACGGCGTTTCATGTAGTGTATTTTTGTGATAATTTGGGGAGTATCAGGGAATGGATGGGTAAGGTTCTGAGGACAGTGGGAGGAGGCGGGATATCAGTATTGAGGGCGTTAAGTTTGGACGTGGGAGGCGTCGAGGCGCCTGTGCAACGTGCAATCACGTATATAATTGCGGATTTTGTTTTTGTATCCTGGGCGATGAGAAGAAATGGGGATTGGGAGGTGCGCAAAAGGGTGTTGGCGGGGACCATTTATAGAACGTTGTGTTATAATCGGGAAATATATGGAAGTCGCTGGGACCAGGCTTTTTCAGCAGGGTACCGTAGTATGAGTGTGAGAGCATTGTTTAACGTTGTGAAAGGGGAGGGGGGATTGAATTTCAGGGGATGGAACGGGCTTGTCTCCGGGGTTGGGTATGCACAACGGCTGGTTTACTGTGTATCTGTGTAATGCGTGGTTGAGGTAAATGTGGTTGTGTGAGTGGATGTGGTGGTGAAGTTATATGTGTTATAGATGTCTTAAGTCAGAGTCTACTGCCTTCTTTCTTTGTTGAAGTACTTGATGTACCTTTCGGCTATGGCCTGGCAAACGAGGTTTTATGTGTTTGTACTGAGCATTTTATTGCTATATTATATAATGTGTATAGCCTGTAGATGAGGGCGGAATGCTTATGGCTATTCTAGTTTTGTGGCTAACTCGTTAGACTTGTGGTAAGGCGAGTATGTGTGACTGTAGGGAACTTATGTACTGGGGGGTTAGGTGAGTAAGAGTATGTACATTGTTTTATCATGAGATTGTGATGTAGGTTCCTTCGGTTATCGATTATTTGTGTTGGTTGTGAGTAACCGATATATTTATATATTTATCATAATATTCTTCTTATTGTATTGTATTGTGCATTGGCAATATGTCCCAGTAATATTATGTAAATAGTGTATACCCGAAGGGATCATGGATTTATTTATATTATTGAACCTGCTACAGGGGTCACCTACATGTTATGTTCTTGTTGTTGTTCTTGTGTACATACCTGGAGTTTACCTGGAGAGAGTTTCGGGGGTCAACGCCCCCGCGGCCCGGTCTGTGACCAGGCCTCCTGGTGGATCAGCCCCTGATCAACCAGGCTGTTGCTGCTGGCTGCACGCAAACCAACGTACGAGCCACAGCCCGGCTGATCAGGAACTGACTTTAGGGGGCAGTAAAGCAACAGCAAAGAACTACAGACCAATAGCACTAACATCCCATATAAAAATCTTTGAAAGGGTCCTAAGAAGCAAGATCACCACCCATCTAGAAACCCATCAGTTACACAACCCAGGGCAACATGGGTTTAGAACAGGTCGCTCCTGTCTGTCTCAACTACTGGATCACTACGACAAGGTCCTAAATGCACTAGAAGACAAAAAGAATGCAGATGTAATATATACAGACTTTGCAAAAGCCTTCGACAAGTGTGACCATGGCGTAATAGCGCACAAAATGCGCGCTAAAGGAATAACAGGAAAAGTCGGTCGATGGATCTATAATTTCCTCACTAACAGAACACAGAGAGTAGTCGTCAACAGAGTAAAGTCCGAGGCAGCTACGGTGAAAAGCTCTGTTCCACAAGGCACAGTACTAGCTCCCATCTTGTTCCTCATCCTCATATCCGACATAGACAAGGATGTCAGCCACAGCACCGTGTCTTCCTTTGCAGATGACACCCGAATCTGCATGACAGTGTCTTCCATTGCAGACACTGCAAGGCTCCAGGCGGACATCAACCAAATCTTTCAGTGGGCTGCAGAAAACAATATGAAGTTCAACGATGAGAAATTTCAATTACTCAGATATGGTAAACATGAGGAAATTAAATCTTCATCAGAGTACAAAACAAATTCTGGCCACAAAATAGAGCGAAACACCAACGTCAAAGACCTGGGAGTGATTATATCGGAGGATCTCACCTTCAAGGACCATAACATTGTATCAATCGCATCTGCTAGAAAAATGACAGGATGGATAATGAGAACCTTCAAAACTAGGGAGGCCAAGCCCATGATGACACTCTTCAGGTCACTTGTTCTATCTAGGCTGGAATATTGCTGCACTCTAACAGCACCTTTCAAGGCAGGTGAAATTGCCGACCTAGAAAATGTACAGAGAACTTTCACGGCGCGCATAACGGAGATAAAACACCTCAATTACTGGGAGCGCTTGAGGTTTCTAAACCTGTATTCCCTGGAACGCAGGAGGGAGAGATACATGATTATATACACCTGGAAAATCCTAGAGGGACTAGTACCGAACTTGCACACGAAAATCACTCACTACGAAAGCAAAAGACTTGGCAGACGATGCACCATCCCCCCAATGAAAAGTAGGGGTGTCACTAGCACGTTAAGAGACCATACAATAAGTGTCAGGGGCCCGAGACTGTTCAACTGCCTCCCAGCACACATAAGGGGGATTACCAACAGACCCCTGGCAGTCTTCAAGCTGGCACTGGACAAGCACCTAAAGTCAGTTCCTGATCAGCCGGGCTGTGGCTCGTACGTTGGTTTGCGTGCAGCCAGCAGCAACAGCCTGGTTGATCAGGCGCTGATCCACCAGGAGGCCTGGTCACAGACCGGGCCGCAGGGGCATTGACCCCCGAAACTCTCTCCAGGTAAACTCTCCAGGTGCTTGTCCAGTGCCAGCTTGAAGACTGCCAGGGGTCTGTTGGTAATCCCCCTTATGTGTGCTGGGAGGCAGTTGAACAGTCTCGGGCCCCTGACACTTATTGTATGGTCTCTTAACGTGCTAGTGACACCCCTGCTTTTCATTGGGGGGATGGTGCATCGTCTGCCAAGTCTTTTGCTTTCGTAGTGAGTGATTTTCGTGTGCAAGTTCGGTACTAGTCCCTCTAGGATTTTCCAGGTGTATATAATCATGTATCTCTCCCTCCTGCATTCCAGGGAATACAGGTTTAGAAACCTCAAGCGCTCCCAGTAATTGAGGTGTTTTATCTCCGTTATGCGCGCCGTGAAAGTTCTCTGTACATTTTCTAGGTCGGCAATTTCACCTGCCTTGAAAGGTGCTGTTAGAGTGCAGCAATATTCCAGCCTAGATAGAACAAGTGACCTGAAGAGTGTCATCATGGGCTTGGCCTCCCTAGTTTTGAAGGTTCTCATTATCCATCCTGTCATTTTTCTAGCAGATGCGATTGATACAATGTTATGGTCCTTGAAGGTGAGATCCTCCGACATAATCACTCCCAGGTCTTTGACATAGGGTTAAGATTGCCCATCTTTCTTAATGTTATGTTTTGTCACAAGCGATATTTTCTAGTATATTTGTGTAACCTCTTGTGTTTGTTAATATTGTGTTTGTTATTTGCTATTGTACGTTCTGAGAGATTGTGTATCAAAATGTGTTTATATTCAATGTGTATCAACCCTAGTTTAAGGGTTTTTTATGTTAAGCTATGTATTGTATTTTAAATAAAATAAAAAAAAATGTAAATTATGTGATCAGGCATATGGTCACTGTCTTGAATACTATGCGCTTAATTGTCCACTTATTGAGGAATACAGAGACAGTATAATAACCTATGTGATATGTCAAGATATCTTATTAATGAAAATAAGGTACCAGATATAGTATGCAAGTTTCCTAAATTTGCTTGTAACAGATAAGTGAACTGGGGATATGTAGATATAAACCCATATCTACGGTGGCCTGGTGGCCCGGTGGCCCGGTGGCCTGGTGGGGTGGCCCGGTGGCCTGGTGGCTAAAGCTCCCGCTTCACACACGGAGAGCCCGGGTTCGATTCCCGGCGGGTGGAAACATTTCGACACGTTTCCTTACACCTGTTGTCCTGTTCACCTAGCAGCAAATAGGTACCTGGGTGTTAGTCGACTGGTGTGGGTCGCATCCTGGGGGACAAGATTAAGGACCCCAATGGAAATAAGTTAGACAGTCCTCGATGACGCACCGACTTTCTTGGGTTATCCTGGGTGGCTAACCCTCCGGGGTTAAAAATCCGAACGAAATCCTATCTTATCTTATCTTACACCTGTTAACCCTTATGGGGCCTAGTTCCTAGGCCTTTTGTGTACCCATATGCTCCTTCGCTACCGTGCACAATAAACCAGCCGCTTCGGTGGCAAAATCTAAATCTGACATCCCTGTGGTTCATCTGAGTCTTCAACTTCCAACTGTGACCCCCTTGTTGCTGGGTCCCATCTCTGGAACATCCTGTCTCTGTCCACCTTGTCTATTCCTCTCAGTATTTCATGTCATTATCATATCCTCCCCTATCTCTCCTGTCTTCCCGTGTTGTCAGGTTGTTTGCCCTTAACCTGTCCTCGTAGGACATACCCCTTAGCTCAGGGACTAGTCCTGTTGCAAACCTTTGCTCTTTTTCTAGTTCCCTTACATGCTTGGCTGGGTGAGGGTTCCAAACTGGCGCTGCATACTCCAATATAGGCCTAATGTACACAGTGTATAAGGACCTGAATGACTCCTTCTTAAGATGTCGGAATGCTGTTCTCAGGTTTGCCTGGTGGTGTTTGTATGACAAGTGTTTGCCTAGCGTTGTTTGCTTGGCAGTGTTTGTCTGACGGTATATGCTTGGAGTTTTCATGACAGTGTTTGCCTGGGAGTGTTCTCATAGTCACAACTCCTGTGTTGTTGTTCACAGTTTGTTTACAGACAAGGAACGAGGAATGGTCGTTGAGGATGTACGAGTTACTCTTTTTTGACACATTTTCACATGAAGTCAGCGATGTAAGTGTTAAATAAGCATGTTATTACCACACGAACATGATCTTACTCCTGTAATTACATTATTAATATAGATATTAAGGTTATATTGGTACTGTGTACGCTTTCCAACGTTGGCTAATGTGAGGATCCGGTCTTTTTGAGAAGTCGCTCATTATTTTCTTTTTAAAATGCAAAAAAATATTCATAATTACGGAGATCCAACCTTTATGTGAGTTTGGCCAAAATTTATTTCTAAAGATGTCCAGTATTTGGTGTATTTGGTCATGAGCGTTGCTTTATGTTGCACAAAAAAAAAAAAAACCTAATTCAGTCTAAAAAAAAAAATGCGTAACCTTACCTTAATTCGTATGTGGTAAATATAGGACTGGCGCGCATTTGCATACATTCAGTTGCATGCATTTACATTCAATTCGTCTTTATTTAGATAGGCCAGCAGGCAGCGTTAATACTAACCTGAACTGTGCCAATCTTGGTCGAGTGTGGGCATCTTGCTCTCACCTGAGTATCAGTGGCAAATTTCCCCCATTCACTCTGGTACACTTGTCATCGTCCTATCCTGCCTGCTAGGTGCCTTACAGAAGGGCCACCATTTATCAGCTCCATTTTTCTGCTCTGCGGCTATTTCTGCTGGGGCTTGGCAAGGGGGGTTCACCTGGCCTACTAGGGAACGTCTTGTTTCTGTTTCTATTTGTTAAGTGACTCCTGTCCCCTTTTCTTTCATCTCCCTGGTCTGGGCAGTATCTCTTCTTCATACATCATGAAGCAGGCCTTTGTGCAGCATAAGCTGCCAGTGGCTTGGTTCATAGCACATTCGGCTCATGTACTGAGTGTCTGTGGTTCAATCCCCAGTACAGGTGGACATATTTCCTTATGCCTGCTGCCCCCATTCTCCCAGCAGTAAGTAGATACCTGGGTATTAGTCGACTGTTGTAAGTTGTAATCGGGGGGGGGGGGGGCAAAATTAAAGGGCCCCAGTGGAAATAAGATAGTCTCTGATGATGCACTGACTATTGGGTTATGCTGGGTGGCTAACCCTCTGGGTTAAAAATCCAAAATCTTATCCTAAGCTGTCAGTGAATCTTACAAACTCAGGAAGGAGATAAATAATAATAATTCTAACTGTTGATTGCCCCCTGTCATGCTGTGTGTCTCAGTATAAATGTATTATTTCCCAAAATAATTTGCACATGAAAAGAAATAAAAATTTGTGTCAGGGCATAGATAACATTATGTATGGTATGTTTATCTTGGAACTTGCATTTCATCAGGGCCAATCAATGTTAGTACAGTACTGAGGCTCCTGACCAATCACAGCGAATGTACACAAACACAAATACAATGTAAATAAAAATGAATAATGTAAAAAAATATGAATGGAATATAAACAGATTCACTGTGGATAAAACAAGGCACATGTACAGCAGTTGGGGATCTTTATTGCTGAGATGCTTTGCCTATTCAGCAGGCTTCTTCAGTCACAATGTGGAAGTGCCTTCAATACTGGAGATACAAAGTGATCAGTCTCTCAGCCCTGAAGAAGTAAGTTTCACAATAAAATAAGTCATGTTAAGCGCTAAACCCATGTGGGCCATTCAGTGCAGGGTGTGGTGGAGGCTCGAACCTCCATCTGCTGAGCACCAGACAGATGCGCTTCCAATTTGGTCTCTCAGCCTTGGTAAGTGTTCATCTCTGTAGTTTGGAGGTAAGTGTTCATCTCCATAGTTTAGAGGCAAGTGTTCATCTCCGTAGTTTGGAGGTAAGTGTTCATCTCTGTAGTTTGGATCACTAATTGTCCAGTTCCATATCTAGCACTAGCAGAGTAAGGTAAAGTTGCGTTAGGTTGGGCTTTATTATGTTAGGTTTTGTTTTCAATATTTGTACAACATTAATGATTGTCCATGACAAAGAAACCTAATATTGGTCATTGGACATTGCACGTTGTTGGACGTTCAATGTAGATATCACACCTTAACTGTCAAGGTCCCTCTAAAAGTTAGTCAGGGATCTATTAGTTATTATCCTTATGCTTTAATGCTTACTGATTTATCTGGTAGAGTATATGCTTACTGCACCTCCATTTTTCATTGGGGGGATTTTGCACTGTCTTCCATGCCTTGTATTTTTGTAAGGATTAATCTCAATGTGTAAATTAAGATTCATTCCCTCCAGTGCATTCCATATGTAAATTATGATATATGTATCTCCTTCATTCCAGGAATAGAATTCGTTTGAATTGATGTGGACATTGATTTATAAGGGTAATTACTGAGGAAGGGTTGTTGAGGTGGTTCGGACATGTAGAGAGAATGGAGCGAAACAGAATGACTTCAAGAGTGTATCAGTCTGTAGTGGAAGGAAGGCGGGGTAGGGGTTGGCCTAGGAAAGGTTGGAGAGAGGGGGTAAAGGAGGTTTTGTGTGCGAGGGGCTTGGACTTCCAGCAGGCATGCGTGAGCATGTTTGATAGGAGTGAATGGAGACAAATGGTTTTTAATACTTGACGTGCTGTTGGAGTGTGAGCAAAGTAACATTTATGAAGGGGTTCAGGGAAACCGGCAGGCCGGACTTGAGTCCTGGAGATGGGAAGTACAGTGCCTGCACTCTGAAGGAGGGGTGTTAATGTTGCAGTTTAAAAACTGTAGTGTAAAGCACCCTTCTGGCAAGACAGTGATGGAGTGAATGATGGTGAAAGTTTTTCTTTTTCGGGCCACCCTGCCTTGGTGGGAATCGGCCAGTGTGATAATAAAAAAAAAATAATTACTTCAAAGACTGAAATTTCTTTTTCTAAAAAAGACCTTTCAAGGATGCTAAAAATAAGTTAGTTTTTTACATGCAGTCTGTGCATTGTTCACATCATTGGTAAATATGACGCTGTCAAAAAAGTTAGTCAGCATGATGACCTTCCATATATTGTATGCACAGTATGGTATATACCAGTGGTATTCATTGTGCGGCTCGCAAGCCGCTGGCGGCTCGCGATGACTCAATTCACGGCTCTCGAAAAATATATAAATTAATTAATAAAAAAAAAATATATAGGAAAATAATTTTTCAGGTAAGATACATATTTTCATGAGGTGAGATGGAAGACGAAGTCATAATAAGAGATAACATTCTAACATCCCTGCCCTAGTCGTACAGAAATCATATGTGTCCACTACGGGAAACTGATCAGGGACACGTCTAGCTCTAGGCGTCGGTGGTCTCGCTGAATCAGTTGAGTTCAAGCTTTCGGGGGAGACTGGACGTATTTCGTTACTCTTGGAGATTTGTGTTTGAAAATAGGCATCAGATATTTGAGACTGCGGCAACATATATGAAAGTAACGAGTTAACTGTTGCTGCTTGTGGAAGCTAGCTGCGATGGGCTAGTTTTACTTGAAACCAAAGTGCAGTCAAGTAGTGTCCGTTATGATGGATCGATTTGTGGTTAAACAAAAATGCAATAGTGATGAACAGCCATCCCAGACCCGACCAGTAGAAAAGGAGCATTAAGTAAGTTTGGTCTTTGTTTTGCTATTAATAACAAGATATGCAGGCTAATATTACCATGTCTAATTTTTCTCATTTATTGTATTGCACTAGCAGCTCAGTACTACTTAATTTAGTTGAGTTATGCTAACTTGCAGTAGCTGCGGCTCTCTCAGTCAATGTGTTTAACTGAAGTGGCTCTCTTGCAAAAATTAGTGAATAACACTGGTATATACAAAAGGCAAAGTATACAATACTGTACTATTTTTTTTACCAGAAAGTGCAGTTGGATTTAGTACAGTTTCCAAGGCCTGTACAAGTGACGGAGGTTCGCGCCATCCCTCTAGGAGCTCGAGTAAAAGCTGATTTTCCAGGTGGAGTGCGTCTTGGGTATGTAATATGGGAGTATTTTTAAGTTTTTCTAGAGCATGAAAGTTTTAAATTGTTTAGGCTAAATTAGTCAAACAAAATTTGTTTCTAAGAAAGGATTTTTAAAGTTATATTAACACAAATTTCGTGAATTAAGATTTACAGTAAATACGCATGGTCAGGCACCTTTTAAGTTCATGTTGAATTTAATGCAATACATATTACCCTTTACAGTGAACTAAATTACCGATATTTCCAGTAATAAATATTCTGGTAATTATTTAAAAATTCAGTACATACAGTATTTTTAAATTTTATAAACTTTGTATACAGTCAAACCTCGGTTTTCATATGCCCTAGTTTGTATGTAAAGCTATAGTTATTCTCTATAAAATGTATTTTTTGTTAATATTTCCCATAAATAATGTAAATCCATTTAATCCATTCGAGGCACCCAGAAATATTAACTAAAAATACATTTTATAGAGAGTAACTATAGTTTTACATACTAACTAGGGCATACAAAAACTGAGGTTTGACTGTACTTGAACCCTTAAACTGTCCAAACGTAGATCTACGTTTGCTCACGTAGAGCTTCGAATGTAGATCTACATTTTTTCACATGAGAAAGCATGTAAAATCGAACATAGATTTACGTTCGGAGTGCTACGTGAGCTAACGTAGATCTGTGTTTGGACAGTTTAACCCTTTGACTGTTTCGGTCGTATATATACGTCTTACGAGCCACCGTGTTTGACATGTATATACTCATAAATTCTAGCGGCTTCAAATCGAGCAGGAGAAAGCTGGTAGGCCCACATGTGAGAGAATGGGTCTGTGTGGTCATTCTGCACCATATAAAAAAATCCTGCAGCAAGCAGTTCATAATGAGAAAAAAAAACTCTGACCGTATTTTTTTTAATTAAAATGCCTACTTTGTGGTCTATTTTTGTATAGTATTTATGGTTGTATTCTCATTTTCTTGGTCTCATTTGATAGAATGGAAAACATATTATAGAAATAGAGGTGATTTTGATTGATTTTACTATGAAAAGAACCTTGAAATGGAGCTCAAAGTAGGGGAAATGTTTGATTTTTGTGATGTTCAAAAGTAAACAAATGATGTCATTTTCCAATAAATGTCCAACTAGCCATTCTAATATGCAGTCATGAATGGGTTAACATTATTTATACAATTATTACAATATTGCAGTAGTCTGTATAACAGTAAATCTTCTATTTTTTGTTTGATTATAAAATTCAAAATAGAAAGCATGAGTAATATCAGAGGGGCCTGGAGACATGACTGATGAACAAAGAAAATGTTATTTTAGAGCCAGGAATGTCTGCATTGTTCATTCTGGACCCTATTTTGAAATTGTCATATTTTTTAATTTTCATGAAATTGGCAAAATTGCAAATTTCTGACCATGTTATTGGGTAGTTGAAATTGGTAAATGGGCAGTTTCTTGTACTCAGTCGATAGAAAAAAATGGAGTTCTAAAGAAATAGCTATGAGTTTGGTCGACTGGAACAATGGAATTAGCCGAAAATAGGGCTCAAAGTGGGCGAAATCGCTGATTCGTAAATATCGCCGAGGTCACTAACTTCGCGAGAGCGTAATTACATCGGTTTTCCATCAAATTTTGTTCTTTTAGCATCATTACAATTGGGAAAAGATTCTCTATCATTTCATAAGAAAAAAATAATTTTTTTTCGGAAATTTTGCAACACCAGGAGACCCCTCAGGATTTGGGGTTGCGACAGTCAAGGGGTTAAAGTAACCAATTTCTTTTCTGAACTGGACAAAAAGTTAAATTTTGTTGACTAGTGTAATTTTTTTATTACTGTATTTCTAATATAAATACCTAGCAGTCCAGTGAAGTACTGTTGAGATAAAGGGTTTTTAGTACAATAATCCCTCACTCAACAACAGAGATGTTTCATAGAATAGTTGTTCATAGGCAAAATTTTAAAATGAAACCTATTTTCCCATAGATTACATTATTTAATGGTAGTTGTATTTCTGGATTTTTTTTTTTTTACTATGCTTTTTCAGTTAAATTTTGTTTATTATAATTCCAGTACACATACATTACAGTGGAACCTCGGTGATTAAATTGCTCCCTACTTGAACATTTCGGTATTAGAACGCTTTGTTCATTAAAGAATCGCTCGGTAGTCGACTGTTTGCTTGGCACTCGACCAAACAAACACGACCTGCCAGAACTTTACTGTAAATTATTTCGTGTTTCTTCACATTTTTGAGTGTTTTTTTTTTATATTGTATAAATAAGTTACCATAGGGCCTATGAAGATTAGTGATAACAGCCAACCAAAAAGAAAATTGGTTGGGAAAAATTTGTTCTGTACTTGAACAGATTGGCACTCGAACAGCTTTCTGAAATTAATTAAGTTCGAGTACCAAGGATCTACTGTACTTTTCTAATGTAATTTAGTTTATTTGTTTGTCCTTTTGAATCATGACTTAATTGTTTTTATTATTCTTTAACCCTTTGAGTGTCGACAGGCCCTCTCCGAGACACGTTCTCAGGGTCGGCCAAATTTAAAAAAAAAAAAAAAAATTTTTTCTTATGAAAAGATAGAGAATCTTTTCCCGATCATAATGACACCAAAAATATGAAATTTGATGGAAAACTTATGGAATTATGCTCTCGTGAAGTTAGCGGTCTCAGCGATGTTTACGGATCAGCGATTTTGCCCACTTTGAGCCCCATTTTCGGCCAGTTCCGCTGTACTAGTCGACAAAAAACATGAATATTTCACTAGAACTCCATTTTTTCCATTGAATGAGTGGAAGAAACCACCCATTTACCAATTTCAACTATCCAATACAGTGGTCAGAATTTAGCAATTTTGCCAATTTCACAAAAATTTCAAAAGATGCCAATTTCCGAATAGGGTCCAGAACAAACAAGAAATACATTCCTGACACTAAAATGACATTTCCTCTGTTCATTAGTCACGTCTCAAGGCCCCTCTTACATTCTTTTGCTTTCCACTTTGAATTTTTATTCTCACAAAAAATAGAAGATTTACTGTTATGCAGACTACTGCATTAGTGTAAAAAATGGTATGAATCATATTGGCACACTTGCAAAAGAATATTAGACTCACCAGTTGACGTGTATTGGACGCTTGGCATGATTTGTTTACTTTTGAACTTTGGTAAAAATCAAACATTTCTGCTAATTTGAGCTCAATTTCAAGGTACTTTTCATTGTAAAACCAGTCAAAATCATCTCAATTTCTGTGATATGCCTTCTATTCTATAAAATGAGACCAAGAAAACTAGAATACAACAATAAATACCATACGAAAATACAGTGCAAAGTTGCTGTTTTATTCCAAAAAGCGGTCGAAGTTTTTTTTTTTCTCATTATGCACTGTGTGCTGCAGGATTCTTTTTATACCATGCACACTGACCACATAGACCCATTCTTTCATATGGAGGCCTACCAGCTTTCTCCCACTAGATTTGTGGGCGCTAGAATTTAGGCGTACTAGTACGTCAAAAACCCTGGGTCGTAAGCCATACTAGTACGTCCGAAACCCCCAAAGGGTTAACATACAGTGGAACCTTGGTACTTGAACAGCTCCCTACTCAAACAATTTGGTATTCGAACGCTTTGTTCGGTAAAAAAAATTGCTCGGTAGCCAACTGTTTGCTCGGCACTCGACCAAACAAACACAACCTGCCAGAACTTCGATGTAAACAATTTCATATTTCTTTACATTTTTTTTCTTTTTTATATTGTATAAATAAGTTTCCATGGGACCTACTAAGATTAGTGATAACAGACAACCAAAAAGAAAATTGGTTGGGAAAAATTCGTTCGGTATTTGAACAGATTGGCACTTGAACAGCCTTCTGGAATGAATTAAGTTCGAGTACCAAGTTCCACTGTAATTTAAACAGATGTATGAATTTTTCATACAGTACATAATTTTCTGAAAAAAAAACTCAGGATGGGGATGCATGAATATAACTTGCCATATCTCGTATTCAATTTTCAGTGCAACAAATCCAAGTCAGTTTGAAATAGAGTTCTTCGTCAATGACCTTAGCAAGAGAGGAGCAGGTACATTTGAAAGTGTTGGCTGTCTGCAGTATAATCAACATGGAAAAATACACATGGACTTTGAAAAAAAGGTATAGTACTGTGATTTTTTTAATACAGTTATACTCCTGAGGAGGGGTAGCTGAGGTGATTTGATCATTTAGAGAGGATGGAGCAAAATGGGATGACTTTGAGGGTGTATAAATCTGTAGTAGAGGGAAGGTGGGGTAGGGTTGTCCTAGGAAGGGATGGCATGAGGTGGGTAAAGGAGGTTTTGTATGCAAGGGGCCTTGACATACAGCAGGCACGATTGAGTGAAGACAAATGGTTTTTGCTACTTGACAAGCTGTTGGAGTGTTAATTTGTGAAAGGATTCAGGGAAACTGGTTAGCCAGACTTGAGTCCTGAAGGTGGGAAGTACAATGCCTGCACTCTAAAGGTGGGATTTGGAATATTTGCTGTTCAGTGTGACATCTAAACTGTTGTATCTGCACTACTCGGGCAAGACAGTGATAGTATGAATGATGGTGAAAGGGTTTCTTTTTTGGGTCACCTGGCCTCGGTGGGAGATGGCCAGCACTTTAAAAAATAAAATGCTGGTTGAATATTCCTTATCTGAAATTCCAGAATTTGAAAAGCTGCAAAATCCGAAACTTTTTTCAAGGACCAACATAACGTTACAAATAGAAATTTTCAGTCTGCTCTGGAGAGGTGCCTAGGCATTGTGTACCCAGACAGTTGCAACACATGACCTCACATACCCTGGGTGGAGCATTGATGCTTTGTTAGAGTCCGTTTGTTATCAGCTGTTGTCACCAGACTTTTGTGCATTACTCACTTGGATTACTTTGTGTTTTGTGTTTATTCTCTGCTTTGTGGTGGGAAGATATTGAGGAAAATGTCAAAAAGGCCTACAGATACCCCTATAGGTAACAGTGATAAGAAAAAAAAAACAGTGTACAGTAGCCTTTTAAGCCAAGCACAGCTTTGTAGTTGAAGACTGAAAGGCTGCTTTTGTTCATTGTTGTTTTTTTTAACAGCTGATGCAGGTAAAGGAGGTTTTGTGGGCGAGGGGCTTGGACTTCCAGCAAGCGTGCATGAGCATGTTAGATAGGAGTGAATGGAGACAAATGGTATTTGGGACCTGACGAGCTGTTGGAGTGTGAGCAGGGTAATATTTAGTGAAGGGATTCAGGGAGACCGGTTATTGTATATAGCCAGACTTGAGTCCTGGAAATGGGAAGTACAGTGCCTGCACTTTAAAGGAGGGGTTTGGGATATTGGCAGTTTGGAGGGATATGTTGTGTATCTTTATACGTACAGTATATACTACGTTCTTCTAAACTGTTGTATTCTGAGCACCTCTGCAAAAATATTGATTGTGTGTGAGTGAGGTGAAAGTGTTGAATGATGATGAAAGTATTTTCTTTTTGGGGATTTTCTTTCTTTTTGGGTCACCCTGCCTCGGTGGAAGACGGCTGACTTGTTAGAAAAAAAAATAATAATATATTTACTACAAGTACATGTACAAGGTATACATACAGGCCTAGCTGACATCAATGACATACTGTACTACTATATTGAAAGCCCCTTGTTATGCAGAGCATTTTGGGCAAATTAGGTCAGTGTCCCAGGATGCGACCCACACCAGCCGACTAACACCCAGGAACCCATTTACTGATGGGTGAACATAGACAACAGGTGTAAAGAAACACGCCCAATGTTTCTACTCTGGATGGGAATCGAACTCAGACCCTCACTGCGTGAAGCGAGAGCTTTAGCTACCAGGCCACCAAAGCATAAAACTACCTTCAGGCTATATGTATAAGCTGTATATGAAATATAAATGGATTTCATGTTTAGAATTGGGTTCCATCCCCACGCTATCTCATTATATTCCAAAATCTAAAAAATTCTGAAATCCAAACACATATGCTGAAAGTTAAAAAAGAATTAGAATGACAACACTACATATCTGTAGGCTCCATAAATGTGAGCTGTACACCATTTTAGTTAAATTTTTTTAGGCAGAATAAAATCTAAGTGGAAGAAAAAAAGAGCCTGATTTCAGTATTTTCATCACTTAGGTGAATAAATTGGAAATAAGTTTTTCAAGAAATAGCTTTAAAAATTTGTAAATATAAAATTACATATACAGAAAGGATTTTGGGAAATCATAGTATTATTGTAAAGTACAGCATTATGTATGTTATAGCTAAATATCAGGCCATTTGAATAGTAAATAGAGTTATGATTTTTTATTATATCCATTTTTTACATTGCTTCAATTTTTTCCCAAGTCTGAACTTTATTCACCTGGCTTCTTGTATAATAATAATTTTTACTATGTGCATGTAGATATATGAAATCAGAAGATGCAGATACTCATAACCAATTCATAGGAAGTTAAGTTTTATACATACAGTAGGGCCCCACTTATTTGGCAGATTAGGTTCCAGGCTACTGCTGGAAAGCAGACTTCACCGGAAAGCAGAACTCCATTTTTTCCATTTATAAATGCATATAAATGCCAGATAGCAAGTTTACACTAACATATTTTAAGTTAACAATAGAACTAGGCATTAAAACGTAAAATACACACACAATACACTCATTATTTACCTCAAAATATTTGTAGTCTTAATGTAGGACAAAAGGTGAATAGTATTTACTCTAAGAAGTCAGGTGTGGTAGCCCTCCTGGCCACCCCACCCACACATATTATACAACAATGCTTAAAGCTCCCTAGAGCGATAAAATACATATACAGTACACGTATTACTTACCTTAAAATATTTGTAGTCTTAGTGGTCTTAATGTAGGGTGAGAGGTGACAAGTATTTATTTGTAGAAAGTCGTGTGGGAGGTATGGCATCCTGCCTGGCCACTTATACCTACTATGACATTAAGCTCCCTAGAGTGATAAAATGCATATATAGTACACTCATTAAACCATACCCCCGGCCGGGTATGGTTTGTTTGCAATCGTGTCATTACGATTTCTTGAGACACTCATTAATTACCTTAAAATATTTGTAGTCATAATGTAGGGTGAGAGGTTAGTTTTATTTGTATGAAGTTAAGTTGGGAAGTATGGGTAGCCAGGAAGGGCAGCCCTCCCAACCCCACCCACACATAATGTAAACAAACCAGATGAACGCGTCTGGTTTTCGTCACTTTACATTGTGTACAAATTGTCTCCATGTTGATACAGTAGAATAAATAAAGAGAAACACTCCCATTCTCATGTAACACCATTTTTAGAAGAAATAGCACCCTGAGTGAAGGCATATGAAAGGAATAATTTTCTAGTTACCCCCAGTAATATTATAGTGACACATTTACTCTGATGTTGGACTACAAGTTGCCTGGCTACCACAAGCCCTAAAAGTTACCTGGCTACCACAAGTCCTACAAGTTGCCTGGCTACCACAAGTCCTACAAGTTGCCTGCCTACCACAAGTCCTACAAGTTGCCTGGCTACCACAAGTCCTACAAGTTGCCTTCCTACCACAAGTCCTACAAGTTGCCTGCCTACCACAAGTCCTACAAGTTGCCTGCCTACCACAAGTCCTACAAGTTGCCTGCCTACCACAAGTCCTACAAGTTGCCTGGCTACCACAAGTCCTACAAGTTGCCTTCCTACCACAAGTCCTACAAGTTGCCTGCCTACCACAAGTCCTACAAGTTGCCTGCCTACCACAAGTCCTACAAGTTGCCTGGCTACCACAAGTCCTACAAGTCGCTTGGCTACTGCAAAATGTCTATACGTATTAACGTTTTTATGATATTTAATGCTCCTTAGAGTGATTATTATTGTGTTATTATTATTATCATTAGTAATATGGCATCTTCAAGACTAATAAGACACTCTTAGTGATTTTAATGTGTACCTGCATGCCAACACAGTGTGTAAGTTTACTTAGGTACAGGTACACATACATATAATTATCAGTTGTAATAATAATGCAGGTATGAAGTCCACCTGGGCTACATACCTACACCTACCTACATAGCTACACAATATTTAATGTGGCCCAGAGCCATATTATTAGCATCGACATACCATGTTCACTGAGTTTAATCGTTTCTATCAACTACCTTAAGATGCCATCTTAAACAAATGGAGAAGTAATGAATAATTCAAACCGAGAATTGAAAACAAAGGCTTTATGTATTAAGGGGAGTGACGTAATGTTTTCCCTCCGCCCGGCTACCACACCTCCTTAGTATATAAACATAAAATGTTTATGTGTTATGTAATGTGTTTCTTATATAATTTTGAAGAAAATATAATAGATGGATTAACGAAAATGTCTATATTAACGTAAAATAAGACATGTGATGTGCCCAAGAGTGATTATTATTAGTATTACGTAATGTTTTCCCTCCACCTGGCAACCACACCTCCATAGCATATAAACAGTTTAGCATGTTTATATGCTATGTAACATGTTTCTTATATAATTTTGAAGAAAACATCATAGATGGATTAATGAAAATGTCTATATTGACGTAAAATTTGACATTTAATGTGCCCAAGAGTGATTATTATTACATAATAGAGAAATGTGCTCATGGAGAATGTAAACAAACTGGGTGGCAGGCATCTTATTTGAAAGACCACATGCCATATAGAAAGTTTTGATCATAATTTGAGATCGCCATATTAGCGGAACGCCGAAAAGCGGGGCCCTACTGTTTATCTGTAGGTAAAATGTTTCATTAATTTTGTTTAGTGTAAGTACATTTTACAACATTTTACAACACATTTGCTTAATGTTACTTTTCATTACTTCTGTCGTTTTGATTCTTTTATAGATTGTTATAAATACATATGTCCTTCCATGGGAGGGCAAGCTAAACCAGAAAACAAATTTATTGTTGCTCATTATTAGCTGCATTTTAAAAAAGAGACAGACAACCTAGTCCACTCTTGATCCGGTGAACCTCGGCATTTCCATGCAAAATTCAAAGTGTAGGCTAATTTCCCCTGAATGTTACACTTTCATATTTTATATTTTATTATCACACTGGCCGATTCCCACCAAGGCAGGGTGGCCCGAAAAAGAAAAACTTTCACCATCATTCACTCCATCACTGTCTTGCCAGAAGGGTGCTTTACACTACAGTTTTTAAACTGCAACATTAACACCCCTCCTTCAGAGTGCAGGCACTGTACTTCCCATCTCCAGGACTCAAGTCCGGCCTGCCGGTTTCCCTGAACCCCTTCATAAATGTTACTTTGCTCACACTCCAACAGCACGTCAAGTATTAAAAACCATTTGTCTCCATTCACTCCTATCAAACACGCTCACGCATGCCTGCTGGAAGTCCAAGCCCCTCGCACTCAAAACCTCCTTTACCCCCTCTCTCCAACCTTTCCTAGGCCGACCCCTACCCCGCCTTCCTTCCACTACAGACTGATACACTCTTGAAGTCATTCTGTTTCGCTCCATTCTCTCCACATGTCCGAACCACCTCAACAACCCTTCCTCAGCCCTCTGGACAACAGTTTTGGTAATCCCGCACCTCCTCCTAACTTCCAAACTACGAATTCTCTGCATTATATTCACACCACACATTGCCCTCAGACATGACATCTCCACTGCCTCCAGCCTTCTCCTCGCTGCAACATTCATCACCCATGCTTCACACCCATATAAGAGTGTTGGTAAAACTATACTCTCATACATTCCCCTCTTTGCCTCCAAGGACAAAGTTCTTTCTCTCCACAGACTCCTAAGTGCACCACTCACTCTTTTCCCCTCATCAATTCTATGATTCACCTCATCTTTCATAGACCCATCCGCTGACACGTCCACTCCCAAATATCTGAATACATTCACCTCCTCCATACTCTCTCCCTCCAATCTGATATTCAATCTTTCATCACCTAATCTTTTTGTTATCCTCATAACCTTACTCTTTCCTGTATTCACCTTTAATTTTCTTCTTTTGCACACCCTACCAAATTCATCCACCAATCTCTGCAACTTCTCTTCAGAATCTCCCAAGAGCACAGTGTCATCAGCAAAGAGCAACTGTGACAACTCCCACTTTGTGTGAGATTCTTTATCTTTTAACTCCACACCTCTTGCCAAGACCCTCGCATTTACTTCTCTTACAACCCCATCTATAAATATATTAAACAACCACGGTGACATCACACATCCTTGTCTAAGGCCTACTTTTACTGGGAAATAATTTCCCTCTTTCCTACATACTCTAACTTGAGCCTCACTATCCTCGTAAAAACTCTTCACTGCTTTCAGTAACCTACCTCCTACACCATACACTTGCAACATCTGCCACATTGCCCCCTATCCACCCTGTCATACGCCTTTTCCAAATCCATAAATGCCACAAAGACCTCTTTAGCCTTATCTAAATACTGTTCACTTATATGTTTCACTGTAAACACCTGGTCCACACACCCCCTACCTTTCCTAAAGCCTCCTTGTTCATCTGCTATCCTATTCTCCGTCTTGCTCTTAATTCTTTCAATAATAACTCTACCATACACTTTACCAGGTATACTCAGCAGACTTATCCCCCTATAATTTTTGCACTCGCTTTTATCCCCTTTGCCTTTATACAAAGGAACTATGCATGCTCTCTGCCAATCCCTAGGTACCTTACCCTCTTCCATACATTTATTAAATAATTGCACCAACCACTCCAAAACTATATCCCCACCTGCTTTTAACATTTCTATCTTTATCCCATCAATCCCGGCTGCCTTACCCCCTTTCATTTTACCTACTGCCTCACGAACTTCCCCCACACTCACAACTGGCTCTTCCTCACTCCTACAAGATGTTATTCCTCCTTGTCCTATACACGAAATCACAGCTTCCCTGTCTTCGTCAACATTTAACAATTCCTCAAAATATTCCCTCCATCTTCCCAATACCTCTAACTCTCCATTTAATAACTCTCCTCTCCTATTTTTAACTGACAAATCCATTTGTTCTCTAGGCTTTCTTAACTTGTTAATCTCACTCCAAAACTTTTTCTTATTTTCAACAAAATTTGTTGATAACATCTCACCCACTCTCTCATTTGCTCTCTTTTTACATTGCTTCACCACTCTCTTAACCTCTCTCTTTTTCTCCATATACTCTTCCCTCCTTGCATCACTTCTACTTTGTAAAAACTTCTCATATGCTAACTTTTTCTCCCTTACTACTCTCTTTACATCATCATTCCACCAATCGCTCCTCTTCCCTCCCGCACCCACTTTCCTGTAACCACAAACTTCTGCTGAACACTCTAACACTACATTTTTAAACCTACCCCATACCTCTTCGACCCCATTGCCTATGCTCTCATTAGCCCATCTATCCTCCAATAGCTGCCTCCTCTTTTAGTTTATAAACCTTCACCTCTCTCTTCCCTGATGCTTCTATTCTCCTTGTATCCCATCTACCTTTTACTCTCAGTGTAGCTACAACTAGAAAGTGATCTGATGTATCTGTGGCCCCTCTGTAAACATGTACATCCTGAAGTCTACTCAACAGTCTTTTATCTACCAATACACAATCCAACAAACTACTGTCATTTCGCCCTACATCATATCTTGTATACTTATTTATCCTCTTTTTCTTAAAATATGTATTACCTATAACTAAACCCCTTTCTATACAAAGTTCAATCAAAGGGCTCCCATTATCATTTACACCTGGCACCCCAAACTTACCTACCACACCCTCTCTAAAAGTTTCTCCTACTTTAGCATTCAGGTCCCCTACCACAATTACTCTCTCACTTGGTTCAAAGGCTCCTATACATTCACTTAACATCTCCCAAAATCTCTCTTTCTCTTCTACATTCCTCTCTTCTCCAGGTGCATACACGCTTATTATGACCCACTTCTCGCATCCAACCTTTACTTTAATCCACATAATTCTTGAATTTACACATTCATATTCTCTTTTCTCCTTCCATAACTGATCACTCAACATTACTGCTACCCCTTCCTTTGCTCTAACTCTCTCAGATACTCCAGATTTAATCCCATTTATTTCCCCCCACCGAAACTCCCCTTCCCCCTTCAGCTTTGTTTCGCTTAGGGCCAGGACATCCAACTTCTTTTCATTCATAACATCAGCAATCATCTGTTTCTTGTCATCCGCACTACATCCACGCACATTTAAGCATCCCAGTTTTATAAAGTTTTTCTTCTTCTCATTTTTAGTAAATGTCTACAGGAGAAGGGGTTACTAGCCCATTGCTCCCGGCATTTTAGTCGCCTCATACGACACGCATGGCTTACGGAGGAAAGATTCTTTTCCACTTCCCCATGGACAATAGAAGAAATAAAGAGGAACAAGAGCTATTTAGAAAAAGGAGAAAAACGTAGATGTATGTATATATATATGCATGTGCGTGTCTGTGAAGTGTGACCAAAGTGTAAGTAGGAGTAGCAAGATATCCCTGTTATCTAGCGTGTTTATGAGACAGAAAAAGAAACCAGCACTTTCATATACAATATAAAGTATTACCATTATCACAGTCCAGCATCATGCTAAATCCCTGAGACTATTTACCTCCAGTCATTCTGATGTAACATGCTGGTTGCTCAAGCCTCTATCTCTGAGTACATGTGTACCTCATTTGCACCCTCATTCCAGTCCTTAACCAGATATAACCTATATCCCCCTTTCACCCAAGATTTATACACCATCTTAATTTTTACTCACCATTTCTTCATAACTAAAAGTACCCAAGAGCCCCTCTTATGTTAGTTTAATTATGCATTTCATATCACCACTTACACCATATTGATTGTGGCCAAGACATTTTCACTGCTCTAACCTCCTTTTTGCAACACCTATACAAAGAAATGGTACCACTGTACAGTACTTTGATATTCTATACTGTTCTGAATTTTCTTTTTTTGCATTGACTCTCAAATATCTATAGTTAGGTAAAGAACCATATTGTACATTTATTTCTTTCATACTTCTAGTTTAACCTCTGATTTTTTGTTTCATATATTTATTATTGCTGAACTTCAATTCTGGAGGTGGGAAGCACAGTGCATGTACAGTGGATCCCCGCCTTACGATATTATTTCATTCCAGAAGTATGTTCAGGTGCCATTACTGAACGAATTTGTTCCCATAAGGAATATTGTGAATTAGATTAGTCCATTTCAGACCCCCAAACATACACGTACAAACACACTTACATAAATACACTTACATAGCATATAAACAGTTTAGCATGTTTATATGCTATGTAACATGTTTCTTATATAATTTTGAAGAAAACATCATAGATGGATTAATGAAAATGTCTATATTGACGTAAAATTTGACATTTAATGTGCCCAAGAGTGATTATTATTACATAATAGAGAAATGTGCTCATGGAGAATGTAAACAAACTGGGTGGCAGGCATCTTATTTGAAAGACCACATGCCATATAGAAAGTTTTGATCATAATTTGAGATCGCCGTATTAGCGGAACGCCGAAAAGCGGGGCCCTACTGTTTATCTGTAGGTAAAATGTTTCATTAATTTTGTTTAGTGTAAGTACATTTTACAACATTTTACAACACATTTGCTTAATGTTACTTTTCATTACTTCTGTCGTTTTGATTCTTTTATAGATTGTTATAAATACATATGTCCTTCCATGGGAGGGCAAGCTAAACCAGAAAACAAATTTATTGTTGCTCATTATTAGCTGCATTTTAAAAAAGAGACAGACAACCTAGTCCACTCTTGATCCGGTGAACCTCGGCATTTCCATGCAAAATTCAAAGTGTAGGCTAATTTCCCCTGAATGTTACACTTTCATATTTTATATTTTATTATCACACTGGCCGATTCCCACCAAGGCAGGGTGGCCCGAAAAAGAAAAACTTTCACCATCATTCACTCCATCACTGTCTTGCCAGAAGGGTGCTTTACACTACAGTTTTTAAACTGCAACATTAACACCCCTCCTTCAGAGTGCAGGCACTGTACTTCCCATCTCCAGGACTCAAGTCCGGCCTGCCGGTTTCCCTGAACCCCTTCATAAATGTTACTTTGCTCACACTCCAACAGCACGTCAAGTATTAAAAACCATTTGTCTCCATTCACTCCTATCAAACACGCTCACGCATGCCTGCTGGAAGTCCAAGCCCCTCGCACTCAAAACCTCCTTTACCCCCTCTCTCCAACCTTTCCTAGGCCGACCCCTACCCCGCCTTCCTTCCACTACAGACTGATACACTCTTGAAGTCATTCTGTTTCGCTCCATTCTCTCCACATGTCCGAACCACCTCAACAACCCTTCCTCAGCCCTCTGGACAACAGTTTTGGTAATCCCGCACCTCCTCCTAACTTCCAAACTACGAATTCTCTGCATTATATTCACACCACACATTGCCCCCAGACATGACATCTCCACTGCCTCCAGCCTTCTCCTCGCTGCAACATTCATCACCCATGCTTCACACCCATATAAGAGTGTTGGTAAAACTATACTCTCATACATTCCCCTCTTTGCCTCCAAGGACAAAGTTCTTTGTCTCCACAGACTCCTAAGTGCACCACTCACTCTTTTCCCCTCATCAATTCTATGATTCACCTCATCTTTCATAGACCCATCCGCTGACACGTCCACTCCCAAATATCTGAATACATTCACCTCCTCCATACTCTCTCCCTCCAATCTGATATTCAATCTTTCATCACCTAATCTTTTTGTTATCCTCATAACCTTACTCTTTCCTGTATTCACCTTTAATTTTCTTCTTTTGCACACCCTACCAAATTCATCCACCAATCTCTGCAACTTCTCTTCAGAATCTCCCAAGAGCACAGTGTCATCAGCAAAGAGCAACTGTGACAACTCCCACTTTGTGTGTGATTCTTTATCTTTTAACTCCACACCTCTTGCCAAGACCCTCGCATTTACTTCTCTTACAACCCCATCTATAAATATATTAAACAACCACGGTGACATCACACATCCTTGTCTAAGGCCTACTTTTACTGGGAAATAATTTCCCTCTTTCCTACATACTCTAACTTGAGCCTCACTATCCTCGTAAAAACTCTTCACTGCTTTCAGTAACCTACCTCCTACACCATACACTTGCAACATCTGCCACATTGCCCCCTATCCACCCTGTCATACGCCTTTTCCAAATCCATAAATGCCACAAAGACCTCTTTAGCCTTATCTAAATACTGTTCACTTATATGTTTCACTGTAAACACCTGGTCCACACACCCCCTACCTTTCCTAAAGCCTCCTTGTTCATCTGCTATCCTATTCTCCGTCTTGCTCTTAATTCTTTCAATAATAACTCTACCATACACTTTACCAGGTATACTCAGCAGACTTATCCCCCTATAATTTTTGCACTCTCTTTTATCCCCTTTGCCTTTATACAAAGGAACTATGCATGCTCTCTGCCAATCCCTAGGTACCTTACCCTCTTCCATACATTTATTAAATAATTGCACCAACCACTCCAAAACTATATCCCCACCTGCTTTTAACATTTCTATCTTTATCCCATCAATCCCGGCTGCCTTACCCCCTTTCATTTTACCTACTGCCTCACGAACTTCCCCCACACTCACAACTGGCTCTTCCTCACTCCTACAAGATGTTATTCCTCCTTGTCCTATACACGAAATCACAGCTTCCCTGTCTTCGTCAACATTTAACAATTCCTCAAAATATTCCCTCCATCTTCCCAATACCTCTAACTCTCCATTTAATAACTCTCCTCTCCTATTTTTAACTGACAAATCCATTTGTTCTCTAGGCTTTCTTAACTTGTTAATCTCACTCCAAAACTTTTTCTTATTTTCAACAAAATTTGTTGATAACATCTCACCCACTCTCTCATTTGCTCTCTTTTTACATTGCTTCACCACTCTCTTAACCTCTCTCTTTTTCTCCATATACTCTTCCCTCCTTGCATCACTTCTACTTTGTAAAAACTTCTCATATGCTAACTTTTTCTCCCTTACTACTCTCTTTACATCATCATTCCACCAATCGCTCCTCTTCCCTCCCGCACCCACTTTCCTGTAACCACAAACTTCTGCTGAACACTCTAACACTACATTTTTAAACCTACCCCATACCTCTTCGACCCCATTGCCTATGCTCTCATTAGCCCATCTATCCTCCAATAGCTGCCTCCTCTTTTAGTTTATAAACCTTCACCTCTCTCTTCCCTGATGCTTCTATTCTCCTTGTATCCCATCTACCTTTTACTCTCAGTGTAGCTACAACTAGAAAGTGATCTGATGTATCTGTGGCCCCTCTGTAAACATGTACATCCTGAAGTCTACTCAACAGTCTTTTATCTACCAATACATAATCCAACAAACTACTGTCATTTCGCCCTACATCATATCTTGTATACTTATTTATCCTCTTTTTCTTAAAATATGTATTACCTATAACTAAACCCCTTTCTATACAAAGTTCAATCAAAGGGCTCCCATTATCATTTACACCTGGCACCCCAAACTTACCTACCACACCCTCTCTAAAAGTTTCTCCTACTTTAGCATTCAGGTCCCCTACCACAATTACTCTCTCACTTGGTTCAAAGGCTCCTATACATTCACTTAACATCTCCCAAAATCTCTCTTTCTCTTCTACATTCCTCTCTTCTCCAGGTGCATACACGCTTATTATGACCCACTTCTCGCATCCAACCTTTACTTTAATCCACATAATTCTTGAATTTACACATTCATATTCTCTTTTCTCCTTCCATAACTGATCACTCAACATTACTGCTACCCCTTCCTTTGCTCTAACTCTCTCAGATACTCCAGATTTAATCCCATTTATTTCCCCCCACCGAAACTCCCCTTCCCCCTTCAGCTTTGTTTCGCTTAGGGCCAGGACATCCAACTTCTTTTCATTCATAACATCAGCAATCATCTGTTTCTTGTCATCTGCACTACATCCACGCACATTTAAGCATCCCAGTTTTATAAAGTTTTTCTTCTTCTCATTTTTAGTAAATGTCTACAGGAGAAGGGGTTACTAGCCCATTGCTCCCGGCATTTTAGTCGCCTCATACGACACGCATGGCTTACGGAGGAAAGATTCTTTTCCACTTCCCCATGGACAATAGAAGAAATAAAGAGGAACAAGAGCTATTTAGAAAAAGGAGAAAAACGTAGATGTATGTATATATATATGCATGTGCGTGTCTGTGAAGTGTGACCAAAGTGTAAGTAGGAGTAGCAAGATATCCCTGTTATCTAGCGTGTTTATGAGACAGAAAAAGAAACCAGCACTTTCATATACAATATAAAGTATTACCATTATCACAGTCCAGCATCATGCTAAATCCCTGAGACTATTTACCTCCAGTCATTCTGATGTAACATGCTGGTTGCTCAAGCCTCTATCTCTGAGTACATGTGTACCTCATTTGCACCCTCATTCCAGTCCTTAACCAGATATAACCTATATCCCCCTTTCACCCAAGATTTATACACCATCTTAATTTTTACTCACCATTTCTTCATAACTAAAAGTACCCAAGAGCCCCTCTTATGTTAGTTTAATTATGCATTTCATATCACCACTTACACCATATTGATTGTGGCCAAGACATTTTCACTGCTCTAACCTCCTTTTTGCAACACCTATACAAAGAAATGGTACCACTGTACAGTACTTTGATATTCTATACTGTTCTGAATTTTCTTTTTTTGCATTGACTCTCAAATATCTATAGTTAGGTAAAGAACCATATTGTACATTTATTTCTTTCATACTTCTAGTTTAACCTCTGATTTTTTGTTTCATATATTTATTATTGCTGAACTTCAATTCTGGAGGTGGGAAGCACAGTGCATGTACAGTGGATCCCCGCCTTACGATATTATTTCATTCCAGAAGTATGTTCAGGTGCCATTACTGAACGAATTTGTTCCCATAAGGAATATTGTGAATTAGATTAGTCCATTTCAGACCCCCAAACATACACGTACAAACACACTTACATAAATACACTTACATAATTGGTCGCATTGGGAGCTGATCGTAAAGCGGGGGTCCACTGTACTCTGAAAGAGTGATAGTAAATGGACTTCCCTCCTTTGGGCTTGCTCTGCCATGGGAAGAGATAGGTGATGTGTTAACAAAATGTAGTATTACCTTCATCTAATCTCCTCTCCTTGTTCTTTCTCAGTATTCACTTTCAGCTGTCCTTCTTTTGTATTCCCTTCTTTACTTTCATTCAGCTTTTCTGAATTTACTTAAAGTGCTGTATTACCTGCAAATAGCAAATGTGGTACCTGAAACAAGAATTTAAATTTTTTATCTTTAACCCTTAAACTGTCCAAACAGATCTATGTTCACATGCGTAGTGCTCCAAAAGTAGATCTACATTTTTTTACATATTTTCAAATATAACAAAAAAAAAAAACGTAGATCAAAGTTTTTTTACACGTTTTCAAATGTAAAAAAACAAAAAGAAGAAATACGTTTTTTTTACATACTTTCAAATGTTGAAAAAACGTAGATCTACGTTTGGACAACTTAAGGGTTAAGGCCCACACTTTAACCCCTTGACTGTCGCAACCCCCAATCCTGAGGTGTTTCTTGGCGTCGCAAAATTTAAAAAAAAAATTATTTTTTCTTATGAAATGATAGAGAATCTTTTCCCAATTGTAAAGACACAAAAAAAACGAAATTTGATGGAAAACTGACGGAATTACGCTCTCGCGAAGTTAGCGACCTCGGCGATATTTACAAATCGGCGATTTCGCCCACTTTGAGCCCTATTTTCGGCTAATTCCATTATTCCAGTCAACCAAACTCATAGCTATTTCTTCAGAACTCCATTTTTTCTATCAATTGAGTACAAGAAACTGCCCATTTACCGATTTCAACTACCCAATAACATGGTCAGAAATTTGCAATTTGACCAATTTCACGAAAATTAAAAAATATGACAATTTCAAAATAAGGACCAGAATGAACAATGCAGACATTCCTGGCTCTAAAATAACATTTTCTTTGTTCATCAGTCATGTCTCCAGGCCCCTCTGATATTACTCTTGCTTTTTATTTTGAAATTTTATTCAAACAAAAAATAGAAGATTTACTGTTATGCAGATTACTGCAATACTGTAATAATTGTAAAAATTACATCAACCCATTCATGACTGCATATTAGAATGGCTATTTGGACATTTATTGGATGATGACATCATTTGTTTACTTTTGAACATCGGCAAAAATCAATCATTTCCCGTACTTTGTGCTCCATTTCCAGGTTCTTTTTATGGTAAAATCAATCAAAATCTATAATATATTTTCCATTCTATCAAAGGAGACCAAGAAAACGAGAATACAACCATAAATACTATATGAAAATAGACCACAAAGTCGGCATTTTAATTAAAAAAAACGGTCGGAGTTTTTTTTTTCTCATTATGCACTGCGTGCTCCAGGATTTTTTTATATGGTGCAGACTGACCACACAGACCCATTCTCTCACATGTAGGCCTACCAGCTTTCTCCTGCTTGATTTGTAGCCGCTAGAATTTATGAGAATATGTACGTCAAACATGGTACCTCGTAAGACGTATATATACGGCCGCGACAGTCAAAGGGTTAAATACTTGAGCATTCACTTTTTTTACACTTCCTTTTAATTGATATTAAAAACTAGTGACGATAACAACTATATTATTATTCAGTGCATGTTGGGTATACTTTATTTCAATTCCACTCTATCAGATGGTAATAGGTTATTTAGCAGTTTTGTAGTAGTTTGGAAAAATTGTTATTCAAGATATACAATTTGATATTTGTAATTTGATTTGTAGTATTAAATCCCTTTCAAGCATATCCATTGAACTTCAGTTGTAGTTGCTGTATTGTGATTTTTTTGAGCATAATATTGTAGTGGGTTTGTACAGGATGAATACAGTATACTATATAAAGAAAAGAAAGAAGAAATTTAAAATGTACTCCTTCATTAAGTATTCTATAGATTTTTACTTTCATTTTTACAGAGATGAAGTTCTTGCCTCTTGTTAATGGATTTATAATGAACGTCTGCTGCGGTCATTTTTGTATTCATGTATTGACCTTTCTTTTCACTAGTATCTTGAAAATACATATGAGATTTTGGTGTAATTTTATTAATCAGATATTGCTACACAAACAAAAAAAAATACAGTAAGAACTTTGTTTTTAATACTCCGGCTGTATACCCGAGGTAGGGAGTCCTGACAAAGAAGAAAACACTCACTCATCCAATCACAGTCTTATCAGTATCATGCCGATATCACAGTTCGGATGACCCTCTGCACTGCAACATCCCCCACCCCTCCTTCGGAGTGCAGGCACCATACTACCCACCTCTAGGGCTAGAGTTTGGCTAACTGGTTTCCCTGAATCCTTTCATAAATGTTACCTTTATCACACTCCAACAGCATGTTAAATCATAAACACTTGCCTCCACTTGCTCCTATCCAACATGCTCACACAAGTCTATTCTTTCTCAGGGAAATGAGGGCATGCCTATAAAGTATACTGTATATTTCTAACTGGTTCATGTGAAATAAATAGGAGAATACCGGCGAATAAAAAAAAAAAAAAAAAAAAAAAAAAGTAAATATATTATAATTTGTTTCATACCAAAATGGGTAAACGTTATACAAATAGAGCATTTTGAAGAATAATTGTAAATAAGTTTAAAAAAGTACTGTAAATACTCAAAAAATTTTCCTGTGACATTGGAATAATGTTACAGGAAAATGTCAATGTAATCATTTAACCCTTAAACTGTCCGAACAGATTTACATTCACATGCGTAGTGCTCCAAAAGTAGATCTTCGTTTTTTTTTACATATTTTCAAATATATATAAAAAAAAAAGTAGATCAAAGTTTTTTTACATGTTTTCAAATGTAAAAAAAAAAAAAAAAAAAAATCTACGTTTTTTTTTACATACTTTCAAATGTTGAAAAAACGTAGATCTACGTTTGGACAGTTTAAAGGTTAATAATTTTTGCTTACAATCCTCTAGGAACTAAGTTATTTAGGTGAGAAATGACCAGGCACCCTAACCTATCTGGTTAAAGGGAAAGAATCAGTGGTGAGATAAGGGAGGGGTGTTAAAAAATCAAGGTATATAGCTACAAGGTGAAAATCTCTTACTTATGTTTACCCCTGAGGTTCCAACAGAGTCAGTGGCTTGCTTACAGGAAAGTATTTAGCAAATGCCTGAACTGTCTCTGCACTTGTCATCAACCAATTATGAGTGGGGAATTCTAACATGTATTAACCCTTAAATGGTCCAAACGTATATATATGTTTTTTCAACATCTGAAAGTATGTAAAAAAATGTAGATCTTTTTTTTGTTATATTTGAAAATATGTAAAAAAAAGTAGATCTACTTTTGTAGCACTATGAATTTGAATGTCGATATGTTTGGACCGTTTAAGGGTTAAGTACAGTACAGTAAATAAACAGCTACTTAAGCAGATTTCTTTTGAACTTTGCAAAGATGGGCATAGTTTTCCAGATAATGCACGAAACATAATGATTTTTTCCAAGAATTTTTTTTATATTAAAGAACTACTCAGTACTTTAAATTTATTGTTATATGCATAGTAATTTATTGTTCAGTAAATGCCTTATGTTTTCATGTGTGCAGTTTATCAGATTTTCATTAAAATATCAGAAGTTAAGTTAATGGATTACAGTCATTGTATTCACACATCTAGAAAGTAAATATATTATAGGTTCCGACTGATGGATTACTGCTTCGAGGGAATTATAATACAATCACTTTAGCTGTATATGGCCATTTAACCAAAGTTCAGAGGGAGCCAACTCCACCGAAATCAACGAAACGTGGAGAGGTTGTGCCTCACCCACCTCCAGAAAAAGTCAACACACATGATCGCATTAGAGATTGGCTGGAAGATACGCAAGAATGTGTAAGTACTTCTTGTAACTATACAACATTTTAGTATTTTGAATGTTTCTATGTAGTGTATACATAGGTGTTATGTATTTTTCTTCTATGTTTTGAAGATTATACTATATTACTTCCTAGCATGCTCTTCACTTCGTATTCAGTATAGATTTTTGTATTTGCTGCATGTCTGTCATTAGAATTTATTTCTACAGCGCAAGCAGCAGCCATTTTCCCATGATCCTTCAGAGGATGTCCAGCCAGAGTGGGACACAAAGGTTAGAGTTTAGTTGGACTGTTGCAGATTTTTTTCTTTTCATTTTCATATCTCTAGTATGTACATAATGTTTTGTGTTCTTAACGTACTTGAAGAAGGAAAGTAATATTTTTAAAATTAATACAATATATAAATTGTCACTTACATAGCTTGTATACTACAGACCTCATGAAGATAATATAGGTCTTGTAGGATTACCTTATTTATTAGAGATTTACTTAGAGATTCTGATACTTTTTATAAGAAATTAATTTTTTTCAAAGGTGATGATGCACTTATCAAACAGTTATCCTCAAGAGATACAACACCCTCTCCATATGACCCATAAATATGGTAACTCTACTAGGCTTAAAATTAGTCCTCTGTGGGTCAATAGCATACAAGCTGTCTAAAGGGTTATTCAATTATATTGACTCAAGGACTCAAGTAGAAAAAATTTTGCTTCTCATATTAAGAATAATGTGAATCTATTTGAAAAATTACTATTAACAAGACTGGATTTTAAGCTTGTCGGTTTTGATGTTACTTTTTTGTTACAAAAGTTCTAGTGGAGAAACCTTGAATTTTTGGCTGATAAATTACCAAAATTTAGTCCTCCCCTTAATCTTTTCATCATCATTGATTTCATTAAGTTATAGTATAATAGTAAAAAAATTGAGTTTAGTAATAGCTTGGATACACAGAAATTTAGAACAGCTGTGTGTGAAACTCTATGTTCATAGTTTTGAATATGTATACACAGATTATATAAAGCTAAGATTTTAAAATGCTTGATACTGTCTCATGCTAAATGGATGAGATATGTAGGTAATGTAATTAGCTTATGACCTTTTAGCAAAAGTCTTGAAGATTTTCTTCTATATTACATTATCTAGTTTGTCCCATCAAATTTACTACTGATCTATTCCTTTTTATTAGGTAATTGTATCCATAAAACAGAGAGGGCTTTTAACCCTTTGACTGTCGCAACCCCAAATCCTGAGGCGTCTCCTGGTGTCACAAAATATTTGAAAAAAAAAAAAATTTTCTCATAAAATGATAGAGAATCTTTTCCCGATGGTAATGACACCAGAAGTACAGTGAACCCCCGAGTTTTGTGATTAATCCGTTCCAGAGAGCCCGCCGAAGGTCGAAATTCACGAAACTCGAAACCATTTTCCCCATAAGAAATAATGGAAATAAAATTAATCCGTTCCAGACACCCAAAAATATTAAAATAAAATATTTTTTTTCAAATTAAATAAAGATTTACATAATGAAAACAATCAGAAATCAAGTACAGGAAGGCCCTACTTATACGGCTGGTTAGGTTCCAGGCTACCGCCGTAAAGCGGAAACCGCCGTAAAGTGGAACACCCTTTTTTTCCACTTACAAATGCATACAAACACTAGATAACAAGTTTACACTAACATATATTAAGTTAGCAATAGAACCAGGCATCAAAAAACAATAAAAAGTACAATACACACATAGTGCACTCATTACTTACCTTAAAATATTTATAGTCTTAATCTAGGGTGAGACAAGTAGTATTTGTTGTAAGAAATCAAGTGTGGTATGTATGGTAGTCAGCCAGGCTACCATACCAGGCCACCCCACCCACATACAATTCTATGATATTTAAGCATCCCAGAGCGATAAAATGTATATACAGTTCACTCATTACTTACCTTAAAATATTTGTAGTCTTAATGTAGGGTCAGGAATAAGTAAATGAGATAAAACGAATAAATGAGAGAGAGAAAGAATGAATGCATGAGAGAGGACAGGCGCAGAGTTATGTAAACAAACCAGGCGAAGGTAAGTTTTGTAAACGAAGTGTACACGTCTGGTTTGTGTACAAGTTACATTGTGTACAGGTTGTCTCTACATTGATACGGTAGAATAAATAAAGAAGAACACTCCCATTCTCATGTAACATCATTTTGAGAAGAAATGATGCTCTGAGTGAAGGCAATGGAAATAAGTCACTCTGACTTTTTTGGGTTATCCTAGGTTCTCTACTCATATGTTGTTATGTATGATAATCTATGTAACTGTATTTGTGTATACCTGAATAAACTTACTTACATACATGCGAAAGGAATAATTTTCTACAGTTACCCCCAGTAACACATTTTCTCTTATGTTAGATTAGAGAAAATGTTATTCTTGGCATCACTTGTACAAGTTATCTGGCTACGACATCTCATATTTATGTTTATTTATTCTATTGTAGGGTGTATTTATCATCTTTTTATGTTATGTATCGTGTTTATTATATAATTTTGAAAAAAATATCATGGATGGATTAATGAAAATGTGTATATTAACGTAATATACAACATTTAATAAGACTCGGTGATTATTATTATTATTATTATTATCATTTCTAATATGGCGTCACTTGTGCAAGTCGTCTGCTACCACATCTCATATTTATGTTTATTTATTCTATTGTGGGGTGTATTTAACATCTTTTTATGTTATGTATCGTGTTTATTATATAATTTTGAAAAACTATCATAGATGGAGTAATGAAAATGTGTATTTAACATAATATACGACATTTAAATGAGACGATGATTATTATTATCATTACTAATATGATGTCTGGAGACATAAGACACTCTTACTGATTTTAATGTGTACCTGCATGCCAGCACAGTATGTAAGTTTATTTAAGTACAGGTATACATAAGTATAATTATCAGAGTATATATAAAATATGAAATAACTTTTAAAAACATTTGAAATTTTGGAGTTTCCAGACAAAATGGAGAGACTTAGTGCTTACTGAGCTCACAAAGAATGTAAACAAACAAGGCGGGGCGCGGTGACCGTATTAGAAAGTCAGGTGGGGGGAGCCGTATAGCGAGTTTTGGTCATAATTTGAAATGACCGTATTAGCGGAACGCCGTAAAGTGAAACGCCGTAAAGCGGGGCCTTCCTGTACATGCATTTAAAAAAATAATAATAACATTACACCTACCTTTACTGAAGACTTCTGGGTGGATGGAAGACGTGAGGAGGGGATAGGAGGAAGGTGTACACTACTGTTTGGAAGGAGAATCTCCTTCCATTAGGACTTTAGGTAGCAAGTCCTTATCTGGGGTTACTTCCCTTCTTCTTTTAATGCCTCTGGGAACAACTTGAGGGTCACTGGACCCCTGTCGCACAAAATATCTGTCCAGAGAGGTCTTTTTCTGGTGTTTCTTTAAGATTTCCTTGAAGTGGGACACAACACTGTCATTATACATGTTGCAGATATGGCTTATTTCAGCTTGGTCAGGGTGATACTTTTCAACAAAACTTTGCAACTCATTCCACATTGCACAAATCTCCTTAATCTTTGAAGAAGGCACCTCATCCACTCCCTCTTCCTTCTCCTCTGAAGCAAGTTCCTCGGCTGTGGTCTGATGCTGTTCCAATTGAAGCTCCTGCAGTTCGTCAGTGGTTAGCTCTTCCCTGTGGTCCTCCTCCAACTCTTCCACATCCCCGTCAGAATCCCTCTGGATCGTGTTCTCACTTTATTTACCAAAGGGCTTGCACTAGCTTTCCTTGGGTCCATGATGACTTATTTAGCAGTTGAAAGCACAAAAAACAATGGCACACTGAGCGTGAATGGTGTGGGAGACTGGCTTGGTGTGCGCGGTGACGGGCAGATGGGTACCGGACGGTCGCCGAAACATGAGTCTTTTCACGAAACTCGAGGCCAAATTTTTCCCAAAAAAACTCGCCGGAGGTCGAATTTCACGAAAGTCGAGGCTGCCGAAACTCGGGGGTCCACTGTATGAGATTTGATGGAAAACTTACAGAATTACGCTCTTGCGAAGTTAGCAACCTCAGCAATATTTACGAATCGGCGATTTCACCCACTTTGAGCCCTATTTTCGGCTAATTCCATTGTTCCAGTCGATCAAACTCATAGCTATTTCTTTAGAACTTCATTTGTTCTTTCGATTGAGTACAAGAAACTGCCCATTTACCAATTTCAACTACCCAATAAAGCGGTCAGAAATTGGCAATTTGGCCAGTTTCACACAAATTAAAAAATATGCCAATTTCAAAATAGGGTCCAGAATGAACAATGCAGACATTCCTGGCTCTAAAATAACATTCTCTTTGTTCTTTAGTCATGTCTCCAGGCCCCTCTGATACTCTTGCTTTCTTTTTTTTTAATTTTTATTCAAACAAAAACTAGAAGATTTACTGTTATGCAGACTACTGCAATATTGTAAAAATTGTATAAATAATGTCAACCCATTCATGACTGCATATTAGAATGGCTAGTTGGACATTTATTGGACAATGACGTCATTTGTTTGCTCTTGAACATTTGCAAAAATCAAACATTTCCCCTACTTTGAGCTCCATTTCAAGGTCATTTTCATAGTAAAACTAATCAAAATCACCTCCATTTCTATAATATGTTTTCCATTCTATCTAATGTGACTACGAAAATGAGAATATTACCATAAAAACTATACAAAAATACATCTCAAAGTCGGCGTGTTAATCCAAAAATATGGTTGGAGTTTTTTTTTCCCCATTATGCACTGCTTGCTGCAGGATTTTTCTTTTTATACTGCACACACTGACCACACAGACCCATTCTCTCACATGTGGGCCTACCAGCTTTCTCCTGCTTGATTTGAAGCCACTAGAATTTTTGAGTATGTATATATACGTCAAACACATTGGCTCGTAAGACATGTATATATGACCAAAGCAGTCAAAGGGTTAAATTTGATATGCATAGGGCACCTATTATTGTATGTTCACATATACACTATTCTGATAACTAGGAGTACGTCGTGGAAAGTGTTTTTGTATTCATGTTTTTGTGTGTGTTGCATGTATGCAGCCCTGAATATTCTTATGGAGAGCTCAGTAAAATTTGTGAAATAATGAATAGTCTTCAGTACCTCACAACTGGATAGATAATGCTGTTACTAAATCCAGGAAACCTAAAGTAATTGCAAGCCTGAGATTGTTTTCGGTTTTGCCACATTAGACAAATTTCTCTCTTCTTCCAAAATCTCTGAAACATTTGTGTGTGAATGTTTCTTTCAAAATTGTAAATACCATTATGTGAAAATTGATTAAAAATTACTGTTATAGAAATACTTGTTAACAATGCGATTCCAAGTACATAAACGATGATGTAAATCTTTTGAATCTTATCTGAAGCAATGGTTGTATTCTATTACATTAGACAAGAATTGAATGTTGTTTCTACCGATGATACTGGCTATGTGACTGATTAGGATCAAGCTAGAGAATTGTTAGTTTACAATTCATTATGTTGTACTTTTAATTTATCCTCCTTGATGCTCAGTTTCCTTTTAATGTTAGCTCTGGATTGTCTAAACTAAATATCTTATTGGTTTAAAATTTGGTTCATGGTCTAAAGGAAGCTATCCTCTATCATCATAAAAAATTTTTTTTTATTACATTTACTATTTTCCACCAAGTAGAGTAACCTAAAAAAGGAAACTCATAATTCATTCACAATCATTCATTCAATAGTTGTCTTACCAGAAGCGTGCAAGTATTACAGTTCAAATGACACTCCAAATAACAACACCCTACCCATCCTCTAAAATGTAAGGTACTGCTTCCCACCTCTAGGATCAAGTCTGGCTAACCTGTTTTCCCAAACCTCTTAAATGTTACTGTGTTCACACTCCGGAAGGACATCAAATCCTAAAAACCACTCGTCTTCTCTCGAATCTTAATGTGTGCTTGCTGAATGTTCACGCTCTGCTCCTATTCAAAATGTCCTCTACCCCCGTCTCTAACTCTTTATGGGATGACCCCAGCCCCTCCTTCCATCCACCCCAGATTTATACAACCTTTTGTATATTATGTTATAGATTTATTGCAGAGTTTTACTATGCCTTCAGAGCTTATACATATGGCCATGGTCTTTTTTGGATATTTCTTATGTTGATGAGAAAACTTTATGAATTGAATACAATATATGTTCTAATTATTGTTTGTATTCCTAAATGTGGGTCTCTTGTTTAATTGTTCAACCAAGAGTTCTGTGAGCTTATCTTTGACACTGAGGCTTGAGGAATGCTACTATTATTTGGATTTTTCCCTTGGCTCTCCTCCTCTTTTTTTTTTAACTCTGTTTATTAGGTTTGAAATATATTTGGGCAGAGTTAAAAATAATAATTTGTTGTTTTAATTTTGAAGTTACTATGTTGAGGAGATAACTATGTACTTTGTTGTAAAGTTAATGTGCATCTTATCTGAATTCTTGTGTAAGGAGTTTTACCATCTTGGATAATATTACAGTATCATACTGCCTGTATATTTTAACTTTTGTTCTCTGTAGCTTTGAGATATAGGTGAGTTGAATTAAATATTTATGGAGTTCTTGTATTTTTATTGATATTTATGCATTGGATTTGAAATTAAAAATATGGTAATTCTTCTCTGACCAGTTTCTTGTGTGTTTGCATTATTCAGGCTAAACATGAAACTAGGACACAGTGGACACTGTGATAATAACCACTCTCTAAAAAGTCATCCAAAATGATTGGGCCACCTGCCCTTCCTGTCTACCCACAGTATCTTTTAGTGCTCTGTCCTACCCCAGTTTTTCCTATTCTTACCATTTCTCTTATGGCCTCAGAAAAAACTTAAGAATAAAATATAAATCAATCTTTCATGTACGTATTTATTATCAAAGTTTCCCAATAAAATATTGAGCTGGAACTTGCTGAGTTTACTAGCAGTTCTCTTGGGTTGCTAATGCGACTCCTGAAACTTAGTTGCTTCTGAATTCTTACATGGAGTTTTACCTGGAGTCACTTCCAGAGGCCACTGCCCTTGGGGCCCAGTCCCATACCTGGTCTCCTGGTTGCTGGCCTGATCAGTCAGGCCTGCCACCTGCAGTCCAACGTATACACCACAACCCAGTTGATCAAGCACTGTTTTGAGGAATCTGTCAAGTTCCCCTTTGAAGACAGCTAGGAGTTTGTTGGTTATGTCCCTAATGCTTGAAGGGAGGGTGTTGAAGAGTTGTGGTCCCTTAACATTTATTGAGCTCTGTGTACTCATCGCTCCCTTGCTTTTCATTGGAGGCATCTTGCACTATCTGCCAAGCCTCTTGTGTTCATAAGTAATAATTTTGGTGTGCTGGTTTGGTACTAATGCCTCCAGTATCTTCCAGTTGTAGATGGTAATGTATCTTACCAGTGTTCTTAGGAGTACAGTTCTAGAGACTTCAAGCACTTCCAGTAATTTAGGTGCTTCACTGTGTTTATACGAACTGTAAAGGTTCTCTGTACATTTTCCTGCATAGTAATTTTCCCTGCCTTGTAGGGGGCCATTATAACACAACAATAATCCAGTCTAGAGAGAACAAGTGACTGTTAGAATCATCATTGACTTGGCATCTCTCATTTTGAAGGTTCTGGTTTTCCAACATGTCATTTTTTTTTTTTTTTGTAGTTGCAATAATAACGTTGGTGTGCTTTTTGAATGTGAAATCTTCTGACATTATCACTCCAAGGTCTCTCACATTTGACTTATATTCTATTGAGTGGTTTGAGTTTGTCTCATACTTTGATCTTCTTTTTATTTCCTCCATTCTTCCATGGTGTAATGACAGAAATTTGTCCTCATTGAACATCATATTGTTGTCAGTGGCCCAGTGGAAGACTAAGTTTATATCTGCTTGGAGGCTTGCTGTGTCTTCAGTGAATGCTGCATTCATACAAATTCTGCAAGGGATCATACAGCACTATGAATAATGTCCCTGTCCATGTCAGAAATGAGAATGAGGAAGAGAAGTGGGGCAAATACTGTCCCTTGGGGGACTGAACTTTTCACTTTTTTTGTCCCTGAATTCAGTCTGTGTACTGTTACTCTTTGGGTTCTACTTGTGAGGAAGTTTAAAATCCATCTTCCTACCTTCCCAGTTATTACTTTTGCATGCATTTTGTGTGCAGTTACCCCATGATTTCACTTATCAAAGGCTTTTGCAAAGTCAATGTATACTATATCTGCATTTTGTCTGTCTTCAAGAGCATCCAGGACCATATCATAATGGTCCAGTAGTTGCAAAAGGCAGGAGTGACCAGTTCTGAATGCATATTGACCTAGGCTGTGCAACTGCAGTGATTCCATTTGATTCATAATCTTGTGTCTTAAAACCCTTTAAAAAATCTTGATAATGTGGGACATTAAGGATTGTAGTTTTTGCCATTGTTTTACCACCACCTTTGTGGGGTGTGGGCAGTATTAGTAGTTTTTAATTAATGACTGTTGGATGACTCCAGTGTCTAGGCTTCTACTCTGTAGAATATTTAAGGCACACGATGAGGGTTTCTTTCAATTCTTGATGAATATTGACTTCCATGAGTCTGGACTCAGGGTAGAGTGCTTGAGCATTCAGTCAATGGCTTCTTCAAAGTCAAGTGGGGTTAGAGTTATATCAGAGATTCGGGAGATGTCTGCAGAATTTTGTTTCTCATTTGTGAAAAACTCATTTTGGTTGCCAGTCTTATGGCTGATTAGTGGCTCACTGAACACTGAATCATATTTTAGGATATTGGTCTCTTTGATCTCTTTGAAAGACTTGAATTAGATTTGGTTTGTATATGTCATAATTTACATACTAGATGTATTGAAGCAAAATCTCAAGCTCAAACACCCGTCCATCAAACTACCTCACAGGCACCTACTCGAATACACTATTCCTAGCCCCAACCAACCCAACAGAAGTCTCGCTCATCATCAACACCCTCAGAAACAAGGCAGGGGACATAAATAACTTGCCGCCTTTTATGTACAAAAAAGCATCTCGAGTACTGTCACCAATTATTGCAACACTCTTTAACAAATCCATCGAATCCTCCACCTTCCCATCAATTCTCAAAATAGTGAGGGGTCACCCTGATCCACAAAGGTGATCAAACCGACTTGAATAACTATAGACCAGTATCTAACCTACCTCTTCTCTCTAAAATCTTTGAAAAATTAGTTCATAGACAGATCTATTCCTACCTTGTCTCACACAACATACTAAACCCCTGTCAGTTTGGATTCAGGACTAATAAAAGCACAAATGATGCTATTATACACGTGCTAGAACTAATGTATGTACAATGCTCTCGAGAAGAAAGAACTCCCGTTGGGAATCTTCATTAATTTATGTAAAGCTTTTGATACAGTTGGCCATGATTTGCTGTACATTAAATTAACACACTATGGTATAAGAGGGCACTCCCTCAACTACCTAAAGTCATACCTTAGTAACAGAAGCCAATATGTGTACACAAATGGAGCAAACTCTTCCACTCAACAAATCACAGTCGGTGTCCCACAAGGAAGTGTCTTGGGCCCACTCCTCTTTCTCATTTACATCAATGACCTACCAAATGCATCACAGCTACTCAAACCCATATTATTTGCAGATGACAAAACATACATCTTCTCTCACCCAAACCCAGTCATACTGGCTAACACTGTTAATGCCGAATTGCAGAAAATAACTACCTGGATGATGACAAAAAAGCTTACCCTCAATACTGACAAAACCTATTTCAGTTTGGAAACAGAGCTGCAAATGTTCCACTAAACACAATGCTAAATGGTTCACCCATCACAAGACTCACAGAGAGGAAATTCCTAGGAATCCACCTTGACAGTAGCCTCAGATTCCAGACACACACACAACAAATTTCTAAGAAAATCTCTAAGACAGTAGGGATACTATCAAAGATACAGTACTATGTTCCACAATCAGCTTTCCTGGCACTGTATCATTCACTCACCTACCTTTATCTCACATATGGAATTTGTGCATGAGGATCAACAACATTAAATCACCCAAGACCACTAATAACCCAGCAAAAGGATGCAGTCAGAATGATATAAATTCCCACTCCCGACAGCATACTCCACCAATATTCAAAAGTCTGAAACTGCTCACTGTTAAGAACATCCATACTTATTCATGTGCCTACTACATACATAGAACACTACATTCAAACATAAACCCTCCACTCAAACTTCTCATCACCAACCTTAACAGGACACACGACCATAGGACATATCTCACTGTATAAAAACTCTGTGCACATAAAGGGCCCCAAAATTTGGAATTCATTACCAGTAAATACTAAAGTAACCAGGTCTGAACACCAATTTAAGGCTCTTCTCAAAAGCCACCTACTCACCTTAAACTACATACTCAGTATTCAATATTTAACTTTACCAAAAATCTCCCAGTTACCTATTACCCAAAACTGCCTTACACCCAATTGTAGCATTCTCGTACTGTGAACTACTTTTAACAACTCACAATGTTATATTTCCATAATATAATTTGAATATTTATTTTTGAAACTATTGTAATTAGAGTAAAATTACTGTCAACTATAAATATAAAAAAGATGTACAACTTAAACAAACTATGATCAATTTCTTTAGTATTAAGTAGTCTGTAAGCCATTAAATTAAGTCTGCCCATAATACCTAGGCATGATAGTGGCTCTCTTTGCACTGCAACTCATTATTGTAATTTCATAATCTCAATGTAATCTTGCAAAGAATTAAATTTTGTTTGTTTGTTTGAAGATATTTGGATTTTAGTTTCCATATGATAACTTGTGAACATCTCCTCTGATTACCTTCAGATCTTCACTGTTAATATTTAACTGCATTATCAACTTATTCCATGCTCTGCACTATTCCAGTCATGTGCATTGAGGCACAGGGGACTGCGATTATGGAATTCAGGATACCTTCCTTGGGTCGTGCAGCTACCGGATTACTTCTAGTTGGACCTGCAATTTCCAGAGTGTTATGTGCTTGTAATATCCCTTTCAGTGTTGTTGAAAATGAACAGCTGAAAAAACTTGTAACATTGTTTAGAGGAGAGTCACATAAACCCTCAGCAAGGCATGACATTGGTGGATACTTTCTGGATGAGTTGAAGAAGGAATGTTAAATGGCACTGGTTTCTGATCTGGAGAGAGAAAATGTTACACTGATACAGGATGCCTGGGTCTACATCCACACTTAGCCCATCATTGGAAAATGCCTTCTTAATGGCACCACATCATTCTTCATGCATTCAGTTGATACCGGATCACAAAAGAAGACTCCTGTTGCGATATTGCAGAAAATGCAATTGACTACCTTGAGGCAACTTATAAGGTGAGATGTATGCTTTAAATGTTGTGTACTGTCACTGTGTATACTGTACTGATTTTTTTGTATTGACAAAGGACTATATTTGTATACTTATATACTGAGATCTAAAATCATACAATTTTTGATAGCAAATGTTTGTTTAAATACTGTTCTGTCATTGTATGTAGTACTGTACATCATACAGCACTGTAGCAGCATTAAAAGAAAATGGTGTGGTGCCAATAATAATATACTGTTTGTATTACGTAACATTTTCATACCAATATTAGCTAACTACAATGCATGATATAGCATCAGATATGCAATTACAGTAATGCAGAGAAATATTATTTCTATTGAACCATATTATAAAGTAATATTTGACATTATTGTACCCTGTTTTGAGTTTACACTGTTCAGTACTTTGGTACCAATAGCAGAACATATTTCATTCTTCAAAATTTGGTTATGGGTTGTTAAAACTTCACATCCTTTTATTTTTCTACTTTTTTCAGGTTATTGCATTTTGTTCAGACACTGAAAAGATGGTGGTTTCAAGGAATGAGCTGAGGGATAAATTGGAAGAAAAGAAGAAAGAAGGTACTGCAGGAAGGTGTGACCTGTTAATGTATGGATGTCCAGCACATTACTTAAGTCTTGTTGAAAAGGAAATATCTCCCAAAACAGTGTTAAGTCATATTGTTGAAGTGCAAAAGTATTTTAGGAACCACCACCAGTCTCAAGCTTGGTTGAGAGGAGGAGGAGAGACTGGCACCACAAATTCCCAGTGACATGGTGGAATAGCCAAGAAGTGTGCATAGAAACATTTCTCAAAAATTGTCAGAAAGATTTTGAGATTTGTTTTGAACACCATAATGTCCATTGTACATAATGAAAGCATTTAAATGGAGGCTGAAATAGTGTCTGTCACATTCAGTAAGTTACAGAGAGATGACTGCGTGTTGGGTGAATGCATGCAAGTGTGCCTTCACCTAAAAGATGCACCTGTGCTACATAATTACAAAGAAATCATTTATAAGAGTGTGTGACACATACTCACCTTTTGACATATCAAGCACTTCACAAGTAAGAAGGCAGTAAATTAACCATGGAGCTACTGAATGGCTGACACAGATCATTGAAGATGTTTAACCACCTCTCCTTGCTTTCTCCATTGGTGATGAGGATATGTACCCTAAATCAAAGCCTACACCAAAAATAACACACTTTCTCCCTGGTCAAGTGGTGGAAACTCATGAAAACAAAAGCAGAAAAATCTACCACTTTAGTTTCAACTAAATAGCTTTCTAGCAAGCTCTTCTTCAACTGGGAGGATCTTCTCTACTTTTGGGCAAATTCATACTAAATTAAGAAATAAACTAGGTAACGAAAAGACTGACATAAGATGCTTCAAGGTAAAGGCAAGACCTAGTAAACATTACAATGCACACAGTAATACCCTTCATTCATCAGTGTCGTATCAGTCTGGTATTAAAAAAAGTGGGTTGTATCTAGCAAACTGTTGTTTAATTTTTTTTTTTTAACACGCTGGCTGTTTCTCACCAAGGTAGGGTAACCCAAAAAGAAAGAAAAAACTTTCATCATCATTCAACACTTTCGCCATCACTCACACATAATCACTGTCTTTGTGGAGGCGCTCAGACATGACAGCTTAGATGTCCCTCCAAACTGTCAATATCCCAAACCCCTCCTTTAAAGTGCTGGCATTACTTCCCATTTCCAGGACTCAAGTCTGGCTAACCGGTTTACCTGAATCCCTTCACAAAATATCACCCTGCTCACACTCCATGCTGTATAGCCCTTGTGGTTTAGCACTTCTTTTTGATTATAATAATGCTCACACTCAAGCTCATCAGGTCCCAAAAACCATTCGTTTCCATTCACTCCTATCTAACATGCTCACGCACGCTTGCTGGAAGTCTAAGCCCCTCACCCACAGAACCTAGTTTACCCCCTCCTTCCAACATTTTTGGGGACGACCCCTACCCCACCTTCCTTCTACAGACTTATATGCTCTCCAAGTCATTCTACTTTGTTACATTCTCTCTAAATGACCAAACCACCTCAACAGCCCCTCTTCAGCCCTCTAACTAATACTTTTAGTAACTCCACACTTCCTCCTAATTTCCGCACTGCAAACTCTCTGCATAATATTGACACCACACATTGCCCTTAGACATGATATTTCCACTGTCTCCAGCCTCTTATGCCTATTCATTTTTTCATAACTGCATTGAGCATAGACAGGCAAGAGTTGGCCCCTGGGGGTCAAGTGGGAGGTTTGCTATCTCTGGGAAGAGAACCTCTATACTTCTCTATGGTCATTGGCTCTGTGCTTGCTCAGTCCTTCATGAGTGCATGTCTCTGGGTATTTTGTCCTGACTGGGCACTGGACATGGTCTTAACAAGGATTTTCATGGAGCACGTTAAACTTGTGGACCATTTCCATCCCTGGCTCATAGGTACCCCTTCCTGTCAGTTGTGATCTTTCCAGCTGTATATAGTGGAACACATCATGCACTAGTGTTCCTAGTTACACTCATTTTAGACTTCTCCACAGGTCATTTGTCTCTTATGCACTATCTATAGCCCCCCTCTTCTTGACAGTTAGTGCTTTGAACCACCAGAATGCACGGCATCCTGGGCCTTACAGGTGTCTTCTTCAGGGCCAGTGGTCATACTTTTAGTGAGCTGTAACAGAGTTATTGTCTTGGTCCATTCTTCTGATGCTTTCTTTGGTAGGTTTCATTTAGTCTTAGGGCCATCACAGTCCTTAAACCCTCCAACAACAATTGTTGATGAAAATATCCATAACTGCTTTTCAAATACTGTATTGTAGATGTACGTAATGCTTTAATCGTATGTAATCATTAATTGTTTGGCATATTGGAAATGCATTTTGAATTTTTGGTAATTAATCAGTCAATTTTAGTGTTTGGTAGGACTAGGTTCAGTATAATAAACAGTACAGAAAAATTTAAATATTACCAAAATAACCCATTTTTTATATTAAATACTCTAAATTCCATTGTGGTCACTTACAGTTAGAAGACTTTTACTCTATATAAACCCATCTATGTTTTATATTGGAAAGTAAAATGCTTATTACATTATATTGACTCACCGAGTTTTTATACCTTTTTTATAGCCTCCAAGATCTCCTCAGGAATATGAAGAACCCAAACAATGGGAGGAAGAGCAACCAGAACACACCCGGGAGTATGAGCGGGAACGAGAAAGGGAGAGGGAGAGGGATCAAAGGAATTATAGAGTTGAAAACAGAGACAGGGAAAGAGATCGGGAAAGAGACAGAGATAGAGAGAGAAGGCGTTCTGTTGAAAGGTCCTGGAGTAGAGAAAAATCTTGGGAAAGAAGTGAACGCAGTGGTTCCCGAAGAGACTCGAGACGAGACAGTGCCCGGGAAGGAGAACGAGAAAGGGACAGAGATCGTGAGCGTGAAAAGGAATTTGAAAGAGATCGTGATAGAGAAAGGGAATATGATAGGGAAAGGGATCATGAAAGAGATAGAGAAAAAGATAGAGATAGAGAAAAGGACAGGGATAAAGAAAGAGAAAAAGAAAGGGAGAGGGTTAGAAATAGAGGTAGAGAAAGGGATAGAGATCGAGAACGTGAGCGTGAGCGACGTCAAAGCCGAGAGAGCAGAGAACACTTTGAAGAAGAGAGAGTACCTACCCAAGAACTTCCACCCCCTAGAGGAAGGCACAATATTGAGTACGTTTTGTATATAAAATAAAATTTTAACTTAAACCTTAATTCTAAGAAAAAATTGGTTATGTAATTGTGTGATAGATTTGTGAAAGAAGTTTTGTGTTAGATTTTTAACTCAAATTCTATTTTATATATATATAGTAGTAGGTTTGTAGACAGCAACCACCCAGGGAAGTACTACCATCCTGCCAGATGACTGTGAAACAGAAACCTGTAACTGTTTTGCATGATGGTAGGATTGCTGGTTTCTTTTTCTGTCTCATAAACACGCTAGATAACAGGGATATCTTGCTACTCCTACTTACACTTTGGTCACACTTCACAGACACGCACATGCATATATATATACATACATCTAGGTTTTTCTCCTTTTTCTAAATAGCTCTTGTTCCTCTTTATTTCTTCTATTGTCCATGGGGAAGTGGAAAAGAATCTTTCCTCCATAAGCCATGCGTGTCGTATGAGGCGACTAAAATGCCGGGAGCAATGGGCTAGTAACCCCTTCTCCTGTAGACATTTACTAAAAATGAGAAGAAGAAAAACTTTATAAAACTGGGATGCTTAAATGTGCGTGGATGTAGTGCGGATGACAAGAAACAGATGATTGCTGATGTTATGAATGAAAAGAAGTTGGATGTCCTGGCCCTAAGCGAAACAAAGCTGAAGGGGGTAGGGGAGTTTCGGTGGGGGGAAATAAATGGGATTAAATCTGGAGTATCTGAGAGAGTTAGAGCAAAGGAAGGGGTAGCAGTAATGTTGAATGATCAGTTATGGAAGGAGAAAAGAGAATATGAATGTGTAAATTCAAGAATTATGTGGATTAAAGTAAAGGTTGGATGCAAGAAGTGGGTCATAATAAGCGTGTATGCACCTGGAGAAGAGAGGAATGCAGAGGAGAGAGAGAGATTTTGGGAGATGTTAAGTGAATGTATAGGAGCCTTTGAACCAAGTGAGAGAGTAATTGTGGTAGGGGACCTGAATGCTAAAGTAGGAGAAACTTTTAGAGAGGGTGTGGTAGGTAAGTTTGGGGTGTCAGGTGTAAATGATAATGGGAGCCCTTTGATTGAACTTTGTATAGAGAGGGGTTTAGTTATAGGTAATACATATTTTAAGAAAAAGAGGATAAATAAGTATACAAGATATGATGTAGGGCGAAATGACAGTAGTTTGTTGGATTATGTATTGGTAGATAAAAGACTGTTGAGTAGACTTCAGGATGTACATGTTTATAGAGGGGCCACAGATATATCAGATCACTTTCTAGTTGTAGCTACACTGAGAGTAAAAGGTAGATGGGATACAAGGAGAATAGAAGCATCAGGGAAGAGAGAGGTGAAGGTTTATAAACTAAAAGAGGAGGCAGTTAGGGTAAGATATAAACAGCTATTGGAGGATAGATGGGCTAATGAGAGCATAGGCAATGGGGTCGAAGAGGTATGGGGTAGGTTTAAAAATGTAGTGTTAGAGTGTTCAGCAGAAGTTTGTGGTTACAGGAAAGTGGGTGCGGGAGGGAAGAGGAGCGATTGGTGGAATGATGATGTGAAGAGAGTAGTAAGGGAGAAAAAGTTAGCATATGAGAAGTTTTTACAAAGTAGAAGTGATTCAAGGAGGGAAGAGTATATGGAGAAAAAGAGAGAGGTTAAGAGAGTGGTGAAGCAATGTAAAAAGAGAGCAAATGAGAGAGTGGGTGAGATGTTATCAACAAATTTTGTTGAAAGTAAGAAAAAGTTTTGGAGTGAGATTAACAAGTTAAGAAAGCCTAGAGAACAAATTAATTTGTCAGTTAAAAATAGGAGAGGAGAGTTATTAAATGGAGAGTTAGAGGTATTGGGAAGATGGAGGGAATATTTTGAGGAATTGTTAAATGTTGATGAAGATAGGGAAGCTGTGATTTCGTGTATAGGACAAGGAGGAACAACATCTTGTAGGAGTGAGGAAGAGCCAGTTGTGAGTGTGGGGGAAGTTCGTGAGGCAGTAGGTAAAATGAAAGGGGGTAAGGCAGCCAGGATTGATGGGATAAAGATAGAAATGTTAAAAGCAGGTGGGGATATAGTTTTGGAGTGGTTGGTGCAATTATTTAATAAATGTATGGAAGAGGGTAAGGTACCTAGGGATTGGCAGAGAGCATGCATAGTTCCTTTGTATAAAGGCAAAGGGGATAAAAGAGAGTGCAAAAATTATAGGGGGATAAGTCTGTTGAGTATACCTGGTAAAGTGCATGGTAGAGTTATTATTGAAAGAATTAAGAGTAAGACGGAGAATAGGATAGCAGATGAACAAGGAGGCTTTAGGAAAGGTAGGGGGTGTGTGGACCAGGTGTTTACAGTGAAACATATAAGTGAACAGTATTTAGATAAGGCTAAAGAGGTCTTTGTGGCATTTATGGATTTGGAAAAGGCGTATGACAGGGTGGATAGGGGGGCAATGTGGCAGATGTTGCAGGTGTATGGTGTAGGAGGTAGGTTACTGAAAGCAGTGAAGAGTTTTTACGAGGATAGTGAGGCTCAAGTTAGAGTATGTAGGAAAGAGGGAAATTATTTCCCAGTAAAAGTAGGCCTTAGACAAGGATGTGTGATGTCACCGTGGTTGTTTAATATATTTATAGATGGGGTTGTAGGAGAAGTAAATGCAAGGGTCTTGACAAGAGGCGTGGAGTTAAAAGATAAAGAATCACACATAAAGTGGGAGTTGTCACAGTTGCTCTTTGCTGATGACACTGTGCTCTTTTGAGATTCTGAAGAGAAGTTGCAGAGATTGGTGGATGAATTTGGTAGGGTGTGTAAAAGAAGAAAATTGAAAGTGAAAACAGGAAAGAGTAAGGTTATGAGGATAACAAAAAGATTAGGTGATGAAAGATTGGATATCAGATTGGAGGGAGAGAGTATGGAGGAGGTGAATGTATTCAGATATTTGGGAGTGGACGTGTCAGCGGATGGGTCTATGAAAGATGAAGTGAATCATAGAATTGATGAGGGGAAAAGGGTGAGTGGTGCACTTAGGAGTCTGTGGAGACAAGAACTTTGTCCTTGGAGGCAAAGAGGGGAATGGTATAAACCTTGGTAATAAATACCGACAAGTTGGTTTAGAAAGACACGTAAGCAAACACTATACCATATTTATTAGAAAACGTTTCGATCCTGGGACCTTGATCACTTCTAAGGGGAATGTATGAGAGTATAGTTTTACCAACGCTCTTATAAGGGTGTGAAGCATGGGTGATGAATGTTGCAGCGAGGAGAAGGCTGGAGGCAGTGGAGATGTCATGTCTGAGAGCAATGTGTGGTGTGAATATAATGCAGAGAATTCGTAGTTTGGAAGTTAGGAGGAGGTGCGAGATTACCAAAACTGTTGTCCAGAGGGCTGAGGAAGGGGTGTTGAGGTGGTTCGGACATGTGGAGAGAATGGAGCGAAACAGAATAACTTCAAGAGTGTATCAGTCTGTAGTGGAAGGAAGGCGGGGTAGGGGTCGGCCTAGGAAAGGTTGGAGGGAGGGGGTAAAGGAGGTTTTGTGTGTGAGGGGCTTAGTCTTCCAGCAGGCATGCGTGAGCGTGTTTGATAGGAGTGAATGGAGACAAATGGTTTTTAATACTTGACGTGCTGTTGGAGTGTGAGCAAAGTAACATTTATGAAGGAGTTCAGGGAAACCGGCAGGCCGGACTTGAGTCCTGGAGATGGGAAGTACAGTGCCTGCACTCTGAAGGAGGGGTGTTAATGTTGCAGTTTAAAAACTGTAGTGTAAAGCACCCTTCTGGCAAGACAGTGATGGAGTGAATGATGGTGAAAGTTTTTCTTTTTCGGGCCACCCTGCCTTGGTGGGAATCGGCCAATGTGATAATAATAAAAAATAATAATAATAATATATATATATATATATATATATATATATATATATATATATATATATATATATATATATATATATATATATATATATATATATATATATATATATATATATATAGATAGATATATATATTTTTTTTTTTCAACAAGTCGGTCGTCTCCCACCGAGGCAGGGTGACCCAAAAAAGAAAGAAAATCCCCAAAAAGAAAATACTTTCAACATCATTCAACACTTTCACCACAATCACACATTATCACTGCTTTTGCAGAGGTGCTCAGAATACAACAGTTTAGAAGCATATACGTATAAAGATACACAACATATCCCTCCAAACTGCCAATATCCCAAACCCCTCCTTTAAAGTGCAGGCATTGTACTTCCCATTTCCAGGACTCAAGTCCGACTATAAGAAAATAACCGGTTTCCCTGAATCCCTTCACTAAATATTACCCTGCTCACACTCCAACAGATCGTCAGGTCCCAAGTATCATTCGTCTCCATTCACTCCTATCTAACACGCTCATGCACGCTTGCTGGAAGTCCAAGCCCCTCGCCCACAAAACCTCCTTTACCCCCTCTTTCCAACCCTTTCGAGGATGACCCCTACCCGTCTTTCCTTCCCCTATAGATTTATATGCTTTCCATGTCATTCTACTTTGATCCATTCTCTCTAAATGACCAGACCACCTCAACAACCCCTCTTCTGCCCTCTGACTAATGCTTTTATTAACTCCACACCTTATCCTAATTTCCACACTCCGAATATTCTGCATAATATTTACACCACACATTGCCCTTAGACAGGACATCTCCACTGCCTCCAACCGTCTCCTCGCTGCTGCATTTACCACCCAAGCTTCACATCCATATAAGAGTGTTCGTACTACTATACTTTCATACATTCCCTTCTTTGCCTCCATAGATAACGTTTTTTGACTCCACATATACCTCAATGCACCACTCACCTTTTTTCCCTCATCAATTCTATGATTAACCTCATCCTTCATAAATCCATCCGCCGACACTTCAACTCCCAAGTATCTGAAAACATTCACTTCTTCCATACTCCTCCTCCCCAATTTGATATCCAATTTTTCTTTATCTAAATCATTTGATACCCTCATCACCTTACTCTTTTCTCTGTTCACTTTCAACTTTCTACCTTTACACACATTCTCAAACTCATCCACTAACCTTTGCGTTTTTTCTTTAGAATCTCCCATAAGCACAGTATCATCAGCAAAAAGTAACTGTGTCAATTCCCATTTTGAATTTGATTCCCCATAATTTAATCCCACCCCTCTCCCAAACACCCTAGCATTTACTTCTTTTACAACCCCATCTATAAATATATTAAACAACCATGGTGACATTACACATCCCTGTCTAAGACCTACTTTTACTGGGAAGTATTCTCCCTCTCTTCTACACACCCTAACCTGAGCCTCACTATCCTCATAAAAGCTCTTTACAGCATTTAGTAACTTACCACCTATTCCATAAACTTGCAACATCTGCCACATTGCTCCTCTATCCACTCTATCATATTCCTTTTCTAAATCCATAAATGCAATAAAAACTTCCCTACCTTTATCTAAATACTGTTCACATATATGCTTCAATGTAAACACTTGATCTACACATCCCCTACCCACTCTGAAGCCTCCTTGCTCATCCGCAATTCTACATTCTGTCTTACCTCTAATTCTTTCAGTTATAACTCTACCGTATACTTTTCCTGGTATACTCAGTAAACTTATTCATCTATAATTTTTACAATCTCTTTTGTCCCCTTTCCCTTTATATAAAGGGACTATACATGCTCTCTGCCAATCCCTAGGTACCTTCCCCTCTTTCATACATTTATTAAGCAAAAGTACCAACCACTCCAACACTATATCCCCCCCTGCTTTTAACATTTCTGTCATGATCCCATCATTTCCAGCTGCTTTACCCCCTTTCATTCTACGTAATGCCTCACGTACCTCCACCACACTTACATTCTGCTCTTCTTCACTCCTAAAAGATGGTATACCTCCCTGGCCAGTGCATGAAATTACCGCCTCCCTTTCTTCCTCAACATTTAAAAGTTCCTCAAAATATTCTCGCCATCTACCTAAAACCTCCCTCTCCCCATCTACTAATTCCCCTACTCTGTTTTTAATGGACAAATCCATACTTTCCCTAGGCTTTCTTAACTTGTTTAACTCACTCCAAAATTTTTTCTTATTTTCATTGAAATTTCTTGACAGTGCCTCTCCCACTCTTTCATCTGCTCTCCTTTTGCACTCTCTCACCACTCTCTTCACCTTTCTTTTACTCTCCATATACTCTGCTCTTCTTATAACACTTCTGCTTTGTAAAAACCTCTCATAAGCTACCTTTTTCTCTTTTATCACACCCTTTACTTCATCATTCCACCAATCACTCCTCTTTCCTCCTGCCCCCACCCTCCTATAACCACAAACTTCTGCCCCACATTCTAATACTGCATTTTTAAAACTATTCCAACCCTCTTCAACCCCCCCCACTACTCATCTTTGCACTAGCCCACCTTTCTGCCAATAGTCGCTTATATCTCGCCCGAACTTCCTCCTCCCTTAGTTTATACACTTTCACCTCCCTCTTACTTGTTGTTGCCACCTTCCTCTTTTCCCATCTACCTCTTATTCTAACTGTAGCTACAACTAAATAATGATCTGATATATCAGTTGCCCCTCTATAAACATGTACATCCTGGAGCCTACCCATCAACCTTTTATCCACCAATACATAATCTAACAAACTACTTTCATTACGTGCTACATCATACCTTGTATATTTATTTATCCTCTTTTTCATAAAATATGTATTACTTATTACCAAATCTCTTTCTACACATAGCTCAATTAAAGGCTCCCCATTTACATTTACCCCTGGCATCCCAAATTTACCTACTACTCCCTCCATAACATTTTTACCCACTTTAGCATTGAAATCCCCAACCACCATTACTCTCACACTTGATTCAAAACTCCCCACGCATTCACTCAACATTTCCCAGAATCTCTCTCTCTCCTCTACACTTCTCTCTTCTCCAGGTGCATATACGCTTACTAAAACCCACTTTTCACATCCAATCTTTATTTTACTCCACATAATCCTTGAATTTATGCATTTGTAGTCCCTCTTTTCCTGCCATAGCTTATCCTTCAACATTATTGCTACTCCTTCTTTAGCTCTAACTCTATTTGAAACCCCTGACCTAATCCCATTTATTCCTCTCCATTGAAACTCTCCCACCCCCTTCAACTTTGTTTCACTTAAAACCAGGACATCCAGTTTCTTCTCATTCATAACATCCACAATCATCTTTCTTATCATTTGCACAACATCCACGCACATTCAGACTTCCCACTTTGACAATTTTCTTCTTCTTATTCTTTTTAGTAATCTTTACAGGAAAAGGGGTTACTAGCCCATTGTTCCTGGCATTTTAGTTGACTTTTACAACACGCATGGCTTACGGAGGAAAGATTCTTATTCCACTTCCCCATGGATATAAAAGGGAAAGTAATAAGACCAAGAACTATTAAGATAAAATCAAAGAAAACTCAGATGAGTGTGTATAAATAAACATGTACATGTATGTGTAGTGTGACCTAAGTGTAAGTAGAAGTAGCAAGACGTACCTGTAATCTTGCATATTTATGAGACAGACATATACATATGTATATATATATATATATATACACACACACACACACACATATATATATATATATATATATATATATATATATATATATATATATATATATATATATATATATATATATATATATATATATATATATATATATATATATATAATTTTTTTTTCTGGTTTATTGTATTTTTTGTAAATGATATTTCCTTACAATCACAGAGAATGGGATGAAAGACGATCTGAGAGATCGGATAAGTCAGGTCGTCGTCCACACACTCCTGTTGATACTCAGCCAGTGCTAGCTGAGGCGTCTTTTCATGGTGACAATTTTAGTGAAGAAGGAAGTCATGGTGGGACACCTCAAGATTACCGTGAGAGAGAAGTCCATGACAACCGAGAGAGGGAAAGGGAAGTTAGAGATTTTGAAGTGAGAGAACCGCACACTGTGTTGCCCCCACTGCCAACAGAGGAAGATATGGAGGCCATTAGTGATGATGAAGATCTCCCTGATTTGCCACCAGAAACTGGTGAGGTCGAAGAAGAATACCCACCTGAAGACTGTATTGATGAAATGGTAATGGATGAAAATCAACCAGATGAAGGTAATATTCAAATATTGTACAGTATTATTTATCTTTTGTATTTTTCTTTTAACATGCTGGCTGTCTCCCACAGGCATGGTGACCTGAAAAAGGAGCACTTACACTGTCACTATCTTGCCAGAGGCACTCAGATATGACAATTCGGATATCCCTCCAAAGAGGAAATATCCCAAACCTCCTTAGGAGTGCAGGTGCTGTACTTACCACCTCCAGGACCTGAGTCCAGATAACCAGTTTCCCCGAATCCTTTCACAAAATATTGCTTTGTTCACACTTCAGCATCCCAAAAACTAATTGTCTCCACTCCTATCTAACAAGCTTACACATGTCTGCCATATATTCAAACACTTTTCACACAAAACCTCCTTTAACCCCCCTCCATTCTTTCCTAGGATGACCTCTACCCTGCCTTCCCTCCAGTACAGATTCATACAGGTGAAACACTTAGAATAACTAGCCTGTTTATTTATTTGATCTATGCATCAAGCAATGATTGTTAGCCTTAACCTTTTCACTACATGCAAACCCGTCTCACATTGTTCTTACCGAAACCTGGCTCATTATAGACATGGCTTACATGGTTGGAACACAGCCATACAAATCTAGAGATCTTATTAAAATGGAAGTGGAACTTCAATTTAGTATTACACAAATGGCATGGCATGCATTAGCTCAACATGTACCTGAGATGAGCTTGGTTAATACACATTTGCACAATTTACATCTGAACACATAAAGGCACCTCTTATGAAAGGAGCAGTCTACAGCTCATCACAACCAAAATAGCTGACTTTATGATGCTCTCAAATACTGTACCTGATCATAATAAAAAACTGAATAAACATCACTTAATAATTGTTGGAGATTTTAACATCAACCTCATACAGTTAACCCTTTGACTGTTTCGGTCGTATGTATACATCTTACGCACCACTGTTTCTGACGTATTTATGCGCATAAATTGTAGCGGCTTCAAATCAAGCGGGAGAAAGCTGGTAGGCCTACATGAGAGAGAATGGGTCTGAGTGGTGTGTGTGCACCCTGTAAAAAAAACTGGGACTTAGTGGTGCAGTGTGGGAACGCCATCTTGGTAGTCCATTTTCACCATGCCTCGCAGTAAGAAGTACCTCACTTCTCAGTGGATTGGAGGTCTTTTGTTCCCAAGTGATAGCTCTAACAGCGATGAAAGCGCCAGTGAAAGTGAATTCCATGATTTTCAAGCGGGTGTGACCTAAAACAGTGCCCAGGATAACGTAATTAGTGATGATGACCCAGATGGCCCACGACTTTCCACCTCTGGTGCTGGGCCGGTCGTTCATGTTCACCTGTACCAGGACGAAAGAGGAAACTATTTGCCCATGTATAAGACTCAGATGTGAGCAGTGAAAGTGATAGTGATAGTGATTTCAAAGCTATTGAAAGCAGTTCTAGTTGCGACAGTGAGGGTGAATATTCCCCAGTGAAGCGGCAGTATGTACGACGTAGCACGTGGTCTGGTAGTGTGTCATATGCTGTTCCAAGGGGAAGGAGTAAATCTCGGAGCACATCACGTGGCCCTACACCACGACCTGATAGTGAAGATGATGATATTGTTATGATGGGTATGAATGATGTGAGTGAGGCAGCAGGTGGTGGTGGTGATAGTGATGGTGGCATGAGTCATGTGGCACCAGCAGCGGGCCACGCTACTACTGACGCTGCTGACTCTGCACAACTACAACCGACGCTGCTGACTCTGCACAACTACAACCGACGCTGCTGACTCTGCACAACTACAACCAGCCTCACCCAACCCCACACTCCCACAACCTGCACAACCACAACCTGCACAACCACAACCACCTTTCAATATCCAGAACCCACCAGCAGACTGCATCTGGGATTGGCATTAGGGTGACGAGTTTGTTCCCAGTCCCCATGACTTTGATGAAACACAAAGTGGATTATGGCCATCGTGTACACTTGGGAACAATGCTACTGAACTGGAATGCTTTCAGTTATTCTTCGATGAACCCCTGATGGACATTATTGTCAGGGAAACCAACACATTCTATGAGTACACCATGGCAAATACAATTCTCTCACCAAGATCACGGCTACACCAGTGGAAGGACACAGCTGTGGCAGAGATGTACCTGTTTTTTGCCACAATAATGCTTATGCTACATGTGTATAAGCACACTGTCACCACATACTGGGCAACAGAACGCCAGATTTCAACCCCAGGTTTTAGTGACATTATAGGTGTGAATTGTTTTTTGATACTGTTACGTATGTTACACTTTTCAGACAAAACAAGGCCTGACAGAAGCGACAGGTTGTATATGATCAGAAATGTGCTTATGTACCTGAAACAAAAGTGTTGCATGTATTTTTATCCCTTCAGGAAGCTTGTTATTGACAAGTCTTTGATTTTATTCAAAGGAAGACTCTCATTCAAGCAATACATACCAAGCAAGAGGAAACACTTTGGTATAAAGTTATTTGTACTGTGTGATTGCAAAAGTGGTCTCATTTTAGATATCATTGTGTACACTGACAGTAATACATTGAGAGATACCAAGAAGTTATTGGGTATCTCTGGTGATGTGGTTCGAACAATGATGGAACCATATCTTGGTAAGGGGCATATATTATATACTAATAACTGGTACACATGCCCCATACTCAGTGATTTCTTGCGAGTGTACCTGACAGACGTGTGTGGCACAGTGCGTGGTAATCGTAAACATATGCCAAGGTTCGACGCTGGCACTCGCAGAGGTGAGGTGCAGGCCTTTGCTGCCAATGACATCATGGCATTTCGGTGGCATGACAAACGTGATGTCACATTGTTGACATCAATTCACTGAAACAAAATGGCACACACTGGCAGGCACAATAGACAGACAAATGAACCCATTCTGAAACCTGCAGCTGTCGTGGACTACAACCTCAATATGCGCTTAGTGGACAAATGTGACATGCAGATTGGGTTTGCCGATTGTGTACACAAGAGTTATAAGTGGTATATGAAACTTTTTTTCCATCTTCTTGATATTTCCATGCTAAATGCTTATGACATATTCAAGTTGAGGACCAACAACAAACCAAAATATGGTAAATTTTGTTTGTCAGTCATCAGACAAATAATCGCCAAGTACAAAGGAGCAACACCTGCAGTAGACCAGCACCCACGAAATTACCAACACACGCCATCTCGTTTGAGGCCTGGTGATCACTACCCCATACAACTGCCTCCTACTGCTTTCAAGTGCTCAGAAGAGGTGTTTTGTATGTGGACATACCACAAAACGCCCAGAAACACGCAGAGACACTCGTTTTATGTGTGAGGAGTGTCAAGTACCACTCTGCATATACCCATGTTTCAAAGAGTTTCACAAGCTGCAGCAGTTCTAGGAAAGTGTTCAGTGACTACATATGTATATATATTATGGAACAATAGTAATAAACAATGTTTTGCATTGTTTGTTTGTGTAAACAAGTTTTGTACACAATCTAATAGTGATAATGTTTGTTCAGTTATTGTGTTGTAAACAATGAGTGTATATTTGAACACTGCACCTTACTTTGGTCCCACAGGCCCTATATGTTACCTAGAAAAGAAAAATATTGGAAAATACAAGAAGCCTTCGAATTGGAGTAAATATAAGAATACCGGGTGGGTGGCATTCGCCGCTGTTGCCATACGCCACTCATTTTCTGCCAACTTTGCGCTTCTGTATCTCGGTAAATACTAATGGCAAAAATTTTTTTTAGGCTTAAAGCACTCGGTAAAATAATCCTAACATTTTGGTAAGAAAAAATAATTTTTTTTTCGAATATTTTGCAACATAGAATGATAGTTTCAGAAAGGGGCCTGCGACAGTCAAAGGGTTAACCCTTTCAGGGTCCAAGGCCAAAATCTGAAGTCACGCACCAGTGTCCAAGAAATTTTGAAAAAAAAAAAAATTATTTTTTCTTACAGAATTAAAGAGCATATTTTTGTGAAGGTAATAAAACAAAAAAAATTAGAATCTGATCAGTACTTACCGAGATACAGTGCCAAGAAGTTTGTAGAAAATGATGTGGTGGCGGCAACATCGACGAATTCCACATACGCGTATTATATTATTTTGTTGTTTTAGTTGTTTTTTCTTTTCTTTTCCAATTTTTTTCTATTCCTACTAACATTTGGGGCCTGAGAGACCAATACTGTATATAATTTATATATATAAACTCACTGTATTGAACACAATAACCGCACTAAAGTTATTATCATATTATTGTTTACCACTGTTGTTTATTACAATAAACATGCACAAATATTGTATAATACTAATGTTCTATCATATATTTACATATTTACAATCACTGGACATGGTTTTAGAACTGCTGGAGCTTGTGGAACTCCTTGAAACAAGGCACCATGCACAGAGGCACCTTACATTCCTCACACATAAACCGAGTGTCTTTGCGTCTTTGTTGCCGTCGTTTTGTTTGTGCACAGACAATGCATCTCTTCTGAGCAAATTTCTTTTGAGTTGAAGGAAGCTGTATTATGAAATGATCACCTTCTCTTCTCAAACGCTTGGGTATATTGTGATGAATTCGAGGACCATGTTGTATTGCAGGTGTTGTTACCTGGTACTTCATTATGAGTTGTCTGACAACAGACAAACAAAATTCACCATACGGTGGTCTGTTACCAGTCTTTATTTGGTACATATTATATGCATTCAGCATTGAAATGTCCATGAGATGGAAGAAAAGTTTCATGTACCACTTGTAACTCTTACAAACACAGTCAACAAAACCAATCTGCATGTCACACTTGTCAACCAAGCGCATGTTTTGTGTATAATCAATCACTGTCACTGGTTTTCGAATACGTTCATTAGTCACTCGATCAACTTTGCCACTGTCTTGCATTTCATTACGGTGAATGGTTGTCAACAATGTGACATCTCGTTTGTCATGCCACCGTAATGCCATGATGTCATTGGCAGTAAACACCTGCACGTCATCACCACGAACACCTGCGTTGAGCCTGGGCATATGTTTACGATTAGAACGCACTGTGCCACACACATCTGTCTTGTTCACTCGCATGAAATCACTGAGTAATGGGCTTGTGTACCAGTTATCGGTATATAATGTATGGCCCTTACCAAGATAAGGTGCCATCATGTTTCTCACTACGTCACCTGATATACCCAATAACATCTTGGTATCTTTCAATGTTTTACTACCCGTGTATACAACAATATCCAACACCAGGCCACTGTCACAATCACAGAGTACAAACAATTTTATACCAAAGCGGTTCCTCTTGCTCGGTATATACTGCTTGAATGACAGTCTACCTTTGAACAAAATCAAAGACTCGTCAATTACAAGATTCTTGAATGGATAAAAGTATATCCTGAACTTTTGTTTGAGATACATGAAAACATTTCTAATCTTGTATAACCTGTCACTTCTGTCAGGCCTGGTTTTGTCAGAGAAGTGCAACATACGTAACAGTAAGATAAACCTGTTCACTGGTATTATTTCACTGAAGGATGGGGTACAAATTAGCCGATCTGTGGACCAGTATGCTTTTATATTATGCTTATAGACGTGAGGCATAAGCATTATTGTTGCAAAAAGCAAATACATTTCTGCAACAGTCGTCTCTTTCCACCTGTGTAGTCTTGACTGTGGTGATAAGATCGTATTTGCCATGGTGTACTGAAAATACTTATTACTTTCCCTGACAATAGTTTCCATCAATGGCTGGTCAAAGAATAATTCAAAGAATTCCAGTTCATTGGCCGTGGTTCCAAGGGGACAGGTAGGTAGAATTCCACTTTGCGAGTCATCAAAGTGGTGAGGGCTGGGAACAAAATTGGGATTTTGTTGCCAATCCCAGATACGGTTTGCTGGTGGATACTGGACATCATAGGCTGGTTGTACGGGTGGTTGTGGCGGGCTGGTGGGTGACGCTCCGCTTTGTCCTTGAACTGACGAGTCAGCAGCGTGGGTTCCCGCGTGGCACAGCGAGTCACGCATGGCGGTGCCACTACCACCACCAGCCCCACTAACACCATCCACTGATGTCTGTGGCCCATCCATGCCAAGTGTAGCCACATCATCCTCACTATCACTACCTAAAACGGGTGTAGGGCCACGGGATGTACTCCGGGATGTACTACGGGATGTACTCCGTCCCCTGGGCACAGCATAGGGTACACTACCCGAGCGCATGCGGCGGCGAACATACCGACGCTTCACTGGTGAATATGTTTCCTCACTATCACTACTCGAACGATCGTCGAGCGCAATAAAATCACAATCCACGTCAGAATCATCATCATTACTGAAGTCAGAGGCCAGGCCACGGGAAAATATTAGTTTTCTCTTACGTTTAGGAACACCCGACCGTGAGTCACGAGTGCCCACACCAGAGGTAGAAGGTCGAGGATCGTCGGGGTTTTCTGCACTATTATCGATATCCTGGTCATTATTTTCGGTCACTAACTTATCAAAGCCGTAGAATTCGTCTTCATTTCCACTTCCATCAGTGTCAGAACTATCAGACAGGAAGAGGAGAGTCCCAATTTTCCGGGGAGTGAGAGCTGACTTGCGACGAGACATGGTGAACAAGGGTGACTGAGCCGGCGTTCCCACAATGCTATGCAGGCGCCTAGATTTTTTGTTTACGGCGCACACCCACGGCGCAGACCCGTTCTCTCATATGTAGGCCTATGAGCGCTTTCGCGCTAAATTTGACGGCGCTAGAATTTTGGCGTAGATCTACGGTTTGGACACTCACCGACCAGCCGTAGATCTACGGGACGGACCCTGAAAGGGTTAAAGACCCACAAATAGCCACTTCCTAAAAAATATAAATAACTGCTTATTAACCCTTTCAGGGTCCAAGGCCCAAATCTGGAGTCACGCACCAGTGTCCAAGAATTTAAAAAAAAAAAATTTGTTATTTTTTCTTATGAAATCGTAGAGAATCTTTTTGTGAAGGTAATAAAACAAAAAGTACGAAATTTGGTGGAAAATTGATGAAATTATGCTCTCGCGAATTTTGATGTGTCAGCGATATTTACGAATCGGTGATTTTGCCAACTTTGACTCCCATTTTAGGCAAATTACATTATTCCAATCAACCAAATTCTTAGCTATTTCACTAGTATTACTTCTATTCTATCGATTGAGCACAAGAAATCGCCAAGTCAACTGTTTCAACTACAAAATAAAGTGATCAGAAATTGTTAATTTGGCCAATTTAACACAAAGTTCAAAATATTCCAATTTCAAAATAGGGTCCAGAATAAACAATGTAGGCATTCCTGGCACTAAACTAACATTTCCTCTGTTCATTAGTTATGTTTTGAGGCTTTACAAATAAATTCCATTTTGATTTTTTATTCACATAATGAATTTTTATTCACACCAAAAAATAGAAGATTTACTGTTATGCAATACTGTAATAATTGTATAAATATCATCACCATATTTGTGAATGTATATTAGACCCACCAGCTGATGTGTATTAGACGTGAGAGGTCGTTTGTTTACTCTTGAATATCGGCAAAAATTTAACATTTCCGCTACTTTGAGCTCAGTTTCAAGCCATTTCCAGTGCTAAAACCAATCAAAATCATCTCTGTTTCTTTAATATGTCTTCCATTCTATCAAATGAGACCAAGAAATCGCAAATACAATAGTTCTACTATCTTCAAGTTATGTCCTAGAATTTGTATTGATAAAGCCACTGGATGGCGAAACGTCTACAATAAAGATACCCAGATGTTGCACATGTGTCTTAATCTCATCTTGTCGGTATTGTATACCATTCGTACACAACTATAAAAAACATACGAAAAAACACTGCAAAGTTGCTGTTTTAATCGAAAAATAATGATTTCAGTTTTTTTCTCTCATTATACACAGTGTGCTGAAGGATCTGTTTTATGTGGTGCACACATACCACATAGATGTATTCTCTCATATCTAGGCCCAAATGTACCACTCACAGTTTATCAGAGTGAGCTGAGCTCATGACGTAGATCTACGGTTTGGACACTCACCGTAAAGCCGTAGATCTACGGGACGGACCCTGAAAGGGTTAATAACTTTGATAACCAAATCTACAAGAATTACTGAAACAACTGCATCTTCACTTGATCACATCTGGATGAATATTAATAGTCCTATAACAGCTGGCATTATCTGTGATATCACAGATAATGCCAGTCACCAGTATATCAGAATCAATAATGGAAACTAGTAAAAATCAAATTAAGGCTCCATGGAGAGATTTAAAGGAATAACTCAGCACTCGACGTTTGTTGGCGGAGAAAATTTAACGAAGACAGAGACATTAACTCACCTGTCAACGTATTCCTATAAACAATTCAAAGCCCCTATATTTGACATTCTTAAAAAATAAACAAGTCACAACTAAAAGACTGAAGTGGCCCATGTCTATATAATAGCATCCTACTTAAAGCAGTGTTTATGTAGGGTGATTTTTTTTTTTTCAGAATTGCCTTTTAGGCACTTCCTTAATCCTTTCAGGGTCGAGACCTCTGATCTCAAACTTGCTCTCGGCCAAAGAATTTAAAAAAACAATGATTTTTTATTATGAAATGATAGAGAATCTTTTTCCGAAGGTAATGTAACCAAAAGTACGAAATTTGATGAAAAACTTGAAGAATTATGCTCTCACAAAGTTAGTGGTTTTGGCGATGTGTATTTAAACATAAGCGATTTCGCCCACTTTGAATCCACTTGAATTTTGCTCACTTGAATTCCATTATTCCATTTGGCTAAACTTGTAGCTATTTTGCTAGTATTCCTTCTATTCTATTGACTGAACACAAGAAATTGCTCATTTACCTATTCCAACTACCCAGTAAAGTGATTAGAAATCAGTAATTTGGCCAATTTCACACAAAATTAAAAAATTGCCACTTTAAATATAGGGTTAACAATAAACAATGTAGACATTTCTGGTGCTAAAAAAAAAAAAAATTCTCTGTTCATTAGTTATGCCCCCAGGCCTCTCTTATATTATGCTTGCTTTCCATTTTGAATTTTTATTCTCGCAAAATGTAATAGATTTACTGTTATGCTGACTTCTGAATTATTGTAATAATTGTATAACTAATGTCAATGCATTCCTAAATGTGTATTAGACTGGTCAGTTGGACAATATATTGGACGAGTGATGTCATTTGTGTACTCTGGAATATCAGCAAAAATTGAACATTTCCTCTACTTTGAGCTCAATCTGAAGCTACTTTCAGTCCTGAAACAAATCAAAATCATCTCTATTTCTGTAATGTATCTTTAGTTCTATCAAATGAAACCAAGAAACCGAGAATATAACCATAGAAACCATATGAAAAAATACCACAAGTTTGCCATTTTAAACCAAAAACAAGGTTGCAGATTTTTTCCCATTATGCACTGCTTGATGCAGGATTTTTTGTAAAGTGCACGCTTATTGCATAGATTCATTGTCTCATCTCTAGGCCCAAACTTACTGCTCAAAGCTTGTCTTAGTCAGCTGAGTTCATGGGGTAGAACTACGGGAACAACACTGGCTTCAAAGCCGTAGTACAATGGGACTGACCCCAAAAGGGTTAAAGAGCCAAAATCAATGCTAGTAATTTCCAGAATTTTAATTTACGATCTACAAAAAAATTTCTTGCATCATTATCTTCCTGGTAGGTTAAGCATGGATCATGTTACATTCAGCCACTAGAAAACTTTACTATTAATCTCTCTCATCAATGAATTAACCTTGAAAAATCCCAATCTGAAGCTTCATGCAATTTTCTCTTGCAATGCAAATTCTGTTAATAATAAGGAACTAAGTTTTACTGATAACAATATCAATGTCATTATTGTATAAATACACTGTACCTGATATCACAATACTTTTTAGCTGGAATTATGTACCACTTTACTGTTTTTGTTCTTTTGTACCCCTTTAGGATTTTTATATTCTCTGATTCTTGCTGGTTCATGGACGTCTTAATCCCACTTCCCATTCATTCTTTTCATGTAATATCTCATTGGCCAGTTGTATGTGAAGAGGTCATTTGCGTTCTTCTTTATTATATAATTCCCTCATGGTTTTGGCAAAAAATGAAACAAAGGTTTCACTTACATGCATCTAGGAATATTTCTTCCTCCATAAGCCATGTGTGTTGTAAGAGGCGACTAAAATGCCGGGAGCAAGGGACTAGTAACCTCTTCTCCTGTATATATTACTAAGTGTAAAAGGAGAAACTTTAGTTTCTCCTTTTGGGCCACCCCACCTCGGTGGGATACGGCTGGTGTGTTGAAAGAAATATATATTTTTCATTTCCATGGGGAAGTGGAACAGAATTCTTCCTCCGGAAGCCATGTGTGTCATAAGAGGTGACTAAAATGCCGGGAGCAAGGGGCTGGTAACTCTTTCTCCTGTATACATTACTAAAGTTAAAAAGAGAAACTTTTGTTTTTCTTTTTGGGCCACCCTGCCTCGGTGGGATATGGCCAGTTTGTTGAAAGAAGAATATATTTTTCATATGCAGTTTTACTCTTTCTTTATTTTTAATCTTTCTTGCAAGAGCACAAGAGAAAGCAACCAGTGTTTCACCTAATATTATGTCTACAACAGAAGGGTGTTAAGAGACTTGCAAAAGTCTAGATGCAGCAACAACCTAATTTATCTTTTACTAAGTGATTAAAATGCACAAATTTTCCAGGTGAGGATGTAGAGGGCTTTGGCTATGAAGAGATTATTAGTGACGAAGAAGATCTTCCTGAATATCAGTATGAAGAGGAGTGGCTGGTAGATGAGTGGGAAGACTGGCTGAAACCTTTCAGTCCAAATCAATTTCAGATGCTTGAATTACAATATCTCGTCAGTCCAACACTGACTGACTACCAAGCTGAGTATCAAAGATGGAAGGCAAGATTTGAAATGGAAGACCATGAGGTGGAAGAGGAACCCCATCAGGTCAGTTGATATATAAGTCTCTAATTTTCCAGGGAAAATTAGAGACTGAATGATGAGCAAATTCATGAGTGAACACAAGCAATAAACTGGCGCAGGTTGCCTATGGTTCAGAGAACAGTGAAAAATGTACAGGTCCTGGATGTGGCCTCTTTGGCCTGTACTGGACAAATGTTGGAATTAGCAGACTTGATCTGATATTTCAAAGACAATTGGACATTATTGCTACAGACAAAATGAATAATTATGAACTTTTGTCCATTTTGCCCAATAATTAGAGCTTTTCTCCAGCCAGTTTTTTGTCTGAAATTGCTGAAATCTGTTAGAGGTGTAGCTACTGTCACAATGTTCAGTGTTGATATTTTGATGCTGCGTTCTAATGAGCTCATACTGCCTTTCCATAATTATAGGAACCTTGATCTTGACCAGGTTGGTGTGATGGTGAGAGATGCCTTGGCCAAGGTGGATGCATTTTCACTGTTGACCAATTAACAAAGATTCATGATGAGATTTTTTGGCTGTAACTAGTAAGTTTTGTTCTTTTATCGCTAGAAGGTTCTTGATGACTTTATCTCTTGGTATGATTCCTGTAATTAAAAGATAATCTTAGTCGAGAGATTGCCAAGATAGAACAAAAGCTACATGTAAAATTGGACCATTAATCACAGGAGGTTCATATGCTGAAGATGAAAAGGAAATGAGTGAAATTCTATAATTTCTATAAGACTCAGTATGAGTCATTGGGTTAAGAACACAGATTTTTTTTTCATTTCATCATTTCATCTGAAGGCCACATTGATCATATAACTGACACTGGCTAAAGAACAAAAAGGCACAGTACCGTAAATGGAACATTGTACTACAAATAACTTGCACATTAGAGAGAGAGAGAGAGGCTTATGATGAAGTGTGACTTGTAAATGGTCCCAGTCAGACCAAAACATCATCATAAGTGTCTCTCTCCTATGTACGGATTATTTGTGTATGACACTCACTAGTCGCATATAATGTATAAAAGAAATAGTAAACATTAACACTGATTCAGCACATGGAGTAAGAGCTTAGGTCTAGCTGACATTCCAGAGACCTTAAAATGTGCAGACATAGCTCCTGTGCATAAGGGAGGCAATGTAACAATAAGTAAAAATTTGTAAATCAGTATCAGTATCCCTAACTTCCCACATCACAGAAGTCTTCGAAAGAGTGATGAGAATCAAAATTACAAATTTTATGGAACAGCACAATTTTCACAACCTAAACAGCATGGATTTAGAGCTGAGAGATCATGCTTGTCACAGTTACTAAACCACTATGACAGAATTAAGGAAGCACTAGCAGAAAACCAAAACAGATGTGGTATACACAGATTTCGCAGAGGAATTGACAAATGCGATCATGGGGTGATTGCACACAAATTGAGAGTTACAGGTATAGTGGGGATAGTTGGCAAATGGATATTGAACTTTCTGATATATAGAACGCGAAAGTAGTAGTGCAGTAGTACAGGTCGGCCATTACTAATCCAGCATCATTGGGACCTGTAGTGTGTCGGATTAGTGAGTTTGTTGGATTACAGAGTGGTTAGGTTAGGATACGCTTAATTAACCTATCCATAGAGACTCTGTTACATCTTCCTCATTTTCATCACTGCTTTCTCCTCCACTGGGTTGCTGCTGTGGATTTACAACCATTTGCACAGTTTCTGAGTCAGTATAATGATGAAATTTGAAATTATGCTAGCTGAAATTAGTGTCGGATTACTGATTGAACTGGATAACTGATTGACGGATTAGTGATGGCCAACCTGTAGTAAAGAGAGCAAAATTCAACATTAGCAAAGTAAAGAGCTCAGTACCCCAAGGCACTATCCTGGCTCCTCTACTGTTCACTTTCCTCATAGCAGACATATATTAAAACGCCCACCACAGTTTTGTATTATCATTTGTGGGTATTACCAAAATAACCGTGAAAAATCACCTCAGTAGAAGATGTGCAGAAAATTCAAGAACATACAGTATAAGCAAAGTTTATCAGTAGGCAGTTGAGCATAACATGACTCTCAGTGATGAAAAGTTCCAGCTGCTTAGAAAGGGACACTGTATACAGAACCTTAGAGGATCATCAACTAAAACAAAAGGAATACATGAAGGACTCTGGAGTAGTGACGTCAGATGACCTTCTTTCAAACTGCAGAATATGGCACATGTTTTAACAGACAGAAAAATTGTGGTCGATAATGAGAAGTTTTTAAACTAGGGAAATAGTGCCAATGGTGATATTCAGATCACTTGTGCTCTCTCATTTAGAGTACTGTTCAGTGCTGATGGCTCCAGTCAGGGCAGGGAAGATATCAGAGATGGAACAGATACAAAGATTACATATGGCCTGTAGATAGCCAATTAAGCTTTTAAATTGTGCAAGAAAGGTATAGAGTACCAACAAGATGAAAGTTAAGACACTTGTGCAACATCTGGTTATCTTTATTGTAGATGTTTTGCCATCCAGTGGCTTTATCAATACAGATTCTAGGACATAATTAGAAGACAGTAGAAGTATGTACAAAAGATGAGGTAATCAGTCCCTCAGCCTGGGAGCTGGTGTGGAGAGCACCATGGTTGTAGATATGTATTCTGGAGAATATCTACAACCATGGTGCTCTCCACACCAGCTCCAAAGCTGAGGGGCTGATTACCTCATCTTTTGTACATACTTTTACTTGCTTTCTTCTTTCTTTAAACACACCGGCCGTATCCCACCAAGGCAGGGTGGCCCAAAAAGAAAAACGAAAGTTTCTCTTCTTAAATTTAGTAATTTATACAGGAGAAGGGATTACTAGGCCCTTGCTCCCGGCATTTTAGTCGCCTCTTACAACACGCATGGCTTACGGAGGAAGAATACCGTTCCACTTCCCCATGGAGATAAGAGGAAATAAACAAGAACAAGAACTAGAAAGAAAATAGAAGAAAACCCAGAGGGGTGTGTATATATATGTCTGTACATGTATGTGTAGTGTGACATAAGTGTAAGTAGAAGTAGCAAGACGTACCTAAAATCTTGCATGTTTAACCCTTTCAGGGTTTCGGCCATACTAGTACGGCTTACGTGCCAGGGTCCTTGACGTACTAGTACTCATAAATTCTTCAAATCTAGTGAGAGAAAGCTGGTAGGCCTACTTATGAAAGAATGGGTCTATGTGGTCAGTGTGCACAGTATAAAAAAAATCCTGCAGCATATAGTGCGTAATGAGAAAAAAAAAACTTTGACTATGTTTTTGGATTAAAACAGCGACTTTGCATTGTATTTTCGTATGGTATTTATTGTTGTGTTCTAGTTTTCCTGGTCTCATTTGATAGAATGGAAGACATATTACAGAAATTGAGATGATTTTGACTGGTTTTACAATGAAAAGTATCTTGAAATTGAGCTCAAAGTAGCAGAAATGTTCGATTTTTACCGAAGTTCAAAAGTAAACAAATCATGCTAAGCATCCAATACACATCAACTGGTGAGTCTAATATTCTTTTACAAGTGTGCTGATATTATTTATGCTGTTTCTACACTAATGCAGTAGTCTGCATAACAGTAATTCTTCTATTTTTTGTGAGAATAAAATTTCAAAATGGAAATCAAAAGAATGTAAGAAGGGCGTGGGGATGTGACTAATGAACAGAGGAAATGTTATTACAGTGCCAGGAATGTTTTTCTTGTTTATTCTGGACCCTATTTGGAAATTGGCATCTTTTGAATTTTGTGTGAAATTGACAAAATTGCTAAATTCAGACCACTGTATTGGATAGTTGAAATCGGTAAATGGGTGGTTTCTTGTACTCATTCGATAGGAAAAATGGAGTTCTACCGAAATAGGTATGATTTTTGTCAACTAGTACACTGGAATTGGCTGAAAATAGGGCTCAAAGTGGGCAAAATAGCCGATGTGTAAACATCGTCGAGACCGCTAACTTCGCGAGAGCATAATTCTTTAAGTTTTCCATCAAATTTCATACTTTTGGTGTCATTATGATTGGGAAAAGATTCTCTATCTTTTCATAAGAAAAAATAATTTTTTTTTTTTTTGAAGTTTGGGGGACCCTGAGAACAAGTCTCTGAGAGGGCCTGTGGACCCTGAAAGGGTTAAGAGACAGAAAAAAGACACCAGCAATTCTACCATCACGTAAAACAATTACAGGATTCCGTTTTACACTCACTTAGCAGGACGGTAGTACCTCCCTGGGCGGTTGCTGTCTACCAACCTACTACCTACATGTCTTCTAATTATGTCCTAGAATCTGTATTGATAAAGTCATTGGATGGCAAAACATCTACAACAAAGATAACCACATATTGCACAAGTGTCTTAACTTTCAAGTTTTTAAATTACTGGGAATGCCTTAAAGCCCTAATATGTATTTGGTGGAACAGAGGATAGATACTTGATAATTTATACATATAAAGTGCTTAATTAAAGGCCTTGTCCTAAATCTGCACATTGCCATAACAATGCACTGGAGTGACAGATATGAGAGAAAATGTACAATTAACCCAGCAAAAAGCAAGGGTGCCATGGGCACAGTAAAAGAACTTTGTATCAACATCTGTGGGCCCAAACTTTTCAACATCTTACCAGAAGATATCAGAAACACTGCTGGAACAAGTGCAGAAGTCTTCAGAAGGAAACTTGACAAGTACCTTCACCAAGTGCTAGTTCAACTAGGCTGTGTTGCTACTGGCAGCTAGCCTGCTGTATGTCCAAGCCCCTTGCACACAAAACCTCTTTTACCCCCACCCTCTATCCTTTCTTAATATGACCCCTACCCCTCCTCCCCTCCACTACAGATTTATACACCCTCCAAGTCATCCTATTTTGCTTCATCCTCTCTAAAGCACTAAACAACCCCTCCTCAGCCCTCTCAATAATACTTTCAGTAACTCCACACCTCCTAATTTCCACACTACGAATTCTTTGCATAATATTTACACCATAAATTGTCCTTAGACACGACATCTCCACTGCCTCCAGCCTCCTCCTTGTGCAGCATTTACAGCCCATTCTTCACACCCATATAAGAGTGATGGTACCATTGTACTCTCATACATTCCCTTCTTTGCCTCCATGGATAACATTCTTTGTCTCTGCAGATACCTCAATGCACCACCCACCTTTTTTCCTTCATCAACTCTATGTTATACCTCATCCTTCATAAGCCCATCTGCTGAGAGGTCTACCCCCAAATATCTCCCTCCAGTGTTATATCTAATTTTTCTTTACTTAACTCGTTTGATACCCTCATCATCTTACTCTTATCTATATTAACTTTCAACTTTCTTCCTTTACACACCCTCCCAAATTCATCCACTAACCTTTGCAACTTTTCTTCAGAATCTCCCAAAAACACAGTATCATCAGCAAAAAGTAACTCAGCTCCCATTTTGTATTTGATTCCTCATAATTTAATCCCACTCCTCTCTCCAACACCCTAGCATTTACTTCTTTTACAATCCCATCTATGAATAGGTAAAACAACCATGGTGATTACACATCCCTGTCTAAGACTTACGTTTACTGGAAAGTAATCTGCCTCTCCCCTAACCTGAGCCTCACTCTCCTTATAAAAGTTCTTTACAGGTTTTATTGACTTACTACCTATTCCATACACTTGCAACATCTGCCACATTGCTCCCTTATGTACCCTTTTATATGCCTTTTCCAAATCCATAAGTACAACGAAACTTTCCTACCTTTATCTAAATATTGTTCGCTTATATGCGGAATTCAGTGTCAACACTTGGTCTACACATTCCATACTCATTCTGAAGCCTCCTTGTTGTTATTATTAATTTTTTAACACTCTGGCCATCTCCCACTGAAGTAGGGTGATTCCAAAAAATAAGAAACCCTTTCACTGTCATTCATTCAATCACTGTTTTGCTACAAGTGTGCTGACATCACAGTTCAGATAATCCGAGCTACAACATGCCCTACCCCTCCCACAGAGTGCCAGTAATGAACTTCCCAACTCCAGGACCCAAATCCAGCTAATCAGTTTCTCTGAATTCCTTTTCATACATTACCATGCACACACAATTACAGCACCTCAAATCATAACAGCCACTTGCCTCCACTCGTGTTTAACATTCTCTCAAAAACCTGTTAGACGTCTAGGTCCCTAACACTCTAACACTTACTTACCCTTTTCCTCCAACCTTTCCTGGAACAACTTCTACACCTCCTCCTCTCCACCCCATATTCATACGCTCAACTAATACTTTTATTTTTATTCTAATTATTATGATTGTGATTATGGTTATTATTATGATTGTGATTGTGGTTATTCAATAACAGAAAGGCACAATACCATGACTGGTATTTGTGTATTGTGGCTATTATTATTATTGCTTGCATTCTTGCTTTCCTTGGTGAAAGGAATAGTGTAAAAAAATCAGTTTAATTTTTTCAGGCAGCTAAGCTTGAAAATCTTCTTGCTGAGACCATCATCCCTGTGGTAGCTGCTGAGGAGAACATAGTGGAGACAGAAGCAGGAGAAGCCAGGGAAGAAGAGGGGGAGAAGTGGGTACAGGCTATGGAACATGTCTGTCAGCTCCTTCCCAAAGGACTCCCTTTTTTAGTGGCTAAAAATGGATCTGGTAAATCTTAAAACTGTTGCTATTTGAGTACCTGAATTTTCCAGCATATAAAGCCTGCTTTTTTTCCCACAGAAAGTCTGAAAATCTCCCTGCACCTTATGTGCTCAAGGTCAGAGTCAAGTGTAGGCTTTGGGTTATGCTTTAGCTGTTGTGTATTTAAGTTATGTTACAACTGCTTGGAAACATTGTTTTATATATCCCATATGCTCACACGCTTTTTATGCCAGAAAATACGGTATACAGGTCTCCCTCCACATTAGTGAGGAATAGGGGATCAGGAACCTCGCGAATGTTGAAAAATCACAAATGTTTGGTGCACAAACATATTGTAGGGAAATATAATAATAGCATTTACTTAGCCTAACAATACTGCTTCCTTAACTTATTGAACCATGAACAATCATAAAACACATGAAAACATCGTAAAATGTTGTACTAGTGCCAGCCCTTTGGTAAAGAAGGTGAGAAAGACTATAGAATTCAAGAAAGAACTTGTTGCAAAGTACCAAAGTGGAGGAGGAAGAGAGAGGGAAGAATGTGCTTTCTTCAGTGATTCTATGATATGTACTACTGTACTAAAGCAGCACGAGTCGATAAAAGCTATAGCACCAGCCAGCGATAAAGTGTAGCATTAACAGTGTAGCAAGTAAGTTAAGTGATTAATCAATAGAAAAAGGACAGCACGAACCTAACTCCTCCAGTGTTGTTGGAGTTATATAGGGCAACTGACAACACTGCCATCTCTAGTCTCTACCACCTCCACTATGTAAGGCTTATGTTCCCAGTGGCCCTTATACACCCAGCAACAACAGCACAGCAACACTTATGACATACTTAATGACATATTTTATTCTTTCTAGAGTAATGTCATGTTTCTATGTTATTAATATTATTTATTATGTCATATTAGATGAATTGTGATAGATTAATAAGCCATAGAGTTGATATTCGTGTCATATTGAAGGACTATCTTGTCCTATCTCCAAACAAACTTTGCCATTGCCACAATTCCTAACATACTTAATGACATTTTATTCATTCTAGAGTATGTCATGTTTCTGTGCTATTAATATTGTTTATTATGTCATATTAGATGAATTGTGATAGATAATATATAATAAGCCAAAGAGTTGATATTAGTGTCATATTGAAGGACTATCTTGTCCTATCTCCAAACAAACTCTGCTACTGCCACAGTTCCTAACATATGTAATGACATATTTTAAATATGATTGGGCATCTGGGAATTCGTGAATGTTCAAAGCCCGCGAAAGTGGACAATGTAAATGTTGAGGGAGACCTGTACTGTATATCTAAAACTCCAAGGCTAAATAATATTGCATGGTAGTTCTATAAGAAAACAATGACATATATACAAACTATCACTTAAGATTTTTGTGCTTTTTAAGGGGGTATTCATTATAAAGAATACATCATATTTTGTATATATTTTGTATAAATGGAGAGTTAGAGGTATTGGGAAGATGGAGGGAATATTTTGAGGAATTGTTAAATGTTGATGAAGATAGGGAAGCTGTGATTTCGTGTAAAGGGCAAGGAGGAATAACATCTTGTAGGAGTGAGGAAGAGCCAGTTGTGAGTGTGGGGGAAGTTCGTGAGGCAGTAGGTAAAATGAAAGGGGATTGATGGGATAAAGATAGAAATGTTAAAAGCAGGTGGGGATATAGTTTTGGAGTGGTTGGTGCAATTATTTAATAAATGTATGGAAGAGGGTAAGGTACCTAGGGATTGGCAGAGAGCATGCATAGTTCCTTTGTACAAAGGCAAAGGGGACAAAAGAGAGTGCAAAAATTATAGGGGGATAAGTCTGTTGAGTATACCTGGTAAAGTGTATGGTAGAGTTATTATTGAAAAAATTAAGAGTAAGACGGAGAATAGGATAGCAGATGAACAAGGAGGCTTTAGGAAAGGTAGGGGGTGTGTGGACCAGGTGTTTACAGTGAAACATATAAGTGAACAGTATTTAGATAAGGCTAAAGAGGTCTTTGTGGCATTTATGGATTTGGAAAAGGCATATGACAGGGTGGATAGGGGGGCAATGTGGCAGATGTTGCAGGTGTATGGTGTAGGAGGTAGGTTACTGAAAGCAGTGAAGAGTTTTTACGAGGATAGTGAGGCTCAAGTTAGAGTATGTAGGAAAGAGGGAAATTATTTCCCAGTAAAAGTAGGCCTTAGACAAGGATGTGTGATGTCACCGTGGTTGTTTAATATATTTATAGATGGGGTTGTAAGAGAAGTAAATGCGATGGTCTTCGCAAAAGGCGTGGAGTTAAAAGATAAAGAATCATACATAAAGTGGGAGTTGTCACAGTTGCTCTTTGCTGATGACACTGTGCTCTTGGGAGATTCTGAAGAGAAGTTGCAGAGATTGGTGGATGAATTTGGTAGGGTGTGCAAAAGAAGAAAATTAAAAGTGAATACAGGAAAGAGTAAGGTAATGAGGATAACAAAAAGATTAGGTGATGAAAGATTGGATATCAGATTGGAGGGAGAGAGTATGGAGGAGGTGAATGTATTCAGATATTTGGGAGTGGACATGTCAGCAGATGGGTCTATGAAAGATGAGGTGAATCATAGAATTGATGAGGGGAAAAGGGTGAGTGGTGCACTTAGGAGTCTGTGGAGACAAAGAACTTTGTCCTTGGAGGCAAAGAGGGGAATGTATGAGAGTATAGTTTTACCAACGCTCTTATATGGGTGTGAAGCATGGGTGATGAATGTTGCAGCGAGGAGAAGGCTGGAGGCAGTGGAGATGTCATGTCTGAGGGCAATGTGTGGTGTGAATATAATGCAGAGACTTCGTAGTTTGGAAGTTAGGAGGAGGTGCGGGATTACCAAAACTGTTGTCCAGAGGGCTGAGGAAGGGTTGTTGAGGTTGTTCGGACATGTAGAGAGAATGGAGCGAAACAGAGTGACTTCAAGAGTGTATCAGTCTGTAGTGGAAGGAAGGCGGGGTAGGGGTCGGCCTAGGAAAGGTTGGAGGAAGGGGGTAAAGGAGGTTTTGTGTGTGAGGGGCTTGGACTTCTAGCAGGCATGCGTGAGCGTGTTTGATAGGAGTGAATGGAGACAAATGGTTTTTAATACTTGACGTGCTGTTGGAGTGTGAGCAAAGTAACATTTATGAAGGGGTTCAGGGAAACTGGCAGGCCGGACTTGAGTCCTGGAGATGGGAAGTACAGTGCCTGCACTCTGAAGGAGAGATGTTAATGTTGCAGTTTAAAAACTGTAGTGTAAAGCACCCTTCTGGCAAGACAGTGATGGAGTGAATGATGGTGAAAGTTTTTCTTTTTCGGGCCACCCTGCCTTGGCAGGAATCGGCCAGTGTGATTAAAAAAAAAAATCACTTCTCTTTATTTTGAGAGTAATATACTGTGCCAAACCCTTTATAGGCATGGTTTCAGAATGCGTAGTTTTGACTGTGCACAATTATTGTTTTGGTTACACCCTTTGAAATCACAGTGGAGAATCTCATTTAACAATTTTGACTTTGTGGAACCATAACTTTTGTTCATGATGTGACTTGATCATTCCAGGTACATTCAATGTAGCTAATGATCCATTGGTTTCAGGCACAAGATTTTCTTGTGTCCATTGTACTTTACATTTTGTCTCATCAAACAACTGGTCGAGGCAACCAATTAGGATCATCCAGCTTTCAAATACCTGTTAGGAAAACTTCCCATACTAAGTGAAGCCAAAAGTAATGAAGGTTTATTTGTTGGTCCATAACTCTGCCAGTTTATGACTGATAGTGATTTTCAGTTGGCAATAAATGTTTGGAGTTAGTGGCTTGGCATTCATTCACAAACATCTGTAATGGGGTTCCTTGGCAGACAATATTATATATTATCCATCTAGTTTGATAGTCAATATTGTCTACTATCCATCTAGTTTGATTGAAAATATTGTGTATTATCCATCTACTTTGGAAATCAGTGTTGTCTTTGCCCATCTAGCTTGGTTAACAATACTGCCCACTATCCATCTAGTCTGGTTGTCAATCTCAAAAATTAACTGCTGGGCCTGTCAGTCAGCTTTATCAACATAGCATCACTATTGTCCACTGTTGTGTAACATTTGAAAATATTGTCTTGTTTCATTTTTTTTTTTAACTTGTACTGTATTCTCACCTCCCTCCCTCAAACATTTGTTTGCTATTTTTGAACTGTTTTAACAGATATACTGAGTATTTTGTGTGACTGGGTTGATGTCGGGCTGGACTTTGAGAGAGCTCTTGGTCAAGAACAACCAGTATACAAGGTATGTACTGGGTAGTGTGTTTATTTTTATAATTTTTTCATCATTTACTTTTCAGTGTAATTATACTTTTTTTATAATTTGCATTTGAATTTTATATACACTTTTAATGTTATATACAGTATTTAGATAAAGGTAGGGAAGTTTTTATTGCATTTATGGATTTAGAAAAGGCATATGATATAGTGGATAGAGGAGCAATGTGGCAGATGTTGCAAGTATATGGAATAGGAGGTAAGTTACTAAATGCTGTTAAGAGTTTTTATGAGGATAGTGAGGCTCAGGTTAGGGTGTGTAGAAGAGAGGGAGACTACTTCCCGGTAAAAGTAGGTCTTAGACAGGGATGTGTAATGTCACCATGGTTGTTTAATATATTTATAGATGGGGTTGTAAAAGAAGTAAATGCTAGGGTGTTCGGGAGATGGGTGGGATTAAATTATGGGGAATCAAATTCAAAATGGGAATTGACACAGTTACTTTTTGCTGATGATACTGTGCTTATGGGAGATTCTAAAGAAAAATTGCAAAGGTTAGTGGATGAGTTTGGGAATGTGTGTAAAGGTAGAAAGTTGAAAGTGAACATAGAAAAGAGCAAGGTGATGAGGGTATCAAATGATTTAGATAAAGAAAAATTGGATATCAAATTGGGGAGGAGGAGTATGGAAGAAGTGAATGTTTTCAGATACCTGGGAGTTGACGTGTCGGCGGATGGATATATGAAGGATGAGGTTAATCACAGAATTGATGAGGGAAAAAAGGTGAGTGGTGCGTTGAGGTATATGTGGAGTCAAAAAACGCTATCTATGGAGGCAAAGAAGGGAATGTATGAAAGTATAGTGGTACCAACACTCTTATATGGATGTGAAGCTTGGGTGGTAAATGCAGCAGCGAGGAGACGGTTGGAGGCAGTGGAGATGTCCTGTCTAAGGGCAATGTGTGGTGTAAATATTATGCAGAAAATTCGGAATGTGGAAATTAGGAGAAGGTGTGGAGTTAATAAAAGTATTAGTCAGAGGGCAGAAGAGGGGTTGTTGAGGTGGTTTGGTCATTTAGAGAGAATGGATCAAAGTAGAATGACATGGAAAGCATATGAATCTATAGGGGAAGGAAGGCAGGGTAGGGGTCATCCTCAAAAGGGTTGGAGAGAGTGGGTAAAGGAGGTTTTGTGGGCGAGGGGCTTGGACTTCCAGCAAGCATGCGTGAGCGTGTTAGATAGGAGTGAATGGAGACGAATGATACTTGTGACCTGACGATCTGTTGGAGTGTGAGCAGGGTAATATTTAGTGAAGGGATTCAGGGAAACCAGTTATTTTCATATAGTCGGACTTGAGTCCTGGAAATGGGAAGTACAATGCCTGCACTTTAAAGGAGGGGTTTGGGATATTGTCAGTTTGGAGGGATATGTTGTGTATCTTTATATGTATATACTTCTAAACTGCTGTATTCTGAGCACCTCTGCAAAAACAGTGATAATGTGTGAGTGTGGTGAAAGTGTTGAATGATGATGAAAGTATTTTCTTTTTGGGGATTTTCTTTCTTTTTTGGGTCACCCTGCCTCGGTGGGAGACGACCGACTTGTTGAAAAAAAAAAAAAATTTCCTACAGGTTTTCTTCTTATTTTTAGTAATCTATACAGGAGAAGGGGTTACTAGCCCATTGCTTCCAGCATTTTAGTCGGCTTTTACAGCATGCATGGCTTACAGAGGAAAGATTCTTATTGCACTTCCCCATGGAGATTTTTTTTTTCAACGCTTCGGCCGTCTCTCACCAAGGCAGGGTGACCCAAAAAGAAAGAAAATCTCCAAAAAGAAAATACTTTCATCATCATTCAGCACTTTCACCTCACTCATATATAATCACTGTTTTTGCAGAGGCACCCAGATACAACAGTTTAGAAGTATATACAAGTACCATCCAACTTACGACCGAGCTTGGTTCCGACCAACTGGTCGTAAGTCAAAATGGACGTAAGTCGAACCTTTGAAAATTGCTGACATACTGGGTAGAGCATAATGTCAAACCTTTGCTATATAAACTACCTACATAGTACTGTAATGTAATGTACAGTCATTATTTAATGTACTTTTTTTTTTTTTTTTTTTTTCAACAAGTCGGCCGTCTCCCACCGATATGTTTTAATCATTTACTTACTCTATATTATGTATACATGGTAGTGAACTGTATTGTAAATTTTCATTCTCATACAGTGTCGTATGTTACTGTTATTTTTAAGTACAGTGATCCCTCGTTTTTCGTAACTAATCCGTTCCTGGAGGAGCTACTATAAACGAAATTTACGATTTGCGAATCAATTTTCCCCATAAGAAATAATGTAAATACAATTAATCCGTTCCTGACACCCAGAAGTATTAAAACAAAAAAAAATTTACATGAAATATACATATAGTACATAAACAATAAAATGGGAAATGATGAATGAAACATTAACAGCATAACACTTACCTTTATTGGAGATTCTTCTTAGTGTATGGGAGACTGGAGGAGGAGAGAGATTAGATTGTTTACAGTTTGGAAGGGGAATCCCCTTCCAGCAACACCTCAGGTAGCAATTGCTTCTCTGGGGTTGCTTCTCTTCTCTGTTTCTTAATGCCACTAGGACCACCTTGAGAGTCACTCTAGTCCTGTCTCGCAAAGTAACTGGAGAGAGCTCTGTTTCTGGCGTCTCTTTAACACTTCCTTAAAATGGCCCAAGACTTTGTCACTGTACATATTTCTCACCTTCTTTACCACAGGCTTGGCACTAGGAGCTTTCTTTGGAGCCATGGTAGCTTATTTAGTAATTGCAAGCACTAAAATAAGTGGAATATTATGAAATATTTCATAGGAGCACTTGAGGGAACCTTCATTCACTGGTAAACAATGCAATACTGGCTGGGTAGGGAGGCCGCCCCGGCTCACACCGTGCGTACGCGTCCCGGACGAACTACTATTCGCGAGTCAACCTATGAAAAGCGAGTCCATGTTTATACGAAAATACCCCTATGATTGACGAAATTTACGATTGCCGAGAACTACGAAAAGCGAGGGACCACTGTACAGTGGACCCTCGGGTAACGATTTTAATCCGTTCTAGAGAGCTTGTCTGAGACCGATTTTATCGTTAGCCGAATTAATTTTCCCCATAAGAAATATGTAATGGAAATCCAATTAATCCATTCCAGACACCCAAAAGTATTAAAAATTTTTTTTTTTCACAGAATATACAATTTCTACATAGAAAACAATGAGACATGAATAAATACCTTTATTGAAGATTTATTGATGACTGATGAGATGGGAGGAGGGGAGATGATGGAGGTGTATTATTGTTTGGAAGGGGAATCCCCTTCCTTACGGACTTTAGGTAGCAAGTGCTTTTCCGGGGTTACTTCCCTTCTTTGTTTTTTAATGCCACTGGGAACAACTTGACAACCACTGGACCTCTGTCACACCAAAAATCTGTCCATAGAGCTCGGCTTCTGGCGTTCCTTTAAGATTTCCCTCGAAAGCGTCACAACATTGTCATTGCAAAAGTCACAAGTGTGGCTTGCAATAGCTATGTCAGGGTGATGTTCATCCATAAAGGCTTGCACCTTTGTCCACATTGTACAAATGTCACTAATCGTTGAAGAAGGCAACTTCCTTCATTTCTCTCTCCCCTACTCTGAAGCAATTTCCTCAGCTGTGGTCTCTTGCTGTTGCAGATGGTCTTGCAGCTCATCAGTGGTTAGTTTTTCATCGTCGCTCTCCACCAACTCTTCCACATCCTCACCACTACCTATAAGGTTTATGCAAATAAGGATACTGAAGTGATCTTTCCAAAACTCTCTTGGAGTCAATTCAGTGTCTGAGGTCACTTCAAGCACTCTTGAAACACTGCTTTGGCATACAGTTTTTTGAAATTTGAAATGACCTGCTCGCCCATCAGCTGGAGGAGAGGAGTGGTGTTAGGAGGCAAAAACTTTACTTTAATAAAACTCAGCTCCCCCACAATTTGCTCTTGCAAGTCTGGAGGATGAGCAGAAGCATTGTCTAATTTTTTTTTTTTTTCAACAAGTCGGCCGTCTCCCACCGAGGCAGGGTGACCCAAAAAAGAAAGAAAATCCCCTAAAAGAAAATACATTCATCATCATTCAACACTTTCACCACACTCACACATTATCACTGTTTTTGCAGAAGTGCTCGGAATACAACAGTTTAGAAGCATATACGTATAAAGATATACAACAAATCCCTCCAAACTGCCAATATCCCAAACCCCTCCTTTAAAGTGCAGGCATTGTACTTCCCATTTCCAGGACTTAAGTCTGACTATATGAAAATAACCGGTTTCCCTGAATCCCTTCACTAAATATTACCCTGCTCACACTCCAACAGATCGTCAGGTCCCAAGTATCATTCGTCTCCATTCACTCCTATCTAACACACTCACGCACGCTTGCTGGAAGTCCAAGCCCCTCGCCCATAAAACCTCCTTTACCCCCTCTCTCCAACCCTTTTGAGGTTGACCCCTACCCCTCCTTCCTTCCCCTATAGATTTATATGCTTTCCATGTCATTCTACTTTGATCCATTCTCTCTAAATGACCAAACCACCTCAACAACCCCTCTTCTGCCCTCTGACTAATACTTTTATTAACTCCACACCTTCTCCTAATTTCCACACTCCGAATTTTCTGCATAATATTTACACCACACACTGCCCTTAGACAGGACATCTCCACTGCCTCCAACCGTCTCCTCGCTGCTGCATTTACCACCCAAGCTTCACATCCATATAAGAGTGTTGGTACTACTATACTTTCATACATTCCCTTCTTTGCCTCCATAGATAACGTTTTTTGACTCCACATATACCTCAAAGCACCACTCACCTTTTTTCCCTCATCAATTCTATGATTAACCTCATCCTTCATAAATCCATCCGCCGACACGTCAACTCCCAAGTATCTGAAAACATTCACTTCTTCCATACTCCTCCTCCCCAATTTGATATCCAATTTTTCTTTATCTAAATCATTTGATACCCTCATCACTTTACTCTTTTCTATGTTCACTTTCAACTTCCTACCTTTACACACATTCCCAAACTCATCCACTAACCTTTGCAATTTTTCTTTAGAATCTCCCATAAGCACAGTATCATCAGCAAAAAGTAACTGTGTCAATTTTCATTTTGAATTTGATTCCCCATAATTTAATCCCTCCCCTCTCCCGAACACCCTAGCATTTACTTCTTTTACAACCCCATCTATAAATATATTAAACAACCATGGTGACATTACACATCCCTGTCTAAGACCTACTTTTACTGGGAAGTATTCTCCCTCTCGATTTCTACACACCCTAACCTGAGCCTCACTATCCTCATAAAAACTCTTAACAGCATTTAGTAACTTACCACCTATTCCATATACTTGCAACATCTGCCACATTGCTCCTCTATCCACTATATCATATGCCTTTTCTAAATCCATAAATGCAATAAAAACTTCCCAACCTTTATCTAAATACTGTTCACATATATGCTTCAATGATCTACACATCCCCTACCCACTCTAAAACCTCCTTGCTCTTCTGCAATCCTACATTCTGTCTTGCCTCTAATTCTTTCAATAATAACCCTACCATACACTTTCCCTGGTATACTCAGTATACTTATTCCTCTATAATTTTTACAATCTCTTTTGTCCCCCCCTCCCTTTATGTAAAGGAATTATGTATGCTGTCTGCCAATCCCTAGGTACCTTCCCCTCTTTCATACATTTATTAAACAAAAATACCAACCACTCCAACACTATATCCTTCCCTTCCCCCTGCTTTTAACATTTCTGTCATGATCCTGTCAGTTCCAGCTGCTTTACCCCCTTTCACTCTACGTAATGCCTCACACACCTTTCCCACACTCACAACCTGTTTTTCTTCACTCCTAAAAGATGGTATACCTCCCTGGCTAGTGCATGAAATTACCGCCTCCCTTTCTTCGTTGACATTTAAAAGTTCCTCAAAATATTCCTGCCATCTACCCAATACCTCCATCTCCCCATCTACTAACTCCCTTACTCTGCTTTTAACTGACAAATCCATTCGTTCCATAGGCTTTCTTAACTTCTTTATCTCACTCCAAATTTTTTTCTTATTTTCATCAAAATTTCTTGACAGTACCTATCCCACTCTATCATCTGCTCTTCTTTTACACTCTCTCACCACTGTCTTCACCTTTCTTTTACTCTCCATATACTCTGCTCTTCTTATAACACTTCTGCTTTGTAAAAACCTCTCCTAAGCTACCGTTTTCTCTTTTATCACACCCTTTACTTCATCATTCCACAAATCACTCCTCTTTCCTCTTACACCCACCCTCCTATAGCTACAAACTTCTGCCCCACATTCTAATACTGCATATTTAAAACTATTCGAACTCTTTTCAACCCCCCCCCCCCCACTACTCATACTTGCACTAGGCCACCTTTCAGCCAGTAGTTGCTTATATCTCACCCAAACTTCTTCCTCCCTTAGTTTATACACTTTCACCTCTTTCTTACTTGTTGTTGCCATTTTCCTTTTGTCCCATCTACCTCTTACTCTAACTGTAGCTACAACTAAATAATGATCCAATGTATCAGTTGCCCCTCTATAAACATGTACATCCTGAAGCCTACCTATCAACCTTTTATCAACCAATATATAATCTAACAAACTACTTTCATTACGTGCTGTATCGTACCTTATATATTTATTTATCCTGTTTTTCATAAAATATGTATTACTTATTACTAGACCTCTTTCTACTCATAGCTCAATTAAAGGCTCCCCATTTTCATTTACCCCTGGCACCCCAGATTTACCTACTACTCCCTCCACAACATTTTTACCCACTTTAGCATTGAAATCCCCAACCATAAGTACTCTCACACTTGATTCAAAACTCCCCACACATTCTCTCAATTCCCAAAACCTCTCTCTCTCCTCTACACTTCTCTCTTCTCCAGGTGCATATATGCTTACTATAACCCACTTTTCACATCCAACCTTTATTTTACTCCACATAATCCTTGAATTAATACATTTATAGTCGCTCTTCTCCTGCCATGGCTTATCCTTCAACATTATTGCTACTCCTTCTTTAGCTCTAACTCTTTTGAAACCCTTACCTAATCCTATTTACTTCTCTCCACTGAAACTCTCCCACCCTCTTCAGCTTTGTTTCACTTAAAGCCAGGACATCCAGCTTCTAATTCATAGCATCCACAATCATCTCTTTCTTATTATTCGCACAACATCCATGCACATTCAGACATCCCACTTTCACAATTTTCTTCTTTTTAGTAATCTGTACAGGAAAAGGGGTTACCAGCCCGTTGTTCCCGGAATCCTAGTTGACTTTTACAACATGCATGGCTTTCAGAGGAAAGATTCTTATTCCACTTCCCCATAGATATAAAAGGAAAAGTAGTAAGAACAAGAACTATTAAGATAAAATTTATGAGAACTCAGATGAGTGTGTATAAATAAACGTGTACATGTATGTGTAGTGTGACCTAAGTTTAAGTAGAAGTAGGAAGACGTACCTGTAATCTTGCATATTTATGAGACAGACAAAAGACACCAGCAATCCTACCATCATGTAAAGCAATTACAGGCACTCGTTGTACGCTCACTTGGCAGGACGGTAGTACCTCCCTGGGTGGTTGCTGTCTATCAACCTACTACCTATAATAATAATAATTTTTTTTTTTCAACAAGTCGGCCATCTCCCACCGAGGCAGGGTGACCCAAAAATGAAAGAAAATCCCCAAAAAGAAAATACATTCATCATCATTCAACACTTTCACCACACTCACACATTATCACTGCTTTTGCAGAGGTGCTCAGAATACAACAGTTTAGAAGCATATATGTATAAAGATACACAACATATCCCTCCAAACTGCCAATATCCCAAACCCCTCCTTTAAAGTGCAGGCATTGTACTTCCCATTTCCAGGACTCAAGTCCGACTATATGAAAATAACCGGTTTCCCTGAATCCCTTCACTAAATATTACCCTGCTCACATTCCAACAGATCGTCAGGTCCCAAGTATCATTCGTCTCCATTCACTCCTATCTAACACGCTCATGCACGCTTGCTGGAAATCCAAGCCCCTCGCCCACAAAACCTCCTTTACCCCCTCTTTCCAACCCTTTCGAGGACGACCCCTACCCCTCCTTCCTTCCCCTATAGATTTATATGCTTTCCATGTCATTCTACTTTGATCCATTCTCTCTAAATGACCAAACCACCTCAACAACCCCTCTTCTGCCCTCTGACTAATGCTTTTATTAACTCCACACCTTCTCCTAATTTCCACACTCCGAATTTTTTGCATAATATTTACACCACACATTGCCCTTAGACAGGACATCTCCACTGCCTCCAACTGTCTCCTCGCTGCTGCATTTACCACCCAAGCTTCACATCCATGTAAGAGTGTTGGTACTACTATACTTTCATACATTCCCTTCTTTGCCTCCATAGATAACGTTTTTTGACTCCACATATACCTCAACGCACCACTCACCTTTTTTCCCTCATCAATTCTATGATTAACCTCATCCTTCATAAATCCATCCGCCGACACGTCAACTCCCAAGTACAGTGGACCCCCGGTTAACGAACTTTTTTCATTCCAGTAGTATGTTCAGGTGCCAGTACTGACCGAATTTTTTCCCATAAGAAATATTGTGAAGTAGATTAGTCCATTTCAGACCCCCAAACATACACGTACAAACGCACTTACATAAATACACTTACATAATTGGTCGCATTTGGAGGTGATCGTTAAGCGGGGGTCCACTGTATCTGAAAACATTCACTTCTTCCATACTCCTCCTCCCCAATTTGATATCCAATTTTTCTTTATCTAAATCATTTGATACCCTCATCACCTTACTCTTTTCTATGTTCACTTTCAACTTTCTACCTTTACACGCATTCTCAAACTCATCCACTAGCCTTTGTAATTTTTCTTTAGAATCTCCCATAAGCACTGTATCATCAGCAAAAAGTAACTGTGTCAATTCCCATTTTGAATTTGATTCCTCATAATTTAATCCCTCTCCTCTCCCGAACACCCTAGCATTTACTTCTTTTACAACCCCATCTATAAATATATTAAACAACCATGGTGACATTACACATCCCTGTCTAAGACCTACTTTTACCGGGAAGTATTCTCCCTCTCTTCTACACACCCTAACCTGAACCTCACTATCCTCATAAAAGCTCTTTACAACATTTAGTAACTTACCACCTATTCCATATACTTGCAACATCTTCCACATTGCTCCTCTATCCACTCTATCATATGCCTTTTCTAAATCCATAAATGCAATAAAAACTTCCCTACATTTATCTAAATATTGTTCACATATATGCTTCAATGTAAACACTTGATCTACTATAATATATAATAATAATATTAAAATATAATATAATAATAGTGCTCACTCTTTTTTTTTTTTTTTTCAACAAACCGGCCGTATCCCACCAAAGCAGGATGGCCCAAAAAGGAAAATGGAAGTCTCTCTTTTTAAATTTATTAATTTATACAGGAGAAGAGGTTACTAGCCCCTTGCTCCTTGCATTTTAGTCGCTTCTTACAATATGCTTAGCTTACGGAGGAAGAATTCTGTTCCACTTCCCTATGGGGGGTAAGAGGAAATGAACAAGAACAAGAACTAGTAAGAAAATAGAAGAAAACCCAGAGGGGTGTGTATATATATATACTTGTACATGTATGTGTAGTGTGACTTAAGTGTAAGTAGAAATAGCAAGAAGTACCTGAAACCTTGCATGTTCGTGAGACAGAAAAATGGACACTTGCAATCCTACCATCATGTAGAACAATTACAGGCTTTCGTTTTACATTCACTTAGCAGGACAATAGTACCTCCCTGGGCGGTTGCTGTCTACCAGCCTACTACCTATAATAATAATAATTTTTTTTTTTTTTCAACGTTGGCCGCCTCCCACCGATATAATATAATAATAGTGTTCACTCATTATACTTACCTTAAAATATCTGTAGTCTTAATGTAGAGTGAGAGGCGAGTAAACAAGACTAAATGAATAAACGAGAGAGAGAACGAGAGTGTAGAAGGTTCACGAGTTTTGTAAAAAAACTATAGTTGTTGTTGTTGTTACCATCCCGGACACAAATGGTTTTTGTTCACTCTGTCAAGCCGACTGGAAAAACATCTCATATTTATGTTAATTTATATGTTTATGTGTTACATAGCATGTTTATTATATAATTTTGAAAAAAAAATCATAAATGGATTAAGCAAAATGTCTATACTATTAACATTTTATACACATTTAATGTTCCTCAGAGTGATTATTATTGTGTTATTTTTATCATTATTAATATGGCATCTTCAAGACCAATAACATTCTCTTAATGATTTTAATGTGTACCTACATGCCAGCACAGGCACAAGACGTGGAGTTTAAAGCAGTTAAGTTCGTATTTTATTCATTCTAGAGTGTATATCAGGTTTTTATGTTATTTATATTGTTTATATTGGCAGTATGGAGGGATATGTTGTGTGTCTTTATACATATATGCTTCTAAACTGTTGTATTCTGGGCACCTCTGCAAAAACAGTGATTATGTGTGAGTGAGGTTAAAGTGTTGAATGATGATGAAAGTATTTTCTTTTTGGGGATTTTCTTTCTCTTTGGGTCACCCTGCCTTGGTGGGAGATGGCTGACTTGTTAAAAAAAAAGAAAATTGTTTATTATGTCATATTAGATGAATTGTGATATATAAATAAGCCGTAGAGCTGATATTAGCATCATATTGAAGATGTGACGACTCTTGCTTCATGTGTAATACCTGTTGGTTCATGAGGGGCTCTCTGAGACAGAGAGACAAGCAGACAGAAAGACAGACACACACAGGAAGACATAAAGACAGATAAGCAGACAGACATACAAATACAGACACAGATACAGACAGATATACAGGCAGACAGATACAGACAGGTTTACTTGCAACAGTGAAAACAAATAAAGAGAGTTCGAGAGTAAGAGCCTTTCTTGCCACAATCTCCAGTGCAAGATTCAGATTTCCTCTTAGAGGCCATGGTGAAATTTACTGTCCAGTTAGTACAGTTAATACAGTATGATGCTGCTGATAGGGCAGGTAACTCAAACTCAGCCCACTGTTCCCGGCATCCTAGTTGACTTTTACAACACGCATGGCTTACGGAGGAAAGATTCTTATTCCACTTCCCCATGGATATAAAAGGAAAATCAATAAGAACAAGAACTATTAAGATAAAATCAAAGAAAACTAAGATGAGTGTGTATACATAAATGTGTACATGTATGTTTAGTGTGACCTAAGTGTAAGTAGAAGTAGCAAGACATACCTGAAATCTTGCATGTTTATGAGACAGAAAAAAGACTCCAGCAATCCTACCATCATGTAAAACAATTACAGGCTTTTGTTTCACACTCACTTGGCAGGACGGTAGTACCTCCCTGGGTTGTTGCTGTCTACCAACCTGCTACCAACAGAAAAAAAAAAAAGGCACTAGCACTCCTACCATCATGTGCAGGCACTGTACTTCCCATCTCCAGGACTTAAGACCAGCCTGCTGGTTTCCCTGAATCCCTTCATAAATGTTACCTTGCTCACACTCCAACAGCACGTCAAGTTCCATTGGTAAATGTACAGTTTTAAGGGCCTGTATATTCCAACCTCATATTTATATATCTTCTTTCTTTCTTTCAACGCACCAGCCGTATCCCACTGAGGTGGGGTGGCCCAAAAACAAAAACAAAAATTTCTCGTTTTAAATTTAGTAATATATACAGGAGAAGGGGTTACTAGCCCCTTGCTCCCAGCATTTTAGTCGCCTCTTACAACACGAATAGTTTACGGAGGAAGAATTCTGTTCCACTTCCCCATGGAGATAAGAGGAAATAAACAAGAGCAAGAACTAGAAAGAAAATAGAAGAAAACCCAGAGGGGTTTGTATATATATATGCTTGTACATGTATGTGTAGTGTGACCTAAGTGTAAGTAGAAGTAGCAAGACATACCTGAAATCTTGCATGTTTATGAGACAGACAAAAAACACCAGCAATCCTACCATCACGTAAAACAATTACAGGCTTTTGTTTTACGCTCACTTGGCAGGATGGTAGTACAATGTACCTCCCTGGGAGGTTGCTGTCTATCAGCCTACTACCTAGGATATTTATATATATTTTCTATATTTTCATATTTCTCCATGGGAGGAAGTGGAAAAGAATCTTTTCCCTGTAAGCCATGCCTACCACAGAAGGTGAATAATATGCCAGGAGCAAGGGGATAGTAATCCATTCTCCTGTATAAATTACTAAATGTAAAAAGAAGAAAAGCTTTATATTTTTTTCTTTTTTCGGGTCGCCCTGCCTTGGTGGGAGACGGCTGGTATGTTGAAAAAAACCATACTTATATCTTTTAATATTTATATATTTTGTGTGTTCAGTTAGATAAAACCTTCTATTATCACATTGCTCTATATTTCTATTGCTTTTATATCTATATATTGTGTGTATATACTGAAAATTAACTTATTGGCAACGTGTTCAGATTCGTCACATGAAGGCAGGGGTTCGTCTTGCACAACTTATGCTGCTGTGTTCCTGTGATGTGACGAGACTCTTTCTGAAACATAATATTATGGATAAACTTTACGATTTATATCATAAACCTCACATGGCACTCTCCATCAAGCTTCTGATTCTCAAGTATGTAATATTGAATAGTCTACACTGTTTTATTCTTGTTTTTTTATGGATATTTGTGGTTGTAATTATTTTAATGTTCCAGAACCTCAATTTATCACTATAATGTGAGCATTAATTGTATTGTTGTAAAACTTTATGGTATAGTTATGGATCAGTGGAAGTTTCATTATGTTTTCATTGCTGTATCAGTATGGCTGTGTGCATGGGATCTAGTATGGAAACATGGTGAATATATTTATGAAGCTAAGAAGAAAATTGAAGTACTTTATTTTATCCATTTTTTCTGAATTTAAATTGCCCTGTATATTTATTGTATCACTGAAAAACAGATGGCTTATCGAAGGCTATAATTTTTCTTCTCAGAACTATTGATGCTATCACTAGGACATCATTAGGACTTAAGTATTTTCTAGGAGAATCAGAAGAGTTACTTGGTGATAAAAAAGAAAAGAATGGGTATGAGCGTGTTTTAGAGATGCTGGCTGATGTTCCACAAACACGAGCTAAGGTATGTAGGAATACCAATCAAGACATGATAAATAGTGTTAAATACAGACTGAAGTTGATTCTGAATGAGTTCAGGAAATAATTAAAAAATTTACTATTTAATAATTAACTGAAAAATAAACTTGGAGAGTTTTCGTCATGTGAAACTAGAAGGTATATGAATTAACTAGTATAAGTAATATATTTCAGGTGGCCTTGTCTGGTATAATAAGAAAGGTACATGTGCTGGATGTGTGTCACCAGTTGAGTGAGAACACCAAGGCTCTTATCAGACACCTACCATCCATAGAAGAAGATGCAAAAGGCAAAGAAGAGGTAGGTTAAATACTACAGCATGATGGACTTCACCCATTATCATATTGCATGTCTTGAATAACACACATTGATGGAGTTGTAAACAGCATGATATGTTACATGCATTGTATTAACTGAATTTTTTTGTTTTTTTGTTTAATTTTACTGAAAGTTTATATAATTTATAGTTTTAAAAATGCAGTATTAGAATGTGGGTGGCCCGGTGGCCTGGTGGCTAAAGCTCCCGCTTCACACACGGAGGGCCCGGGTTCGATTCCCGGCGGGTGGAAACATTTCGACACGTTTCCTTACACCTGTTGTCCTGTTCACCTAGCAGCAAATAGGTACTTGGGTGTTAGTCGACTGGTGTGGGTCGCATCCTGGGGGACAAGATTAAGGACCCCAATGGAAATAAGTTAGACAGTCCTCGATGACGCACTGACTTTCTTGGGTTATCCTGGGTGGCTAACCCTCCGGGGTTAAAAATCCGAACGAAATCTTATCTTATCTTATCTTAAGTTTGTGGTTATAGGAGAGTGGGTGCAGGTCGAATGAGGAGTAATTGGTGGAATGATGAAGTAAAAGGTGTGATAAAAGAGAAACAGTTAGCTTATGAGAGGTTTTTACAAAGCAGAATTGTTATAAGAAGAGCAGAGTATATGGAGAGTAAAAGAAATGTGAAGAGAGTGGTGAGAGAGTGCAAAAGGAGAGCAGATGATAGAGTGGGAGAGGCACTGTCAAGAAATTTTAATGAAAATAAAAAAAAATTTCGGAGTGAGTTTAACAAGTTAAGAAAGCCTTGAGAACGAATGGATTTGTCAGTTAAAAACAGAGTAGGGGAGTTAGTAGATGGGGAGATGGAGGTTTTGGGTAGATGGCGAGAATGTTTTGAGGAACTCTTAAATGTCAACGAAGAAAGGAAAGCGGTAATTTCATGCACTGGCCATGGAGGTATACCATCTTTTAGGAGTGAAGAAGAGCAGGATGTAAGTGTGGGGGAGGTGCGTGAGGCATTATGTGTAGAATGAAAGGGGGTAAAGCAGCTGGAACTGACGGGATCATGACAGAAATGTTAAAAGCAGGGGGGATATAGTGTTGGAGGGGTTGATATTTTTGTTTAATAAACCACCCAGGGAAGTACTACCGTCCTGCCAGATGACTGTGAAACAAAAACCTGTAATTGTTTTGCATGATGGTAGGATTGCTGGTTTCTTTTTCTGTCTCATAAACACGCTAAGATAACAGGGATATCTTGCTACTCCTACTAACACTTTGGTCACACTTCACAGACACGCACATGCATATATATATATACATACATCTAGGTTTTTCTCCTTTTTCTAAATAGCTCTTGTTCTTTTTTATTTCTTCTATTGTCCATGGGGAAGTGGAAAAGAATCTTTCCTCCGTAAGCCATGCGTGTCGTATGAGGCGACTAAAATGCCGGGAGCAATGGGCTAGTAACCCCTTCTCCTGTATACAATTACTAAAAAAGAGAAGAAGAAAAACTTTATAAAACTGGGTTGCTTAAATGTGCGTGGATGTAGTGCGGATGACAAGAAACAGATGATTGCTGATGTTATGAATGAAAAGAAGTTGGATGTCCTGGCCCTAAGCGAAACAAAGCTGAAGGGGGTAGGAGAGTTTCAGTGGGGGGAAATAAATGGGATTAAATCTGGAGTATCTGAGAGAGTTAGAGCAAAGGAAGGGGTAGCAGTAATGTTAAATGATCAGTTATGGAAGGAGAAAAGAGAATATGAATGTGTAAATTCAAGAATTATGTGGATTAAAGTAAAGGTTGGATGCGAGAAGTGGGTCATAATAAGCGTGTATGCACCTGGAGAAGAGAGGAATGCAGAGGAGAGAGAGAGATTTTGGGAGATGTTAAGTGAATGTATAGGAGCCTTTGAACCAAGTGAGAGAGTAATTGTGGTAGGGGACTTGAATGCTAAAGTAGGAGAAACTTTTAGAGAGGGTGTGGTAGGTAAGTTTGGGGTGCCAGGTGTAAATGATAATGGGAGCCCTTTGATTGAACTTTGTATAGAAAGGGGTTTAGTTATAGGTAATACATATTTTAAGAAAAAGAGGATAAATAAGTATACACGATATGATGTAGGGCGAAATGACAGTAGTTTGTTGGATTATGTATTGGTAGATAAAAGACTGTTGAGTAGACTTCAGAATGTACATGTTTATAGAGGGGCCACAGATATATCAGATCACTTTCTAGTTGTAGCTACACTGAGAGTAAAAGGTAGATGGGATACAAGGAGAATAGAAGCATCAGGGAAGAGAGAGGTGAAGGTTTATAAACTAAAAGAGGAGGCAGTTAGGGTAAGATATAAACAGCTATTGGAGGATAGATGGGCTAATGAGAGCATAGGCAATGGGGTCGAAGAGGTATGGGGTAGGTTTAAAAATGTAGTGTTAGAGTGTTCAGCAGAAGTTTGTGGTTACAGGAAAGTGGGTGCAGGAGGGAAGAGGAGCGATTGGTGGAATGATGATGTAAAGAGAGTAGTAAGGGAGAAAAAGTTAGCATATGAGAAGTTTTTACAAAGTAGAAGTGATGCAAGGAGGGAAGAGTATATGGAGAAAAAGAGAGAGGTTAAGAGAGTGGTGAAGCAATGTAAAAAGAGAGCAAATGAGAGAGTGGGTGAGATGTTATCAACAAATTTTGTTGAAAATAAGAAAAAGTTTTGGAGTGAGATTAACAAGTTAAGAAAGCCTAGAGAACAAATGGATTTGTCAGTTAAAAATAGGAGAGGAGAGTTATTAAATGGAGAGTTAGAGGTATTGGGAAGATGGAAGGAATATTTTGAGGAATTGTTAAATGTTGATGAAGATAGGGAAGCTGTGATTTCGTGTATAGGGCAAGGAGGAATAACATCTTGTAGGAGTGAGGAAGAGCCAGTTGTGAGTGTGGGGGAAGTTCGTGAGGCAGTAGGTAAAATGAAAGGGGGTAAGGCAGCCGGGATTGATGGGATAAAGATAGAAATGTTAAAAGCAGGTGGGGATATAGTTTTGGAGTGGTTGGTGCAATTGTTTAATAAATGTATGGAAGAGGGTAAGGTACCTAGGGATTGGCAGAGAGCATGCATAGTTCCTTTGTATAAAGGCAAAGGGGATAAAAGAGAGTGCAAAAATTATAGGGGGATAAGTCTGTTGAGTGTACCTGGTAAAGTGTATGGTAGAGTTATAATTGAAAGAATTAAGAGTAAGACGGAGAATAGGATAGCAGATGAACAAGGAGGCTTTAGGAAAGGTAGGGGGTGTGTGGACCAGGTGTTTACAGTGAAACATATAAGTGAACAGTATTTAGATAAGGCTAAAGAGGTCTTTGTGGCATTTATGGATTTGGAAAAGGCGTATGACAGGGTGGATAGGGGGGCAATGTGGCAGATGTTGCAAGTGTATGGTGTAGGAGGTAGGTTACTGAAAGCAGTGAAGAGTTTTTACGAGGATAGTGAGGCTCAAGTTAGAGTATGTAGGAAAGAGGGAAATTTTTTCCCAGTAAAAGTAGGCCTTAGACAAGGATGTGTGATGTCACCGTGGTTGTTTAATATATTTATAGATGGGGTTGTAAGAGAAGTAAATGCGAGGGTCTTGGCAAGAGGCGTGGAGTTAAAAGATAAAGAATCACACACAAAGTGGGAGTTGTCACAGCTGCTCTTTGCTGATGACACTGTGCTCTTGGGAGATTCTGAAGAGAAGTTGCAGAGATTGGTGGATGAATTTGGTAGGGTGTGCAAAAGAAGAAAATTAAAGGTGAATACAGGAAAGAGTAAGGTTATGAGGATAACAAAAAGATTAGGTGATGAAAGATTGAATATCAGATTGGAGGGAGAGAGTATGGAGGAGGTGAACGTATTCAGATATTTGGGAGTGGACGTGTCAGCGGATGGGTCTATGAAAGATGAGGTGAATCATAGAATTGATGAGGGAAAAAGAGTGAGTGGTGCACTTAGGAGTCTGTGGAGACAAAGAACTTTGTCCTTGGAGGCAAAGAGGGGAATGTATGAGAGTATAGTTTTACCAACGCTCTTATATGGGTGTGAAGCGTGGGTGATGAATGTTGCAGCGAGGAGAAGGCTGGAGGCAGTGGAGATGTCATGTCTGAGGGCAATGTGTGGTGTGAATATAATGCAGAGAATTCGTAGTTTGGAAGTTAGGAGGAGGTGCGGGATTACCAAAACTGTTGTCCAGAGGGCTGAGGAAGGGTTGTTGAGGTGGTTCGGACATGTAGAGAGAATGGAGCGAAACAGAATGACTTCAAGAGTGTATCAGTCTGTAGTGGAAGGAAGGCGGGGTAGGGGTCGGCCTAGGAAGGGTTGGAGGGAGGGGGTAAAGGAGGTTTTGTGTGCGAGGGGCTTGGACTTCCAGCAGGCATGCGTGAGCGTGTTTGATAGGAGTGAATGGAGACAAATGGTTTTTAATACTTGACGTGCTGTTGGAGTGTGAGCAAAGTAACATTTATGAAGGGATTCAGGGAAACCGGCAGGCCGGACTTGAGTCCTGGAGATGGGAAGTACAGTGCCTGCACTCTGAAGGAGGGGTGTTAATGTTGCAGTTTAGAAACTGTAGTGTAAAGCACCCTTCTGGCAAGACAGTGATGGAGTGAATGATGGTGAAAGTTTTTCTTTTTCGGGCCACCCTGCCTTGGTGGGAATCGGCCGGTGTGATAATAAAAAAAAAATAAAAATAAATGTATGAAAGAGGGGAAGGTACCTAGGGATTGGCAGAGAGCATGTATAGTTCCTTTATATTATATAAAGGGAAGGGGGACAAAAGAGATTGTAAAAATTATAGAGGAATAAATTTACTGAGTATACCAGGAAAAGTGTACGGTAGGGTTATAATTGAAAGAATTAGAGGTAAGACAGAACGTAGGATTGCGGATGAGCAAGGAGGTTTCAGAGTGGGTAGGGGATGTGTAGATCAAGTGTTTACATTGAAGCATATATGTGAACAGTATTTAGATAAAGGTAGGGAAGTTTTTATTGGATTTATGGATTTAGAAAAGGCATATGATAGAGTGGATAGGGAAGCAATGTGGCAGATGTTGCAAGTATATGGAATAGGTGGTAAGTTACTAAATGCTGTAAAGAGTTTTTATGAGGATAGTGAGGCTCAGGTTAGGGTGTGTAGAAGAGAGGGAGACTACTTCCTAGTAAAAGTAGGTCTTAGACAGGGATGTGTAATGTCACCATAGCTGTTTAATATATTTATAGATGGGGTTGTAAAAGAAGTAAATGCTAGGGTGTTTGGGAGAGGGGTGGGATTAAATTATGGGGAATCAAATACAAAATGGGAATTGACACAGTTGCTTTTTGCTGATGATACTGTGCTCTTGGGAGATTCTAAAGAAAAATTGCAAAGGTTAGTGGATGAGTTTGGGAGTGTGTGTAAAGGTAGAAAGTTGAAAGTGAACATAGAAAAGAGTAAGGTGATGAGGGTATCAAATGATTTAGATAAAGAAAAATTGGATATCAAATTGGGGAGGAGGAGTATGGAAGAAGTGAATGTTTTCAGATATTTGGGAGTTGATGTGTCGGCGGATGGATTTATGAAGGATGAGGTTAATCATAGAATTGATGAGGGAAAAAAGGTGAGTGGTGCATTGAGGTATATGTGGAGACAAAAAATGTTATCTATGGAGGCAAAGAAGGGAATGTATGAAAGTTAGTAGTACCAACACTCTTATATGGGTTTGAAGCTTGGGTTGTAAATGCAGCAGCGAGGAGGCGGTTGGAGGCAGTGGAGATGTCCTGTCTAAGGGCAATGTGTGGTGTAAATATTATGCAGAAAATTCAGTGTGGAAATTAGGAGAAGGTGTGGAGTTAATAAAAGTATTAGTCAGAGGGCTGAAGAGGGGTTGTTGAGGTGGTTTGGTCATTTAGAGAGAATGGATCAAAATAGAATGACATGGAGAGCGTATAAATCTGTAGGGGAAGGAAGGCGGAGTGGGGGTCGTCCTCGTAAAAGTTGGAGGGAGGGGGTAAAGGAGGTTTTGTGGACGAGGGGCTTGGACTTCCAGCAAACGTGCATGAGCGTGTTAGATAGGAGTGAATGGAGACAAATGGTATTTGGGACCTGACGATCTGTTGGAGTGTGAGCAGGCTAATATTTAGTGAAGGGATTCAGGGAAACCGGTTATTTTTATATAGCCGGACTTGAGTCCTGGAAATGGGAGGTACAATGCCTGCACTTTGAAGGAGGGGTTTGGGATACTGGCAGTTTGGAAGGATATGTTGTGCATCTTTATACGTATAAGCTTCTAAACTGTTGTATTCTGAGCACCTCTGCAAAAACAGTGATTATGTGTAAATGAGGTGAAAGTGTTGAAAGATGATGAAAGTATTTTCTTTTTGGGGATTTTCTTTCATTTTGTGTCACCCTGCCTCAGTGGAAGACTGCCGACTTGTTAAAAAAAAAAAAATTACCATACCTGGTTACATAGCCATACATAACTGCAGGCCTGACCAATCAGGAGGAGGCACTGCCATCTATTGCTCTGATGAACTAGAATGTATGAAATCAACTAATGTATGGGATGAAAATGGCGAATATATGATAGCTAAATTCACATCAAGAACTCTTAAGAAACTTATAACAGTTGGCACCGTCTACAGACTACCACACACAAATACTTACACTTTTAACAGTAACCTTAGAAACATGATAACTGAGTCAGAGTTGAATAAACACTATCTGATACTAGCAGGAGATCTCAACATAAACCTCATCCAAGCAACTGACCTTCCAGTAGCTGATTTCACAAATACTATGAGCAACAGCTTGTTGCTACCCTCTCTAAGGAAGCCAACAAGAATCTCTGAGACAAGTGCCTCGTTACTTGACCATATCTGGACCAACACGATATCCCCACTACAAGCAGGTATAATCACAGACAACACCACAGACCACTATCCTACCTTTCTCGTAACCAACTTATCTAAATTGCCTCAAGAAACAAGAGAGATTTCATTTCGCCTGCATGATGAGACATCGATAAACAACCTAAAACTAGCACTAGGTGCCATTGATTGGCAGAGAGAGCTAGCTGACAGTAATAATATTGATAAAGATGTCAAAAATTTTTTACATAAAACCCTAAACCTCTATAGCAAGCATTGTCCAATGAAAACAAAAGAGATTACAGAAAAGAGAGTAAACAGCCCATCTCTAACATAAAGTATCCTCAAATCTATTAATAAAAAACACCAACTTGAAAAACAGTTTAGATTAGACCTAATTATTGAAGAATTTACTGAAAGATACACATCAATACTCGCAAAATTAATACAAAAATCAAAGCAAATGTATTATGAAAATAGATTTAGTGAAATAGAAGGTGATATGAAAAGTACCTGGCAAACCCTCTTCAAAATTTTGGGCTCTAGGAAACTGTCTGGAAATAGAGAGATAAACTTAACTAAACCAGATGAACCTCACATACAGCCTATAGACACGACCGACATATTTAATGTCTTCTTCTCTACTGTAGGATCAACGCTAGCAAGTCAGATTCCTAGCTCCAATACCCAGGCAAACGAGTACCTCACTGGCAACTACCCAAATACTCTATTTCTAGCTCCAACTAATTCCACTGAAGTCTCATTCGTCATTAAATCATTAAAAAACAAAGCAGGCGATCTAGATAACTTGCCACCATTCATATATAAAAAAGCTGCACATGAGCTGTCACCCATTATTGCAACAATGTTTAACAAATCTGTAACATCCTCAACCTTCCCATCTATATTCAAGACAGCAAGGGTCACCCCAGTCCACAAAGGAGGTGATCCAGTTGACTTGAACAACTATAGACCCATATCAAACTTGCCCTTACTTTCTAAGGTATTTGAAAAAATAATACACAGGCAACTTTACTCCTACCTTACATCCAACAACATACTTAACCCATGCCAGTTTGGGTTTAGACCAAAAAAAGTACGAATGACGCTATTATACAAATGCTTGAACTAATATACACAGCTCTCGATAAAAATGAATATCCTCTGGGGCTCTATTGACCTACGAAAAGCATTTGATACAGTCGACTACAATCTCTTGCACCTCAAACTGAGTCATTACAGCATCAGAGGACATTCTCTTGACTACCTAAAATCCTATCTTAACGACAGACACCAGTATGTACATGCAAATGGAGTCAATTCGGCTATCCAACCTGTAGCTGTAGGAGTACCCCAGGGTAGTGTCCTAGGCCCGCCCCTCTTTCTCATCTACATCAGTGATCTTTCCAATGCATCCCAACTCCTTAAACCAGTTCTATTCGCAGATGACACTACATATGTCTACTCCCATTCAGACCCAGCTGTACTTAGAAATGCTGTAAACAATGAACTGCTAAGATATACAGTGGACCCCCGCCTTACTATATTAATTCATTCCAGAAGTCTGTTCGGGTGCCGTTACCGAATGAATTTGTTCCCATAAGGAATATTGTAAATTAGATTAGTCCGTTTCAGACCCCAAAAAATACACGTACAAAAGCACTTACAAAAATACACTTACATAATTGTTCGAGTTGGGAGCTGATCGTAAGGCGGGGGTCCACTGTATAATTGGATGATGACCAACAAACTCACTCCCAACATAGACAAAACATACTTCATACTGTTTGGCAACAGAGCCTTAAATATCCAACTTAACATATTGTTAAATGGTTTCCCTATATCAAGACACATGGAGGGCAAATTTCTAAGTCTTCTCCTTGACTGTAATCTTAAATTTCAGTCCCATACCCATCACATAGTCAAGAAAATTTCCAGATCAGTAGGAATCCTTTCCAAGATATGATACTATGTACCACAACCGACTCTTCTTACCCTGTACCACTCTAATATATCCGTACCTCACCTATGGTATTTGTGCCTGGGGCTCAACCACAGCCAACCACCTTAGACCCTTAATAATCCAACAAAAAGCTGCTGTGCGGGTGATAACCAGCTCCTGTGCTAGACAGCACACCCCACCACTTTTCAACAGACTCAACTTGCTAAATATACAAGACTTCTTCTTTCTTTCAACACACCGGCCGTATCCCACCGAGGTAGGATGGCCCAAAAAGAAAAACAAAAGCTTCTCTTTTTAAATTTAGTAATTTATACGGGAGAAGGGGTTACTAGCCCCTTGCTCCCAGCATTTTAGTCGCCTCTTTCAACACGCATGGCTTACAGAGGAAGAATTCTGTTCCACTTCCCCATGGAGATAATAGGAAATAAACAAGAACAAGAACTAGAAAGAAAATAGAAGAAAACCCAGAGGGGTGTGTATATATATGCTTGTATATGTATGTGTAGTGTGACCTAAGTGTAAGTAGAAGTAGCAAGACATACCTGAAATCTTGCATGTTTATGAGACAGACAAAAGATACCAGCAGTCCTACCATCATATAAAACAATTACAGGATTTCGTTTTACACTCACTTGGCAGGACGGTAGTACCTCCCTGGGTGGTTGCTGTCTACCAACCTACTACCTAGGAAATATACAAGACATATACTCTTATTATTGTGCCTACTACATATACATAACATTAAACTCCACTGTAAACCTACCCCTAAAACTACTACTTGACAGTTACAACAGAATGCACAGCCACAATACAAGGTATAAGGCACTTTTCAACATCCCTGGAGTCAGTCTCTCACTATGCAAGAACGCTATGCACATAAAGGGCTCGAAGATCTAGAACTCGCTACTGGAACAGGTCAAGGGTCCCCTGACAGCTTATAAATATAAGACTGCTAAAAAATCATCGTATCTTACAATATTAACCAAATCAACCAAAACATCTGCTAACTAGTTTTATTATGTGACCTCTAGGCTCTTAATTCTGCCAATCCATAAAATCATCTTATCTCTCAATATTAACCAATTCAGTCAAATTAGTTTTATTATGTGACCTCCTGGCTTTTAATTTTGCCAATCCATAACATATTACCACCTGTACCATTACTTGTAAGGTAGATTTTGCGTGCAATTTCAAGATTATTTTACTGAACCCTACTCCACCTTACTACCTCTCACTTGTATTAAGTTAATTTTTTTTTTTTTTTTTTTTTTTTTTTTCAACAAGTCGGCCGTCTCCCACCGAGGCAGGGTGACCCAAAAAAGAAAGAAAATCCCCAAAAAGAAAATACTTTCATCATCATTCAACACTTTCACCACACTCGCACATTATCACTGTTTTTGCAGAGGTGCTCAGAATACAACAGTCTAGAAGCATACACATATAAAGATACACAACATATCCCTCCAAACTGCCAATATCCCAAACCCCTCCTTTAAAGTGCAGGCATTGTACTTCCCATTTCCAGGACTCAAGTCCGACTATATGAAAATAACCGGTTTCCCTGAATCCCTTCACTAAATATTACCCTGCTCACACTCCAACAGATCGTCAGGTCCCAAGTACCATTCGTCTCCATTCACTCCTATCTAACACGCTCACGCACGCTTGCTGGAAATCCAAGCCCCTTACCCACAAAACCTCCTTTACCCCCTCTCTCCAACCCTTTCGAGGACGACCCCTACCCCGCCTTCCTTCCCCTATAGATTTATATGCTTTCCATGTCATTCTACTGTGATCCATTCTCTCTAAATGACCAAACCACCTCAACAACCCCTCTTCTGCCCTCTGACTAATACTTTTATTAACTCCACACCTTCTCCTAATTTCCACACTCCGAATTTTTTGCATAATATTTACACCACACATTGCCCTTAGACAGGACATCTCCGCTGCCTCCAACCGTCTCCTTGCTGCTGCATTTACCACCCAAGCTTCACACCCATATAAGAGTGTTGGTACTACTATACTTTCATACATTCCCTTCTTTGCCTCCATAGATAACGTTTTTTGACTCCACATATACCTCAACGCACCACTCACCTTTTTTCCCTCATCAATTCTATGATTAACCTCATCCTTCATAAATCCATCCGCCGACACGTCAACTCCCAAGTATCTGAAAACATTCACTTCTTCCATACTCCTCCTCCCCAATTTGATATCCAATTTTTCTTTATCTAAATCATTTGACACCCTCATCACCTTACTCTTTTCTATGTTCACTTTCAACTTTCTACCTTTACACACATTCCCAAACTCATCCACTAACCTTTGCAATTTTTCTTTAGAATCTCCCATAAGCACAGTATCATCAGCAAAAAGTAACTGTGTCAATTCCCATTTTGAATTTGATTCCCCATAATTTAATCCCACCCCTCTCCCAAACACCCTAGCATTTACTTCCTTTACAACCCCATCTATAAATATATTAAACAACCATGGTGACATTACACATCCCTGTCTAAGACCTACTTTTACCGGGAAGTAGTCTCCCTCTCTTCTACACACCCTAACCTGAGCCTCACTATCCTCATAAAAACTCTTTACAGCATTTAATAACTTACCACCTATTCCATATACTTGCAACATCTGCCACATTGCTCCTCTATCCACTCTATCATATGCCTTTTCTAAATCCATAAATGCAATAAAAACCTCCCTATCTTTATCTAAATACTGTTCACATATATGCTTCAATGTAAACACCTGATCTACACATCCCCTACCCACTCTAAAACCTCCTTGCTCATCCGCAATCCTACATTCTGTCTTACCTCTAATTCTTTCAATTATAACCCTACCGTACACTTTTCCTGGTATACTCAGTAAGCTTATTCCTCTGTAATTTTTACAGTCTCTTTTGTCCCCTTTCCCTTTATATAAAGGGACTATACATGCTCTCTGCCAATCCCTAGGTACCTTCCCCTCTTTCATACATTTATTAATATAAGATTATAAACAGTTAACCACTACTACTTGTCTAGCTTTAAGTATAGTTACTATGTACTATTATCTTATCTAGTTTTAATTAGTTAATATATATCAGGATTAGTTTCCCAAAATGCCTCGGCATGATAGTGGCTATCTTTGTACTTAGGAAATCAAACTTGTAATTACACATTGTAACCTTTACAAAGAAATAAACTTTACTACTTTACTTTACTTTTAGCCCCCACACCTCTTGCCAACACCCGAGCATTCGCTTCTCTTACAACCCCATCTGTAAATATATTGACATCACACATCCCTGTCTAAGGCCTACTTTTACTGGGAAATAATCTCCTTCTCTCCTACATACTCTAACCTGAGCCTCACTGTCCTCATATTTTTTAATATTTTCTTTTTTCTGGCATTGAACTTTAGGCATGGTTTATTTTGTGATAAATATTACCTTATGGTTGGCAATATACGGTGGATGACAACATTGTTAATTTAAGCGAGTCATGAAAAGAGAGAGGACTGTGGTCACTTGCCTTGAAGTTGCTTTTCATAATTTTCTCTTGTCATTTTGTACTTCTCTTTTTGAGATGGTGTGATGGTGGATGGGTAAGTAATGAAAGAAATATAATCACAATAGTTTTTATTTCACAGCAACTAAATCCTGATGATGATTCCATGGAAGTTGATGACGCAGAAAGCCGCATTGATTTACCCTCAAATTGGAGTAGTAATATTCCTGATGCTGTGGTACAAGCAATTAATTCTTGTGTGCGAGAAATACTAAGAGTGTATAGGTACGCCGACCAGCTACTTGCTCAACCACATAGGTATGTCTTAGGTGGTTCTTGTGAGTGACAGTGTATGTTTAGTAGAAACTTGCCAAGTACAGTGGACCCTCGTTTTTCATAATTAATCCATTCCAGAGAGTGTGACTATTATCAAAATTGACAATTTGCGAGTCCATTTTCCCCATAAGAAATAATGTAAATCCAATTAATTCGTTCCAGACATCCACAGGTATCAACAAATTTTTTTTTTTTTACCTTAAAGATAGATTTACATGCACAAAAGAATGAACATTCGGCATGACAGTTACCTCTATTGATGGCTGTTGTTGATGACTGGAAGTGGGGAAGGGGACAGGGAAGAGAGGTCATTGTTTGGAAGGGGAATCCCCCTCCATAAGGACTCTAGGTCACTTCAAGGGTCATTTCCCTAGCTTAAATATAGATTTACATGCAGAAAAGAATGCCAAATAAGTGTAAAGTACTAATAAGATGTATAAATGAACATTTAACCCTTTGACTGTTTCGGTCGTATATATACGTCTTACAAGGTACCATGTTTGATGTGTATTTTTTTTTTATTATCACACTGGCCGATTCCCACCAAGGCAGGGTGGCCCGAAAAAGAAAAACTTTCACCATCATTCACTCCATTACTGTCTTGCCAGAAGGGTGCTTTACACTACAGTTTAAATTGCAACATTAACACCCCTCCTTCAGAGTGCAGGCACTGTACTTCCCATCTCCAGGTCTCAAGTCCGGCCTGCCGGTTTCCCTGAACCCCTTCATAAATGTTACTTTGCTCACACTCCAACAGCACGTCAAGTATTAAAAACCATTTGTCTCCATTCACTCCTATCAAACACGCTCACACATGCCTGCTGGAAGTCCAAGCCCCTCGCACACAAAACCTCCTTTACCCCCTCCCTCCAACCTTTCCTAGGCCGACCCCTACCCTGCCTTCCTTCCACTACAGACTGATACACTCTTGAAGTCACTCTGTTTCGCTCCATTCTCTCTACATGTCCGAACCACCTCAACAACCCTTCCTCAGCCCTCTGGACAACAGTTTTGGTAATCCCGCACCTCCTCCTAACTTCCAAACTACGAATTCTCTGCATTATATTCACACCACACATTGCCCTCAGACATGACATCTCCACTGCCTCCAGCCTTCTCCTCACTGCAACATTCATCACCCATGCTTCACACCCATATAAGAGCGTTGGTAAAACTATACTCTCATACATTCCCCTCTTTGCCTCCAAGGACAAAGTTCTTTGTCTCCACAGACTCCTAAGTGCACCACTCACCCTTTTCCCCTCATCAATATTATGATTCACCTCATCTTTCATAGACCCATCCGCTGATACGTCCACTCCCAAGTATCTGAATACATTCACCTCCTCCATACTCTCTCCCTCCAATCTGATATCCAATCTTTCATCACCTAATCTTTTTGTTATCCTCATAACCTTACTCTTTCCTGTATTCACTTTTAATTTTCTTCTTTTGCACACCATACCAAATTCATCCACCAATCTCTGCAACTTCTCTTCAGAATCTCCCAAGAGCACAGTGTCATCAACTCCCACTTTATGTGTGATTCTTTATCTTTTAACTCCACGCCTCTTGCCAAGACCCTCGCATTTACTTCTCTTACAACCCCATCTATAAATATATTAAACAACCACGGTGGCATCACACATCCTTGTCTAAGGCCTACTTTTACTGGGAAATAATTTCCCTCTTTCCTACATACTCTAACTTGAGCCTCACTATCCTCGTAAAAACTCTTCACTGCTTTCAGTAACCTACCTCCTACACCATACACCTGCAACATCTGCCACGTTGCCCCCCTATCCACCCTGTCATTCGCCTTTTCCAAATCCATAAATGCCACAAAGACCTCTTTAGCCTTATCTAAATACTGTTCACTTATATGTTTCACTGTAAACACCTGGTCCACACACCCCCTACCTTTCCTAAAGCCTCCTTGTTCATCTGCTATCCTATTCTCCGTCTTACTCTTAATTCTTTCAATAATAACTCTACCATACACTTTACCAGGTATACTCACCAGACTTTCTTTCTTTCTTTCAACACACTGGCCGTATCCCACCGAGGCAGGGTGGCCCAAAAGGAAAAACGAAAGTTTCTCCTTTTACATTTAGTAATATATACAGGAGAAGAGGTTACTAGCCCCTTGCTCCCGGCATTTTAGTCGCCTCTTACAACACGCATGGACTCACCAGACTTATCCCCCTATAATTTTTGCACTCTCTTTTGTCCCCTTTGCCTTTATACAAAGGAACTATGCATGCTCTCTGCCAATCCCTAGGTACCTTACCCTCTTCCATACATTTATTAAATAATTGCACCAACCACTCCAAAACTATATCCCCACCTGCTTTTAACATTTCTATCTTTATCCCATCAATCCCGGCTGCCTTACCCCCTTTCATTTTACCTACTGCCTCACGAACTTCCCCCACACTCACAACTGGCTCTTCCTCACTCCTACAAGATGTTATTCCTCCTTGCCCTATACACGAAATCACAGCTTCCCTATCTTCATCAACATTTAACAATTCCTCAAAATATTCCCTCCATCTTCCCAATACCTCTAACTCTCCATTTAATAACTCTCCTCTCCTATTTTTAACTGACAAACCCATTTGTTCTCTAGGTTTCCTTAACTTGTTAATCTCACTCCAAAACTTTTTCTTATTTTCAACAAAATTTGTTGATAACATCTCACCCACTCTCTCATTTGCTCTCTTTTTACATTGCTTCACCACTCTCTTAACCTCTCTCTTTTTCTCCATATACTCTTCCCTCCTTGCATCACTTCTACTTTGTAAAAACTTCTCATATGCTAACTTTTTCTCTCTTATTACTCTCTTTACATCATCATTCCACCAATCGCTCCTCTTCCCTCCCGCACCCACTTTCCTGTAACCGCAAACTTCTGCTGAACACTCTAACACTACATTTTTAAACCTACTCCATACCTCTTCGACCCCATTTCCTATGCTCTCTTTAGCCCATCTATCCTCCAATAGCTGTTTATATCTTACCCTAACTGCCTCCTCTTTTAGTTTATAAACCTTCACCTCTCTCTTCCGTGATGCTTCTATTCTCCCTGTATCCCATCTACCTTTTACTCTCAGTGTAGCTATAACTAGAAAGTGATCTGATATATCTGTGGCCCCTCTATAAACATGTACATCCTGAAGTCTACTCAACAGTCTTTTATCTACCAATACATAATCCAACAAACTACTGTCATTTCGCCCATCATATCTTGTATACTTATTTATCCTCTTTTTCTTAAAATATGTATTACCTATAACTAAACCCCTTTCTATACAAAGTTCAATCAAAGGGCTCCCATTATCATTTACACCTGGCACCCCAAACTTACCTACCACACCCTCTATAAAAGCTTCTCCTACTTAGCATTCAGATCCCCTACCACAATTACTCTCTCACTTGGTTCAAAGGCTCCTATACATTCACTTAACATCTCCCAAAATCTCTCTCTCTCCTCTACATTCCTCTCTTCTCCAGGTGCATACATGCTTATTGTGACCCACTTTTCGCATCCAACCTTTACTTTAATCCACATAATTCTTGAATTTACACATTCATATTCTCTTTTCTCCTTCCATAACTGATCCTTCAACATTACTGCTACCCCTTCCTTTGCTCTAACTCTCTCAGATACTCCAGATTTAATCCCATTTATTTCCCCCCACCGAAACTCCCCTACCTCCTTCAGCTTTGTTTTGCTTAGGGCCAGGACATCCAACTTCTTTTCATTCATAACATCAGCAATCATCTGTTTCTTGTCATCCGCACTACATCCACGCACATTCAAGCATCCCTGTTTATAAAGTTTTTCTTCTTCTCTTTTTTAGTAAATGTCTACAGGAGAAGGGGTTACTAGCCCATTGCTACCGGCAATTCTAGCGGCTTCAAATCAAGCAGGAGAAAGCTGGTAGGCCCACATGTGAGAGAATGAGTCTGTGTGGTCAGTGTGCACCATATAAAAAAAATCCTGGAGCATGCAGTGCATAATGAGAAAAAAAACTGAAACGTTTTTTTTAAAATGCCGACTTGTGGTTTATTTTCGTATAGTATTTATGGTTGTATTCTCATTTTCTTGGTCTCATTTGATAGAATGGAAAACATATTATAGGAATAGAGGTGATTTTGATTGATTTTACTATAAAAAGAACCTGGAAATGGAGCTCAAAGTATGGGAAATGTTTGATTTTTGCCGATGTTCGAAAATAAACAAATGATGTCATTGTCCAATAAATGTTCAACTAGCCATTCTAATATGCAGTCATGAATGGGTTGATGTTATTTATACAATTATTTCAGTATTGCAGTAGTCTTCATAACAGTAAATCTTCTATTTTTTGTTTGAATAAAGATTCAAAATAGAAAGCAAGAGTAATATCAGAGGGGCCTGGAGACGTGACTGATGACCAAAGAGAATGTCATTTTAGAGCCAGGAATGTCTGCTTTGTTCATTCTGGACCCTATTTTGAAATTATCATATTTTTTAATTTTCGTGAAATTGGCCAAATTGCAAATTTCTGACCACGTTATTGCGTAGTTGAAATCGGTAAATGGACAGTTTCTTGTACTCAATCGATAGAAAAAATGGAGTTCTAAAGAAACAGCTGTGAGTTTTGTCAATTGGAACAATGGAATTAGCCGAAAATAGGGCTCAAAATAGGTGTAATTGCTGATTTGTAAATATCGCCGAGGTTGCTAACTTCGCGAGAGCGTAATTCCGTCAGTTTTCCATCAATTTTTTTTTTTTTTTTTTTTGGTGTCATTACAGTTGCGAAAAGATTCTGTTATCATTTCATAAGAATTTTTTTTTTTTTTTAAAATTTTGCGATACCAGGAGACACCTTAGGATTGGGGGTTGTGACAGTCAAGGGGTTAACATCACACTTACCTTTATTGAAGGCTCTTGTTGGTGTATGGCAGACGGGGCAGAGGGAGGGGAGGCAAGTTTATTGTTGGAGAATTATTTTCTTTTATTATCACACTGGAAGATTCCCACCAAGGCAGGGTGGCCCGAAAAAGAAAAACTTTCACCATCATTCACTCCATCACTGTCTTGCCAGAAGGGTGCTTTACACTACAGTTTTTAAACTGCAACATTTACACCCCTCCTTCAGAGTGCAGGCACTGTACTTCCCATCTCCAGGTCTCAAGTCCGGCCTGCCGGTTTCCCTGAACCCCTTCATAAATGTTACTTTGCTCACACTCCAACAGCACGTCAAGTATTAAAAGCCATTTGTCTCCATTCACTCCTATCAAACACGCTCACGCATGCCTGCTGGAAGTCCAAGCAACTCGCACACAAAACCTCCTTTACCCCCTCCCTCCAACCTTTCCTAGGCCGACCCCTACCCCGCCTTCCTTCCACTACAGACTGATACACTCTTGAAGTCATTCTGTTTCGCTCCATTCTCTCTACATGTCCGAACCACCTCAGCAACCCTTCCTCAGCCCTCTGGACAACAGTTTTGGTAATCCTGCACCTCCTCCTTACTTCCAAACTACGAATTCTCTGCATTATATTCACACCACACATTGCCCTCAGACATGACATCTCCACTGCCTCCAGCCTTCTCCTCGCTGCAACATTCATCACCCATGCTTCACACCCATATAAGAGCGTTGGTAAAACTATACTCTCATACATTCCCCTCTTTGCCTCCAAGGACAAAGTTCTTTGTCTCCACAGACTCCTAAGTGCACCACTCACCCTTTTCCCCTCATCAATTCTATGATTCACTTCATCTTTCATAGACCCATCCACTGACACGTCCACTCCCAAATATCTGAATACATTCACCTCCTCCATACTCTCTCCCTCCAATCTGATATCCAATCTTTCATCACCTAATCTTTTTGTTATCCTCATAACCTTACTCTTTCCTGTATTCACCTTTAATTTTCTTCTTTTGCACACCCTACCAAATTCATCCACCAATCTCTGCAACTTCTCTTCAGAATCTCCCAAGAGCACAGTGTCATCAGCAAAGAGCAACTGTGACAACTCCCACTTTGTGTGTGATTCTTTATCTTTTAACTCCACGCCTCTTGCCAAAACCCTCGCATTCACTTCTCTTACAACCCCATCTATAAATATATTAAACAACCACGGTGACATCACACATCCTTGTCTGAGTCCTACTTTTACTGGGAAATAATTTCCCTCTTTCCTACATACTCTAACTTGAGCCTCACTATCCTTGTAAAAACTCTTCACTGCTTTCAGTACCCTACCTCCTACACCATACACCTGCAACATCTGCCACATTGCCCCCCTATCCACCCTGTTATACTTTCTTCTTTTCCAAATCCATAAATGCCACAAAGACCTCTTTAGCCTTATCTAAATACTGTTCACTTATATGTTTCACTGTAAACACCTGGTCCACACACCCCCTACCTTTTCTAAAGCCTCCTTGTTCATCTGCTATCCTATTCTCCGTCTTACTCTTAATTCTTTCAATAATAACTCTACCATACACTTTACCAGGTATACTCAACAGACTTATCCCCCTATAATTTTTGCACTCTCTTTTATCCCCTTTGCCTTTATACAAAGGAACTATGCATGCTCTCTGCCAATCCCTAGGTACCTTACCCTCTTCCATACATTTATTAAATAATTGCACCAACCACTCCAAAACTATATCCCCACCTGCTTTTAACATTTCTATCTTTATCCCATCAATCCCGGCTGCCTTACCCCCTTTCATTTTACCTACTGCCTCACGAACTTCCTCCACACCCACAACTGGCTCTTCCTCACTCCTGCAAGATGTTATTCCTCCTTGCCCTATACATGAAATCACAGCTTCCCTACCTTCATAAACATTTAACAATTCCTCAAAATATTCCCTCCATCTTCCCAATACCTCTAACTCTCCATTTAATAACTCTCCTCTCCTATTTTTAACTGACAAATCCATTTGTTCTCTAGGCTTCATTAACTTGTTAATCTCACTCCAAAACTTTTTCTTATTTTCAACAAAATTTGTTAACATCTCACCCACTCTCTCATTTGCTCTCTTTTTACATTGCTTCACTACTCTCTTAACCTCTCTCTTTTTCTCCATATACTCTTCCCTCTTTGCATCACTTCTACTTTGTAAAAACTTCTCATATGCTAACTTTTTCTCCCTTACTACTCTCTTTACATCATCATTCCACCAATCGCTCCTCTTCCCTCCCGCACCCACTTTCCTGTAACGACAAACTTCTGCTGAACACTCTAACACTACATTTTTAAACCTACCCCATACCTCTTTGACCCCATTGCCTATGCTCTCATTTGCCCATCTATCCTCCAATAGCTGTTTATATCTTACCCTAACTGCCTCCTCTTTTAGTTTATAAACCTTCACCTCTCTCTTCCCTGATGCTTCTATTCTCCTTGTATCCCATCTACCTTTTACTCTCAGTGTAGCTACAACTAGAAAGTGATCTGATATATCTGTGGCCCCTCTATAAACATGTACATCCTGAAGTCTACTCAACAGTCTTTTATCTACCAATACATAATCCAACAAACTACTGTCATTTCGCCCTACATCATATCTTGTATACTTATTTATCCTCTTTTTCTTAAAATATGTATTACCTATAACTAAACCCCTTTCTATACAAAGTTCAATCAAAGGGCTCCCATTATCATTTACACCTGGCACCCCAAACTTACCTACCACACCCTCTCTAAAAGTTTCTCCTACTTTAGCATTCAGGTCCCCTACCACAATTACTCTCTCACTTGGTTCAAAGGCTCCTATACATTCACTTAACATCTCCCAAAATCTCTCTCTCTCCTCTACATTCCTCTCTTCTCCAGGTGCATACACTCTTATTATGACCCACTTTTCGCATCCAACCTTTACTTTAATCCACATAAGTCTTGAATTTACACATTCATATTCTCTTTTCTCCTTCCATAACTGATCATTTAACATTACTGCTACCCCTTCCTTTGCTCTAATTCTCTCAGATACTCCAGATTTAATCCCATTTATTTCCCCCCACTGAAACTCCCCTACCCCCTTCAGCTTTGTTTCGCTTGTTGGAGAATATGACACTAATATCAACTCTACGGCTTATTTATCTATCACAGTTCAACTATTATGACATAATAAACAATATTAATCCTTTGACTGTTTCGGTCGTATATATACGTCTTACGCACCGCTGTTTCTGACGTATTTAAACACGTAAATTCTAGCGGCTTCAAATCAAGTGGGAGAAAGCTGGTAGGCCCACATGTGAGAGAATGGGTCTGCGTGGTCAGTGTGCACCACATAAAAAAAAAATCCTGCAGCACACAGTGCATAATGAGAAAAAACTCTGACTGTTTTTTGTATTAAAACGCCGACTTTGAGATGTATTTTCGTATAGTATTTATCGTTGTATTCTCATTTTCATGGTCTCAGGTGATAAAATGGAAAACGTATTACAGAAATAGAGATGATTTTGATTACTTTCATGATGAAAACGACCTTGAAATTGAGCTCAAAGCAGTGAAATGTTCGATTTTTACCAATGTTCAGGAGTAAGCAAATCACACCACAAGTCCAATACACTTCAACTGGGGAGTCTAATATTCTTTGACTAGTGCACTGATATTATTTATACCATTTTTACAATAATGCAGTAGTCTGCATAACAGTAAATTTTGTATTTTTTTTGTATGAATAAAAAATCAAAACAGAAAGCAATAGTAATATAAGAGGGGCCTAGAGACATGACTAATGAACAGAGGATATGTTATTTTAGTGCCAAGAATGTCTACATTGTTTATTCTGGACCCTATTTTGAAATTGGCCAAATTGCCAATTTCTGACCACTTTATTGAGTAGTTCAGATCGGTAAATGGGCGGTTTCTTGTACTCAACAGATAGAAAAAAATGGTGTTCTAAAGAAATAGCTATGAATTTGATCAACTGGAACAACGGAATTGGCCAAAAACGGCTCAAAGTCAGCAAAATCGCCGATGCATATGTGTCACCAAGACCGCTAACTGCACGGGAGCATAATTCCGTGAGTTTTTGACCAAATTTCATACTTTTGGTGTCATTACCATTGGGAAAAGATTCTCTATCATTTCATAAGAAAAAATCATTTATTTTTTTTTTTTCCAAAAATTTATCGACATAGAATGACAGTTTCAGAAAGGGGCCTGTGACAGTCAAAGGGTTAATAACATAGAAACATGGAATATAATCTAGAATGAATAAAGTAATTCATTATGTATGAAACGAGGTGTTCTGTTGGTGTTATTGGGTGTAAAAGGGCCAGTGAGAGCATAAGCCGTCTACAATGGTGGTGAAGCAGCAGCTGAGGTGCTGGTGTTTTCTGTAGCCCTATATAACTCCAACAACATTGGAGGAGTTAGTAGAATTGGTGAATCACTGAAGAAGGCACCCTCTACCACCATCACAACCACTACCACCATCACTACCACCCTCTACCTCTGTCACAGCCACCATCACTACCACTATCACAACACTACCACCATCACTACCACCCTCTACCACTATCACTGCCACCCTCTACCACCATCACAACCACTACCACCATCACTACCACCCTCTACCTCTATCACAACCACCATCACTACCACTATCACAACTGCTACCACCATCACTACCACCCTCGACCACTATCACAACTGCTACCACTCTGCCACCACCACTTTCGTATTTTTGTACAAACTTTTTCTTAAATTATGTGTGTTTTTCACATTCTTTACCAAAGGGCTGGCACTAGAAACTTTTGTTTGGAGCCATGGTGACTTATTTAGCAGTTGCAGGCACTAAAACGAATGGAATATTATGAAATGTATCATATGAACTTGTGGGATCATCCTCACGCACTGATAAACAATGACACACTGGCTGGGAATGGAGTGTGAGGCGGCTCGGGGCTGTGTGTATGCGTCCCAGATGAACGACTATTTGCGAGTCAAGCAACGATTCACGAGTCAATGTTTTGATGAAAAAAAGTTACTATTTCCGAAAATTACGACTTTCGAGCCTTACGAAAAAAAGGATCCACTGTATAAGACATTTCCTGCTGTACACTAGATTTTAATCATCCTTGGATACATGATCCCTTTTTTTTTTTTTTTCCCTTACTGCAGATGAGAAGAACCTACCTTGCATGTAATAGCCAAATAAGTCAAAGGGAAGAGGTAAAGGTTTTGAGTGCTAGGGGCTTGAACACCCAAGTACATTAGATTGGATTGAGTGGAGGCACTTGTTTTTTGTAGTTTGACTTGCTGTTGGAGTATAAGCAAGGAATTGTAGGGATTCAAGGGAAACAGGTTAACTGGACTTAGAGTCCTAGAGGTGGAAATTCAGTGCCTGTACTCAGCAGGAAGGATAAGAGTATTGTGAGCCAGATTAAAATATGGCTTTTTTTTTTTTTTTTTTTTTTTTTTAGTAGTAGTAGTAGTAAATTTCTGCTGGGGAAAAATGGTTAACTTATGGCTATAAATGTACATAATATGCAGATACTGTAGTAAGGGTAAACAAGAACATTAGAATTGTTGTATTTGTGCTATTGATTCATAGTACATCTCTCATGATAAATTTTGCTTCCTCTGATAATAGCAATACAGTATGTACTGTGTGTGATGCTAATGAAAATGTGTTGTTGCAGGTGGTTGCCAGGCTCCAAGCAGTTTCAGTTGCCCAAGAATCCTCATGATCCTTACCCTCAACTGTATTTGCTGTTTGATCATGGTGATCTGCTACAGTCCTTGGGTGTCTTGCTTGGAGCTCTAGGTGCAGTGCAAAGTGGTGCTTTGATTGCAGATATCAAAAGCTTTCTTGAGAGCATGTTGTCATGTGGTCATGGTATAAACTATATGGCTGCCCATCCTGAGCCATCTACTACCATTGCCAGGAGCTTGGTACAGGTAGTGTTATGATTTCTCTCGTAATTTAATCTTCTGAAATATAGCTCTAGTAGCTATTAACTCTTTCAGTGGCCGTCATGTAAAACTACGTCACGGAGGCCAGGGTCCCTCATGTAGTTCTACGTCTTGAGTTCAGCTCACTCGGATATGCTGTGATAGGTAAATTTTGGCCTAGATATGAGAAAATGGGTCTTTATGGTGAGTGTGCACAATATAAAAAAATCCTGCACTACATGATGGATGGTGGGAAAAGCAAAACTGATTTTGTGTATGGTTTAAAATAGCAGCATTGAGTTGTTTTCACGGATGTTATATTATGATTTTATTGACTGCTTCTTGGTATCATTTGATAGAATGGAAGACATACTAATGAAATAGAGATGGTTTTGGTTGGTTTAACCCTTTCAGCATCCAGAGGCAAAATTTCAAGGGATGCCGCAGTGTCCAAGAAATTTTTAAAAAAAAAAAAAAAAAAAAATTCTTAATGAATTAAAGATAATATTTTTGTGAAGGTAATAAGAAAACTTGGGACCTGACGATCTGTTGGAGTGTGAGCAGGGTAATATTTAGTGAAGGGATTCAGGGAAACCGGTTATTTTCATTTAGTCGGACTTGAGTCCTGGAAATGGGAAGTACAATGCCTGCACTTTAAAGGAGGAGTTTGGGATGTTGGCAGTTTGGAGGGATATGTTGTGTATCTTTATACGTATATGCTTCTAAACTGTTGTATTCTGAGCACCTCTGCAAAAACAGTGATTATGTGTGAGTGAGGTGAAAGTGTTGAATGATGAAAGCATTTTCTTTTTGGGGATTTTCTTTCTTTTTTGGGTCACCCTGCCTCGGTGGGAGACGGCCGACTTGTTGAAAAAAAAAAATAAGAAAACTACATGAGTGTATGTAAAGGTAGAAAGTTGAAAGTGAACATAGAAAAGAGTAAGGTGATGAGAGTATCAAATGATTTAGATAAGAAAAATTGGATATCAAATTAGAGAGGAGGAGGGGTATGGAAGAAGTGAATGTTTTCAGATATTTGGGAGTTGACGTGTCAGCAGATGGATTTATGGAGGATGAGGTTAATCATAGAATTGATGAAGGAAAAAAGGCGAGTGGTGCGTTGAAGTATACATGGAGACAAAAAATGTTATCTATGGAGGCAAAGAAGGGAATGTATGAAAATATAGTATTACCAACACTCTTATATGGGTGTGAAGCTTGGGTTGTAAATGCTGCAGTGAGGAGGCGGTTGGAGGCAGTGGAGATGTCTTGTCTAAGGGCAATGTGCGGTGTAAATATTATGCAGAAAATTCAGAGTGTGGAAATTAGGAGAAGGTGTGGAGTTAATAAAAGTATTATTCAGAGGGCTGAAGAGGGGTTGTTGGTGGTTTGGTCATTTAGAGAGAATGGATCAAAGTAGAATGACATGGAGAGCATTTAAATCTGTAGGAGAAGGAAGGGGGGGTAGGAGTCGTCCTCGAAAAGGTTGGAAGGAAGGGGTAAGGGAGGTTTTGTGGGCGAGGGGCTTGGACTTCCAGCAGGCGTGCACGAGCGTGTTCGATAGGAGTGAATGGAGACGAATGGTATTTGGGACCTGACGATCTGTTGGAGTGTGAGCAGGGTAATATTTAGTGAAGGGATTCAGAGAAACCGGTTATTTTTATATAGCCAGACTTGAGTCCTGGAAATGGGAAGTACAATGCCTGTGCTCTAAAGGAGGGGTTTGGGATATTAGCAGTTTGGAGGGATATGTTGTGTATCTTTATACGTATATGCTTCTAAACTGTTGTGTTCTGAGCACTTCTGCAAAAACAGTGATTATGTGTGAGTGAGGTGAAAGTGTTGAATAATGGTGAAAGTATTTTCTTTTTGGGGATTTTCTTTCTTTTTTGTGTCACCCTGCCTCGGTGGGAGACGGCCAACTTGTTGGAAAAAAAAAAAACTACTAATTTCCACACTACAAATTCTCTGCATAATATTTACACTGCACATTGCCCTTAGGCACGACATCTCCACTGCCTCCAGCCTCCTCCTCGTTGCAGCATTTACAACCCATACTTCACACTCATATAAGAGTGTTGGTACCACTACACTCTCGTACATACCCTTCTTTGCCTCCATGGATAACGTTCTTTGTCTCCACAGATACCTCGCTGCACCACCCACCTTTTTTCCTTCTCTTTACAATCTCACAAAAGCACAGTATCATCAGCAAAATGTAACTGTGTCAACTCCCATTTTGTACTTGATTCCCCATAATTTAAACCCACCCCTCTCCCCAACACTCTAGCATTTACTTCTTTTACAACCCATCTATAAATACGTTAAACAACCTGACAACCAAACCCAGCTTTCTAAGCCTCTAAATTTCTGATTCCTTCCCTGACATGCTTCTTTTCCTTGTCCTCTCTCTCATTTTTGATAATCCCACTTTAGCTGCAGCTTCTTAACTGACACCAATTTGCATTATGAAATGTAACTATCTTTCAGCACTTGTTCTTCCCTCCACACCTCTCTTTTCTTCTCCGTCTTTTTCTCCTTTGATGTCCAGTGCTGTATTACCCTTATGTGTTTAGTTCTTTCCATGAACCTAATAATCTGAGTCCCCAGTATAGACTCCTAACTGAAAGTTGCTCAGCTGTATACTGTATTAACCCTTTCAGGGTCCAAGGCCCAAATCTGGAGTCACGCACCAGTGTCCAAGAATTTAAAAAAAAAAAAATTTTATTTTTTCTTATGAAATCGTAGAGAATCTTTTTGTGAAGGTAATAAAACAGCTTCAGCTTCTAATGACCAGAGCTTTGGTAAGATGGGGAAGGAAGAAGGATGGGTAAGGATGGAAATATTGGAAGAGGGTTGGAGGGGGGGGAGAGGTAGGATATAAAAGGTAAGTGGCCCAACCACTTTGGTGTAATTTAAAAAGTGTATTTGAATTGATAAGATTATTTTTTAAGAGGTATAATACTAACCCATCAGAGTCACATAAATATAATAGGTATATAAGTGCATGACTCTGAATTGGTTGTAATTATACAAGTTGCAATTGCTTTTTTTTTTTTTTTTTTTTTTTTTTTTTTTTTTTTTTTTTTTTTTTTTTTTTTTTTTTTTTTTTTTTTTACGAAATTTGGTGGAAAATTGACGAAATTATGCTCTCGCGAATTTTGATGTGTCAGCGATATTTACGAATCGGCGATTTTGCTGACTTTGACTCCCATTTTAGGCCAATTACATTATTCCAATCAACCAAATTCTTAGCTATTTCACTAGTATTACTTCTATTCTATCGATTGAGCACAAGAAATCGCTAAGTCAACTGTTTCAACTACAAAATAAAGTGATCGGAAATTGTTAATTTGGTCAATTTAACACAAAGTTCAAAATATTCCAATTTCAAAATAGGGTCCAGAATGAACAATGTAGGCATTCCTGGCACTAAACTAACATTTCCTCTGTTCATTAGTTATGTTTTGAGGCTTTACAAATAAATTCCATTTTGATTTTTTATTCACATAATGAATTTTTATTCACACCAAAAAATAGAAGATTTACTGTTATGCAATACTGTAATAATTGTATAAATATCATCACCATATTTGTGAATGTATATTAGACCCACCAGCTGACGTGTATTAGATGTGTGAGGTCGTTTGTTTACTCTTGAATATCGGCAAAAATTTAACATTTCCGCTACTTTGAGCTCAGTTTCAAGCCATTTCCAGTGCTAAAACCAATCAAAATCATCTCTATTTCTGTAATATGTCTTCCATTCTATCAAATGAGACCAAGAAATCGCAAATACAACTATAAGAAACATACGAAAAAACACTGCAAAGTTGCTGTTTTAATTGAAAAATCATGATTTCATTTTTTTTCTCTCATTATACACAGTGTGCTGCAGGATCTGTTTTATGTGGTGCACACATACCACATAGATGTATTCTCTCATATCTAGGTCCAAATGTACCACTCACAGTTTATCAAAGTGAGCTGAGCTCATGGCGTAGATCTACGGTTTGGACCCTGAACGTAAAGCCGTAGATCTACGGGACGGACCCTGAAAGGGTTAAGATTACTTCATAATATTTAAAATTATATATGTAATTTATGTTATGGTTTCAACATTATTTCACATTTTAAAAAATTATTTTTTTTTTTATTAGCACATCGGCCAATTTCCACCAAGGCAGGGTAGCCTGAAAAAGAAAAACTTCCATCATCATTCACTCCATCACTTTCTTGCCAGAGGGGTGCTTTACACTACAGTTATACAAATAACCAGCACATAGAAGAGAGGAGCTTACAACGACGTTTCGGTCCGACATGGACCATTTACAAAGTGTGACTTTGTAAATGGTCCAAGTCAGACCGAAACGTCGCCGTAAGCTCCTCTCTTCTATGTGCAGGTTATTTGTGTATTGTTCCAGTCATGGTATTGTGCCTTTTTTTGTTGTTTAACTACAGTTATAAAACTGCAACATTAACACCCCGTCCTTCAGAGTGTAGACACTGTACCTCCCATGTCCAGGACTCAAGTCCGGCCTGCTGGTTTCCCTGAATCTTTTCATAAATGTTACTTTGCTCACACTCCAACAGCACATCAAGTATTAAAAACCATTTGTCTCCATTCACTCCTATCAAATACGCTCACGGACCAAAGTTGGATGAACATGCTAAACTTTGCGAGATCATTCCTTGGATATCAGTAGCATGATTCTCAGAAAATTTCACTTATGATAATTTAGCAAATGTCTAAATCAAATAATAAGTTAAACTGGTTATAAATGGGGCCTCCCGTATTTTTAATTATAATATTCCAGCAAGCGTGCGTGAGCGTGTTAGATAGGAGTGAATGGAGACGAATGGCACTTGGGACCTGACGATCTGTTGGAGTGTGAGCAGGGTAATATTTAGTGAAGGGATTCAGGGAAACCGGTTATTTTCATATAGTCGGACTTGAGTCCTGGAAATGGGAAGTACAATGCCTGCACTTTAAAGGAGGGGTTTGGGATATTGGCAGTTTGGAGGGATATGTTGTGTATCTTTATACGTATATGCTTCTAGACTGTTGTATTCTGAGCACCTCTGCAAAAACAGTGATAATGTGTGAGTGTGGTGAAAGTGTTGAATTATGATGAAAGTATTTTCTTTTTGGGGATTTTCTTTCTTTTTTGGGTCACCCTGCTTCGGTGGGAGATGGCCGACTTGTTGAAAAAAAAAAAATATTCATTAATGTGTCTCAATCTGAATGTTAACAATCACACACACACACATAGTTTGAAATACCTACTTAATTGATATGAAACCCATTGACTGATGAAACAATAAGTTACACACAGTCTACAAAGTGAAGTTACATAATATTTTGAGGTCTGTTTCATTGTGTTGCTGGTATAACTATTCATTAGCTAAGCTTTGCTTGAATGATTAAACATTTGCTTTTTTTTTTTTTCAGCTAGGAGAGGATGGACGTGAAGAGGGAAATGTTGATACTTCTCTGAATCAGCTGGGAATGCAAATGCTGCACACTTTTCATGCTCTCCAACAGTTAGATGCTCTAGCATTGTTGGCTACTACCCATAACACTGACTACTCTCAAGCAGTAGTTCATTTTAATACCTTAACTTCACTTCTTCTTACGTTGGCTGGCCGTCAGGCTATTACATCATTGTTGAGTGTTGGGAAGAATATAGAAATATTGTTTCCATACCTTAAACTTGGAGCAGGTGATGATCAGGATAATGCACCAACAAGACTTGCTTGTTATGGATATGCTGTGGACCTTATAACACTAACTGTGAAATTCTCAGAAAATGTGGAGATGCTAGAGCAATATAGTGGGAAGTTGCTGGAATTAATAGATTATGAAGAAACAAGAGAGGGACCAAAGTTGGACGAACATGCTAAACTTTGTGAGATCATTCCTTGGATATCAGTAGCAAGATCCTCAGAAAATTTCACTTATGATAATTTAGCAAATCTCTCAAGCAGTTTAAAAGATCAGTTAGAGAAAATTGATAAATTTTCTGGTGAAATAGTTACGCACTTGCGTATTATTCAGTATTTAACTGTACCCAAGTATTCTGTGTCTAACCTTGCACCTGAGGACCATAATGGTGAACTTATAGAGGAATTAAAGTACAAATTTGCAACAGTTCAGCTATTCTCTGCAGACTGTCACACACATTTAACAAATTTACTCACTAAGCTTTGTTCCATGTACTCTCAGCCATCTGTCCATAGTTCAAACTTTACTTGTTCAGAAGGTGCTATACTTCTAGCAGTAATACAGCCTACATTGATTTTACTCAAGAACATCCTTACCTATGTTATTCAGGCAAGAAATACCAATTTTAAGGACTTGTCTGCTATTGTTCCTCTCGTGCAAACATACCTCTTGCTTCAGTCTTTCCCTATTGGATCCCAGTATTACAATCAAGCCCAAGAACTGCAGCAAGAAGTTATTAGCATTTTGTTGGTGTATACACAGCCAGTGTACTCAAAGGCAGAAGGAGAAGAAGTACTGGCCAAAAGTCTTTGGACAAAGATGATGGCTGAAGTAAGTATATTTATTCAATTTTCTTTTTATATATACATAAATTTAGGTTTAACATATTTATAGATGGGGTTGTAAAAAAGTAAATGCTAAGGTGTTGGGAAGAGGGGTTTACCCGGAGAGGGTTTCAGGGGTCAACATCCCCACGGCCTGGTCTGAGACCAGGCCGCATGGTGGATCAGAGCCTGATCAACCAGGCTGTTACTGCTGGCTGCACGCAATCCAACGTACGAGCCACAGCCCGGCTGGTCAGGTACCGACTTTAGGTGCTTGTCCAGTGCCTTCTTGAAGACAACCAGGGGTCTATTGGTAATTCCCCTTATGTATGCTGGGAGGCAATTGAACAGTCTTGGGCCCAGGACACTTATTGTGTCATCTCTCAGTGTACTCTTGGCGCCCCTGCTTTTCATTGGGGGAATGTTGCATCTCCTGCCGAATCTTTTGCTTTCATAGGGAGTGATTTTTGTGTGCAGGTTTGGTGTAAATCCCTCCAGGACCTTCCAAGTGTATATTATCATGTATCTCTCTCGCCTGTGTTCAGAGGAATACAGATCAAGGACCTTCAACCGTTCCCAGTAGTTTAGGTGCCTTATCGTACTTATGTGTGCCGTGAAAGTTCTTTGTACACTCTCCAGGTCTGCAGTGTTGCCAGCCTTGAAGGGGGCCGTTAGTGTACAGCAGTATTCCAGCCTAGAGAGAACAAGTGATTTGAAGAGAATCATCATGGGCCTTGCATCCTTAGTTTTGAAGGTTCTCATTATCCATCCTACCATTTTCCTAGCGCATGAGGTAGATTCATTGTTGTACTCTTTCAAGGCGAGATCCTCTGACATTATCACTCCCAGGCCCTTCGCATTACTTTTCCGCTCTATTATATGGTTAGAATTTGTCGTATACCCTGATACATTTTTAATTTCTTCAAGTTTCCCATATCTGAGTAGTTGAAATTTCTTCTCGTTGAACTTCATATTGTTTTGAGTGGCCCATTCGAAGATTTGGTTGATGTCCGCTTGGAGTCTCGCTGTGTTTTCGATGGAGGTCACTGCCATAATAATCCGGGTGTCATCCGCAAAGGAAGGCACAAAGCTATGGCTTACATCTCTGTCTATGTCAGAAATGAGGATGAGGAATAGAATGGGAGCGAGTACTTTGCCTTGTGGAACAGAGCTTTTTACCGTGGCGGGCTGGGACTTTACTCTGTTTACTTTTCCTCTTTGTGTTCTATTTGTCAGGAAGTTGCAGATTCATCTACCAACTTTTCCCGTTACTCCTTTATCATGCATTTTGTGTGTTGTTACACCATGGTCACACTTATCGAAAGCTTTTGCAAAGTCTGTGAACACTACATCTGTATTTTGTTTATCCTCTACAGCATCCAAGACCTTGTCATAGTGGTCCAATGGCTGGGACAGGCAGGAGTGACCTACTCTAAACCCTTGTTGTCCTGGGTTGTGTAACTGATGGGTATCTAGGTGGTTGGCGATCTTGCTTCTTAGAACCCCCTCAAATATTTTTATGATATGGGATGTTAGTGCTATCGGTCTGTAGTTCTTTGCAATTGCTTTACTCCCACCTTTGTGGAGTGGGGCTATGTCTGTTGTTTTTAGTGTGTGTGGGATGACCCCTGTGTCCATGCTTCCTCTCCATAAAATGCTGAAGGCACACCATAGGGGCTTCTTGCAATTCTTGATGAACACAGAGTTCCACGAGTCTGGGCCTGGGGCAGAGTGCATGGGCATGTCATTTATTGCCTCTTCAAAGTCTTGTGGAGTTAGAATAATATCCGAGATTTTTGATATGACCAAATTTTGGGTTTCGTTCATAAAGAATTCATTTGGATTGTCGACCCTTAGTCTGGGCAGTGGCTTGCTGAACACTGAGTCATATTGGGACTTTAGTATCTCACTCATTTCTTGGCTGTCATCTGTGTATGTCCCATCCCACCTAAGCAGGGGCCCAGTACTGGATGTTGTTTTTCCCATCAATTTGGCATAAGAGAAGAAGTATTTTTTTTTCAATTTCCTTTATGGCTTTTAGTTCTTCCTGTGATTCTTGTCTCCTGTAAGATTCCTTCAGCTTAAGTTCGATATTTGCAATTTCATTGGCTAGTGCCTCCCTTCGTATTTTAGATATATTGGCCCCACTCATCAGCTCTCTGACTCTTCACCTTCATCTGTACAGGGAATGTCTCTTTCTAGTTCACATCTTCTCTTTCTTTTTCTTAATAGAATGTGTCTTGAGCAGATCTCAAGAACCACAGAATTCATTTTTTCAAGGCAAATGTTCAGATCTGTGCTGTTTAAGATATCTTCCCAGCTTGTTTCATTTAGAACATGGTTTACTTGATCCCATTGTATGTTTTTGTTATTGAAATTGAATTTCGTGAAGAGACCATCATGACTGCTCACATTTTGCTGGTCAGGAGCCCTGTGCATACATGTCTGTACCTCTATTATGTTGTGATCTGAATGTATTGTCTTTGATACAGTTATATTACGTATCAGAGCATCATTGTTAGTAAAGATGAGGTCCACTGTATTTTCTAGTCTTGTAAGTTCTACTATTTGCTGGTTTAAGGTGAATTTGGTGCAGAGATTTAATAGCTCATGTGTGTGTGAATTTTCATCTGAGCTGCTTCTTGGGGTGATCTCTGCTAAAACATTGTTTGCTATACTCCTCTATTTTAGGTGTCTCAAGTTGAAGTCTCCTAGTAGTAAGATGTTTGGGGCAGGAGTTGGGAGATTTTCCAGACAGTGGTCAGTTTTCTCAAGCTGCTCCTGGAATTGCTGGGAAGTTGCATCTGGAGGCTTGTATACTACCACAGTGACAAGGTTTTGGTTTTCAGTCTTTACTGCCCAAACTTGAACTACATCATTTGAGGTGTTTAGTAGTTCTGTGCAAATGAGTGACTCTGTGACATACAGCCCCCCCCCCCCCCATTATTGCCTGTTTAGTCTATCATATCAGAATAGGTTATAACCTGGGATCCATATTTCATTGTCATAATGATGCTTTATGTGGGTCTCTGTGAATGCTGCAAACATTGCATTTGACTCTGTGAGCAGTCCCTTGATGTAATGAATTTTGTTGTTTTTTGATGGCTTTAGACCGTGTGTGTGTTTGCAAAGACAAATGTCATTGTATTGGTGGAATTTAGGGGGATTTTATTTGCTGGCTCTAATATCTGTTGTTCTGGAGTAGAGGCCAATGTCTGTGCCTCTGCTCCAGAAGTGTTTTCAGTTGGTGTAGGATTATTGTCATTTCTGGCCAGTCTTTTTTCCCTCCTGGTCCTAAAAAAAAAAACTGTCCCTGAAGAGGTTGTGGCTCCCCTCTTATTTTTCCCATAGTCTGGCTGGTCTGTGTCTTCTAGTCCCCTTTAGATGATGTGCCTGGCAGTATGCATTGTAGCATTTTCTTTTATGGATTGATGAGTGACACATTTCTGGGTGAAATAAGTTACGGGAGAGGAAGTTGCACTCTCCTGTTGTCATGTGGGTGCGGCATTTTTTGGGATGGTCAAAGGTACATGTCCCACCTGTTTTACCATATGTATATACTGTGCCTGCAGATACCCAAGGCATAGTATTTACATAGATTGTAATTCTGTTTGCTAGGATTTATTGTAGCTGCATTCACTGCTGGTGCATTTTTACTGTTTCCTCCCTATCTTTCACCCCTGTATGGACATCAGTGCTTCCACCAAGTTTTGCTGGTAGTGTGTCAACACTATTCCCTGAGGCATCATCCTATTTTGATCCATCTCCAGCAGTATCTCTATTTTGAACCTCTGTGGACTGAATAACGTTGTCTTCACTGTCCTCCAGGACAACACTCAACACTAGTATCCTCACAAGCACTGTCTTCTAAGACATCACTAGAACCCTCGTGAGCACTTTCCTCCAGGACAACACTAGCACCCTCAGCACTGTCCTCCAGGACAGCACTAACACCCTCAGGAGCACTGTCCAAGACAGCCCTGTCCCTACCACCCATCTTATTTTACCATGCTGACATATCTTTCAAAAGAATCTTTTATTGGTGTTCTTGTCTTTTAATACAGATGTCATTTCCTCATACAGGTGTATCTCATTTGGGCAGACCCAGAAACATCTCTCTTGAGTTTGTCAAGTGCAGTCACTAGTTTAAAATCCCTGCATATACCATGGGACCATTGACCACAAAGATGGCAAGCAATCCAGGCCTGTTTTTGTCCCTTACCCTTTTTGCAGACTACACAGATCTTCATGGTGGTGGTTAAATTATGGAGAATTAAATACAAAATGGGAGTTGACAGTTACTTTTTGCTGTTGATACTTTGCTTTTGGGAGATTCTAAAGAGAAGTTGCAAAGGTTGGTGGATGAGTTTGAAAGGGTGTGTAAAGGAAGAAAGTTAAAAGTGAACATAAAAAAGAATAAAGTGATGAGAGTATCAAATGAGTTAGGTAAGGAAAAATTGGATATTACATTGGAGGGACAGAGTATGGTAGAAGTGAATGTGTTTAGATATTTGGGAGTAGACATGTCAGTGGGTGAGTTTATTAAGGATGAGGTAAACCATAGAATTGATGAAGGAAAAAGGTGAGTGGTGCATTGAGGTATCTGTGGAGACAAAGAATGTTATCCATGAAAGAAAAGAAGGAATATATGAGAGTATAGTGGTACCAACAATTATATGGGTGTGAAGCATGGGTTGCAAATACTGCAGCGAGGAGGAGGCTGGAGGCAGTGATGTCATGCCTAAGGGGAATTTTTTTTTTTTAACACGTTGGCTGTTTCCCACCAAGGCAGGATGACCAAAAAAGAAAGAAAAACACAAAAAGAAAGAAAAAACTGTCATCATCATTCAACAATTTCATCATCATTCATTCATAATCACTGTCTTTGCAGAGGCACTCAGATACAATGGTTTAGATGTCCCTGCAAACTGCCAATATCCCAAACTCCTCCTTTAACCCCTTGACTGTCGAAACCCCAAATCCTGAGGTGTCTCCTGGTGTCGAAAAATTTTTGGGAAAAAAAAAAAAAAATCTTATGAAATGATAGAGGATCTTTTCCCGATGGTAATAACACCAAAAGAACGAAATTTGATGGAAAACTTACGGAATTACGCTCTTGCGAAGTTAGCGACCTCAGCGATATTTACGAATTGGCAATTTCGCCCACTTTGAGCCATATTTTCGGCTGATTCCATTGTTCCAGTCGACCAAACTCATAGCTATTTCTTTAGAACTCCATTTGTTCTATCGATTGAGTACAAGAAACTGCTGTTCATCAGTCACATCTCCAGGCCCCTCTGATATTACTCTTGCTTTCTATTTTGAATTTTTATTCAAACAAAAAATAGAAGATTTACTGTTATGCAAACTACTGCAATATTGTAATAATTGTATAAATAATGTCAACCCATTCATGACTGCATATTAGAATGGCTAGTTGGACATTTATTGGACAATGACATCATTTGTTTACTTTCTAACATTGGCAAAAATCAAACATTTCCCCTATTTTGAGCTCCATTTCAAGGTTCTTTTCATAGTAAAACCAATAAAAATCAGCTCTATTTCTATAATATGTTTTCCATTCTATCAAATGAGACCAAGAAAACGAGAATACAACCATAAATACTATACGAAAATAGACCACAAACTCGGCGTTTTAATGCAAAAAAATGGTCAGTTTTTTTTTCTCATTATGCACTGCGTGCTGCAGGATTTTTTTTTATATGGTGCACACTGACCACACAGACCCATTCTCTCACATGTGGGCCTACCAGCTTTCTCCTGCTTGATTTGAAGCCGCTAGAATATTTGAGTATATACGTCAAACACACTGGCTCGTAAGACGTATATATACGACCGAAACAGTCAAAGGGTTAAAGTGCAGGCATTGTACTTCTCATTTCCAGGACTCAAGTCGGGCTAACTGGTTTCCCTGAATCCCTTCACAAAATATTACCCTGCTCGCACTCCAACAGCTCTTCAGGTCCCAAAAGCGATTCGTCTCCATTCACTCCTCTCTAATACGCTCACACATGCCTGCTGTATGTCCAGGCTCCTTGCACACAAAACCTCTTGTATCTACTCCCTCCAACCTTTCCTAGGATGACCCCTTCCCCTCCTTTTCTCCACTACAGATTTACATACCCTCCAAGCCACTTGGAGGGTGCAACTGACCAGACCACCTCAACAACCCCTCCTCAGTCCTCTGAATATTACTTATAGTAACTCCACACCAAATTTCTTCCACTAAGTGGGAGAATATTTGACTTCCACTGTCTGGGGGGAATATTTGACTTCATCTGTTTGGAGGAATTTTTGACTTTCTCTGTGGGGGAGTTTTTTTTATCTTAAATGATTTTTTCCCCAAATAAAAAAAAAAATCCCAACTTCAAAACATGAAATTTGGCTGGCCAGTTTCCATGATTCCTTACATATCTATTATATTTGTCAGAAACTAGGAGGGTGTCAGTACCCATAAACCACTTGTCTCTATTCACTCCTGTCGAACATATGAATATAATAATTAGTGTTTTAATTTGAATTCATTTTTGTAAAACGGGATTTTATATCTTTAGTAAGTTGTTACTATGAATACACAAAAAGAGGCATTTCATCCTGGTTTCTTAATTGAGGTGTGAATTAATAGTACTTGAGGTAGGACTTAAAAGTTAGAGCTTGTTGTTCAGATCTAAGGTACGGTAGCTGAAATAATGTTTAATGCGAGGAGTATGTTACAAGATATTCAGGGGAAGGAGAAATATATAGTAGAGTACCATCATAGAAGTTAAGATGTTGTGTGGTTTTAACCCTTAAACTGTCCAAACCTAGATCTACGTTCACGTGCATAGCGCTCCGACCTTGATTTTCCACATTTGAAAGCATGTAAAAAAAAACATAGATCTACGCTCGGAGCCCCCCGCACACGGGCGTAGATCTACGTTTGGACAGTTCAAGGGTTAAAAATAGGTTAGATAAATACACTAGTGGGTGTGGGTGGGTGTGAGTTAGACCTGACTAGCTGGTGCTACTGGATCAGAAGCCATGCTCCTTCCTTAAGTGGAGGCGACCTGACTGGTTGGGCCATTGGTCTAAGCCAGGGGTTGACATGGACCTGCCCTGCATGGGCCAGTAGGCCTGCTGCAGTGTTTCTTCTTTCTTATGTTCTTATGAAACATTCTACAGATTTGTAAATGCCATTTAAGCCTTTCTTTCAAGCTTTGTCCATGATTTTATTCCAAATAAGATTATAAAAACTCATAAAATTAATCAAAATGTTATTTTTTTTAAATCTGGTGCCGCATGCTTCTTCAACTAATGTGTATTTTCTTAAGGGCATCAATATATTAAAAGTGATGTAATTTTATGAAAATTTCTTACATTTAATTTATGGTCTACTAGTACACCACATGTTTGACTAAATTCTTATTTGTAGTTAATTGCATCAAAGGTAGGCTACTAACCAGCTTCACATTGCTCTTATTAGCAATGGCATGTTCAAAACTTTCCCAGTAATTAATAGATGATGCATTGCCCCATTTGGTCATTGATCATTTCCAGTATTTTACCTTATGCCTTGACATCAGTTTCGGATGACTGAGCAGGTGGAATGTAAAGTATTAAATAGCTGTGTGTGTCCATTGTTCTTTATTTCAATGATTAATGAGTTTACATTTTGAAGTTTTTTGGTAGTGTTAAGTATTGGTTTTAGGTATGATTTAACTGACAACATAACTTCACTGCCAGCTCTGGTTTAGCTCTTGCAAAGACTGTAATGATCCAGTGCAACCTTTATTTTTTCTGCTTCTAGCAGGATTCAGTTATGCCTATAATACTGGAATTTTTTCAGTCCAAGACTCTAGGTGTGAAACCCTGTTTTATGTGATGTGTGTATTCACATAAAAATATAAAAAATAAAAGTGAAAACACATGAATTTAGGGAATCAGTAGCATTTCTGCATTTATCCAGCTGTTGAGTTCAGCTCATTATTACTAGAAAATTTGGCAAAGTTTTTTTTTTTTGTTCAAAATACTTTTAACTGATGTAGGAATTTATCAAAATGTTTTGCATCTAGTTCATTAAGATATCTATGTATAGTAGTAGTTACAGCATATTCTTGAACTTTATATCTGTAGAGGATTGAAGGGTGATAAATCATTTAGGTGATACATCATTTAGCATAAAATATTGTATACAAATAAGAGGAAGTATTATAGCCTCACCTACAGATATGCTTTATATAATTTACCCCTCATCTTCTACTTGCATTTCTTATAACATATTTTTTAAGCAATCTGTGAATAACTTAGACTATTTTAAAGTTATAAACTCACAGAAAATTAATTTAATTTTTATATTAAAAGTGCATATTTTCCAACAGGTCTTCAAGTACCTCTTAACTGGCCCTCATACATTTTTGGGAGTAATCAGCTTAATCATAGAGTTACTGCCACTCCCCTTGCCTATTCAGACCCGTACAGCACTGTCAGATGAGGAGTCCTCTCAGATTATTAATCTTCGTAAACTATGGAGTGCTCATCTTTACTGCCTTTCACCCAACATCCATGAGATCATCATGCGTTTAGGGCTGACAAGTTTTCCACCTTTGATGCATCTCTTACGTCGAATGTGTATTGCTCTCTCTGACCTTGCTGCACCAATGGCGCTTCTAGTGGGCCGTGCAATTTTGGATCTGGTTCTTCAGGCACATCGATTGGATCAGCGGGCTTCTGGGGAAGACTTTGGACCTTGCTCTTTACAAACTGGCCGCGTTCTCAATATGCTGGCTCTGTTAGTGTCTCATGCACCTACTAAAGCTGCTGTACTTCACCTTCTGAGGGGAGGCTCTCCCACTTTAGCTACAAATGTAGCCAAAGGAGAAGACAAGTATACTGGCTTGGTGGCCCTGTGGTGCCGTATCCTAAATGTTGCTGCCAGTGGGTCTCATGCTCACATGCAAGCTCAAGACTGCATAATTACAATTATTCAGTATCTTTGTGATCATGAAAATGCAATGCATGTTGCTCAGGAATCTAACATGCAAGGTGATATACAGAGTATTACACCAACAGTTCTAACACTAAGTGGTGTACCAAACAAAGATACTTTGATTCCTATTGTGGATGCATTGATAGACCACCTTCGGAACCTGCACAGTTCACATCAGTCAATCCAGCAAGTACTCAGAGCTTTGATGCACCTTATGGAACATGACTATGGATTCTACCACATCAAAAGGTAATGCATATTATGTTTAATGCATATAATATTTATTTAAATTTTTTTTTAGAAATTTTGGAAAAAATGGGAATGTTATATAATTGATTTTTTTTACGTAAATAGCATACAGGTTCAAAGAGTGATGCAGGAGTCTATAATTGTAGAAATGTTAGGGAAAAAGTATAAATATAAGTGTATGTTGAGGTGTCATGGACTTAAGGAGAGGATTGAATGGATGTGTATTAGTGAGGAAAGTGTTGAGAAACTCAAAAGTTAGTTGTGACAAGTAGTGAGTTAGTATGGATGTGTCATATACTAGCCAAATAAAATAAATACTACATTTGAGATCAGTGATTAATGCGTGTCTGTGATGTGTTAATTTTGATAACTAATCAGATTTATTGATATTTTCTATATATTTATGCATGTGTGATGATATAACATTTTTTTGTTTTAAAGTTTGGCTAAAAAATTTTAAAAATAATAATCAAGATATTTTTAATCTGCATTTTTCCATTTTTTCATGAAACTGCATTAGGTTGGTAGACAGCAACCACCCAGGGAGGTACTACCGTCCTGCCAAGTGAGTGTAAAACGAAAGCCTGTAATTGTTTTACATGATGGTAATATTGCTGAGGTCTTTTGTCTGTCTCATAAATATGCAAGATTTCAGGTACGTCTTGCTACTTCTACTTACACTTAGGTCACACTACACATACATGTACATGTTTATTTATACACACTCATCTAAGTTTTCTTTGATTTTATCTTAATAGTTCTTGGTCTTATTACTTTTCCTTTTATATCCATGGGGAAGTGGAATAAGAATCTTTCCTCCGTAAGCCATGCGTGTTGTAAAAGTCAACTAAAATGCCGGGAACAATGGGCTGGTAATCCCTTTTCCTGTAAAGATTACTGAAAAGAATAAGAAGAAGAAAATTGTCAAAGTGGGAAGTCTGAATGTGCGTGGATGTTGTACAAATGATAAGAAAGAGATGATTGTGGATGTTATGAATGAGAAGAAGCTGGATGTCCTGGCTTTAAGTGAAACGAAGCTGAAGGGGGTGGGAGAGTTTCAATGGAGAGGAATAAATGGGATTAGGTCAGGGGTTTCAAATAGAGTTAGAGCTAAAAAAGGAGTAGCAATAATGTTGAAGGATAAGCTATGGCAGGAAAAGAGGGACTATAAATGTATTAATTCAAGGATTATGTGGAGTAAAATAAAGATTGGATGTGAAAAGTGGGTTATAATAAGCGTGTATGCACCTGGAGAAGAGAGAAGTGTAGAGGAGAGAGAGAGATTTTGGGAAATGTTGAGTGAATGCATGGGGAGTTTTGAATCAAGTGTGAGAGTAATGGTGGTTGGGGATTTCAATGCTAAAGTGGGTAAAAATGTTATGGAGGGAGTAGTAGGTAAATTTGGGGTGCCAGGGGTAAATGTAAATGGGGAGCCTTTAATTGAGCTATGTGTAGAAAGAGATTTGGTAATAAGTAATACATATTTTATGAAAAAGAGGATAAATAAATATACAAGGTATGATGTAGCACGTAATGAAAGTAGTTTATTAGATTATGTATTGGTGGATAAAAGGTTGATGGGTAGGCTCCAGGATGTACATGTTTATAGAGGGGCAACTGATATATCGGATCATTATTTAGTTGTAGCTACAGTTAGAGTAAGAGGTAGATGGGAAAAGAGGAAGGTGGCAACAACAAGTAAGAGGGAGGTGAAAGTGTATAAACTAAGGGAGGAGGAAGTTCGGGTGAGATACTATAAGCGACTATTGGCAGAAAGGTGGGCTAGTGCAAAGATGAGTAGTGGGGGGGTTGAAGATGGTTGGAATAGTTTTAAAAATGCAGTATTAGAATGTGGGGCAGAAGTTTGTGGTTATAGGAGGGTGGGGGCAGGAGGAAAGAGGAGTGATTGGTGGAATGATGAAGTAAAGGGTGTGATAAAAGAGAAAAAGATAGCTTATGAGAGGTTTTTACAAAGCAGAAGTGTTATAAGAAGAGCAGAGTATATGGAGAGTAAAAGAAAGGTAAAGAGAGTGGTGAGAGAGTGCAAAAGGAGAGCAGATGATAGAGTGGGAGAGGCACTGTCAAGAAATTTTAATGAAAATAAGAAAAAAATTTGGAGTGAGTTAAACAAGTTAAGAAAGCCCAGGGAAAGTATGGATTTGTCAGTTAAAAACAGAGTAGGGGAGTTAGTAGATGGGGAGATGGAGGTATTAGGTAGATGGCGAGAATATTTTGAGGAACTTTTAAATGTTAAGGAAGGAAGAAAGGCAGTAATTTCATGCACTGGGGAGGTATACCATCTTTTAGGAGTGAAGAAGAGCAGAATGTAAGTGTGGGGGAGGTATGTGAGGCATTACGTAGAATGAAAGGGGGTAAAGCAGCTGGAACTGATGGGATCATGACAGAAATGTTAAAAGCAGGGGGGGGATAAGGTGTTGGAGTGGTTGGTACTTTTGTTTAATAAATGTATGAAAGAGGGGAAGGTACCTAGGGATTGGCAGAGAGCATGTATAGTCCCTTTATATAAAGGGAAAGGGGACAAAAGAGACTGTAAAAATTATAGAGGAATAAGTTCACTGAGTATACCAGGAAAAGTGTACGGTAGGGTTATAATTGAAAGAATTAGAGGTAAGACAGAATGTAGGATTGCGGATGGGCAAGGAGGTTTCAGAGTGGGTAGGGGATGTGTAGATCAAGTGTTTACGTTGAAGCATATATGTGAACAGTATTTAGATAAAGGTAGGGAAGTTTTTATTGCATTTATGGATTTAGAAAAGGCATATGATTGAGTGGATAGAGGAGCAATGTGGCAGATGTTGCAAGTATATGGAATAGGTGGTAAGTTATTAAATGCTGTAAAGAGTTTTTATGAGGATAGTGAGGCTCAGGTTAGGGTGTGTAGAAGAGAGGGAGACTACTTCCCGGTAAAAGTAGGTCTTAGACAGGGATGTGTAATGTCACCATAGTTGTTTAATATATTTATAGATGGGGTTGTAAAGGAAGTAAATGCTAGGGTGTTCGGGAGAGGGGTGGGATTAAATTTTGGGGAATCAAATTCAAAATGGGAATTGACACAGTTACTTTTTGCTGATGATACTGTGCTTATGGGAGATTCTAAAGAAAAATTGCAAAGGTTAGTGGATGAGTTTGGGAATGTGTGTAAAGGTAGAAAGTTGAAAGTGAACATAGAAAAGTGTAAGGTGATGAGGGTATCAAATGATTTAGATAAAGAAAAATTGGATATCAAATTGGGGAGGAGGAGTATGGAAGAAGTGAATGTTTTTAGATACTTGGGAGTTGACGTGTCGGCTGATGGATTTAGGAAGGATGAGGTTAATCATAGAATTGATGAGGGAAAAAAGGTGAGTGGTGCATTGAGGTATATGTGGAGTCAAAAAATGTTATCTATGGAGGCAAAGAAGGGAATGTATGAAAGTATAGTAGTACCAACACTCTTATATGGGTGTGAAGCTTGGGTGGTAAATGCAGCAGCGAGGAGACGGTTGGAGGCAGTGGAGATGTCCTGTTTAAGGGCAATGTGTGGTGTAAATATTATGCAGAAAATTTGGAGTGTGGAAATTAGGAAAAGGTGTGGAGTTAATAAAAGTATTAGTCAGAGGGCAGAAGAGGGGTTGTTGAGGTGGTTTGGTCATTTAGAGAGAATGGATCAAAGTAGAATGACATGGAAAGCATATAAATCTATAGGGGAAGGAAGGCGGGGTAGGGGTCGTCCTCAAAAAAGTTGGAGAGAGGGGGTAAAGGAGGTTTTGTGGGTGAGGGGCTTGGACTTCCAGCAAGTGTGCGTGAGCATGTTAGATAGGAGTGAATGGAGACGAATGGTACTTGGGACCTGACGATCTGTTGGAGTGTGAGCAGGGTAATATTTAGTGAAGGGATTCAAGGAAACCGGTTATTTTCATATAGTCGGACTTGAGTCCTGGAAATGGGAAGTACAATGCCTGCACTTTAAAGGAGGGGTTTGGGATATGGGCTGTTTGGAGGGATATGTTGTGTATCTTTATATGTGTATGCTTTTAAACTGTTGTGTTCTGAGCACCTCTGCAAAAACAGTGATAATGTGTGAGTGTGGTGAAAGTGTTGAATGATGATGAAAGTATTTTCTTTTTGGGGATTTTCTTTCTTTTTTGGGTCACCCTGCCTCGGTGGGAGACGGCCGACTTGTTGAAAAAAAAAAAATGAATGTTTTGTGCTGTTTTATCCTTTTCAGTATAAATTGTTCAAGAATTGTAGATTTAATAATTACGAGCTATTTTAAGCAGAATTCCAAATGAATGCCAGAGTGAAGGGAGGGAGAAATGGAGGAATGGCGGAAGGATGTTGAGATGAAGAAAGAGATGGATGGATGAATGCATGTAGGGATGAAGGGCTTGATGAAAAGATGAAGGAAGAGATTGATGGATTAGGAAATGATGGATGAATGTAAGAATGAAGGAAAGGAGGGATAGATAAAGGAAGGGCTTGATAGATGTAGGAATGAAGGAAGGAATGGATAGATGTAGGAATGAAGGAATGGATTGATGTAGGAATGAAGGAATGGATAGATGTAGGAATGAAGGAATGGATAGATGTAGGAATGAAGGAATTAATGGATAGATGTAGGAATGAAGGAAGGAATGGATAGATGTAGGAATGAAGGAAGGAATGGATAGATGTAGGAATGAAGGAAGGAATGGATAGATGTAGGAATGAACTAAGGAATGGGTAGATGTAGGAATGAAGGAAGGAATGGATAGATGTAGGCATGAAGGAAGGAATGGATAGATATAGGAATGAAGGAAGGAATGGATGAATGTAGGAATGAAGGATGGAATGGATAGATGTAGGAATAAAGGAAAGAATGAATAGATGTAGGAATGAAGGAAGGAATAGATAGATGAAAGAAAGCATGGATAGGTGGAGGAATGAAGGAAGGAGTAAATGGATTGAGGGATGGAAAGGATAGACAGATTGATGGATGAAGGAATGGATGGAGCAAGAGAGGAAGTGGATGATGATGTAGCACTCGCACACCCTCTCACTAAATGCTTACTTTCCTTTTTTAGACAAAGCTTTGCTTTTCTGACAGAGTTATCTGTTCTTCCCTTCATTTATATGCAGTTATTTAATTTTTAATTTAATGTGACTTTAAGAGAATAGTTTAAATATCAGTACAGTGGACCCCCGGTTTACGATCAGCTTCCAATGCGACCCATTATGTAAGTGTATTTATGTAAGTGCGTTTGTATTTGTATGTTTGGGGGTCTGAAATGGACTAATCTAATTCACAATATTCCTTATAGGAACAAATTCGGTCAGTACTGGCACCTGAACATACTTCTTAAATTAAATAATATTGTAAACCGGGGGTCCACTGTATATTTATTTGAGTGAATGGTCAAGAAAGAATGGCTGGATGGAGGGAGGTAGACTAAGAGGGCAGGATTGAATAAGGTGAAAGTTTTAATAATTATGTTGGGTGGAGGAGCTAGTGAAGGTAGTTCTTTCTAGAATTTGTCCAAGGCTGCTACTGCTGCAGTTGCTTTCATAACATGACTGACTAAGACACATTTGTTTCTAATGTTTTTTTCTGGGTTATGTGACTTACAGAATGCATTTTGGAAATTGCTCTAAAAAATATTGAGCATTGTCAGGCTGGCTACCTTCAGTCACACCCTTCCACCCCACAACCTGCCACCCTGACCACACCATGTACTGCCTTCATCTGGTTCCTGCCCTCCCACATAACATGATCTAGGCACTTCGCACCCTCACCACAACACATGCTGCTTCTTGCCTTTGCACATCAGATGCACCAAACATTTGTCACCTTAAATACAAGGATGCTAAGTCTTGCTGGTGCCTAAGCCATATTGTTCTCCTGGGAAATGAAAGGGCAGATATGAGGCCAAAACTGTCTGCAGATATGTCCATAGGAAGCGGCAGGCACAGTGCACCTTCAGAGCAACAGCAAGTTATAGAGAGTTTGGGGGGACATGGGTATTTGGCCCTCCTTCAACTGGAATTGTCATTTTCAGATGAATCTCCGTCAATTGAGGACCGGGGGCACACATCTCAATTAAAATCACTTGTTCACGGGTGCTCATTCACCCTCTGCATAACCTGTAGCATGCAACTGACTGTGGAATGCATTTTAAAAGTTTGTCCATAGCTTAGGTCTTTCCACCTTTGTCATACTTATCAAGATCCCTGTTAGGATTTCAGAGAACTATTAGGGGAATCTTTTGACATGAATAATTTAATGGGTATTTTATCTGCTGCTGGTTATTTAACATGGTATGATAGCATTTATTTGTGTTGAGTGTTTTATTTTTGTTTGTAATTTTTATTGTAGGTTAAGTTTATCTTTGTTTTTAGTATGTTGTACTGTATATAAATTTTTATCGATAAGAGTGCTGAATGACTTACAGTGCAGATTGTATACCACAGAAGGTTATGGAGGATATAGTCAGAAGTACAATACTTAGAGATAAGTGGTTTCATAAACAACAACAAGCGTGGATTCAGAGACAGCAAATCTTGCTTTACCAAGCTTATGGAATTCTGTTACAAAGTAATGGAGGCAAGACAGAAGAAAGAGAGGGCTGGGTGGATTACATTTCCTTAGACTGCAAGAAGGCATTAGATACTGTACCTCACATGAGGCTGGGGCAAAAACTTAAGAAGCATGCAGGAATAACTGGGAACTTACTTTGGTGGATCAAGGAATACCTTAGGGAAAGGAAGCAAATAATGATTGTCTAAGAAGAGAGGTAAGAATCGGGAAAAGTAACAAGCAGTGTACTACAAGAATTAGCATTAGGACCAGTGTTGCTTTTGGTTTATGTGAATGATATACCAAATGGAATTGAGTCAGATGTATCTCTGTTTGCTGATGATACAAAACTAATGAGGACAATACAAGCAGGCTGGGACTGAGAAAGGCAACAAACAGATTGGGACAAGATGCAGGGTTGGTCAGTTAAGTGGTTGCTTGAGTCCAACCCCAGCAAATGAAGGTTATGAAAATTGGTGGAGACAAAAGACTGGACACAGTGTATAGATTCGGGACAGAGGCTGCAGACCTCATTTACAATTATCAAGACTAACTCTAGTGTTCACATATTCCTTCACATTATACAAAACCTCTGCAACAGATTTTACCCATTAAAAACCAAACAGGTGATACCAAAGACATTAAACAGCCCATGGCTAACCAATGGCATCCTCAGGTCCACTGACAAAGGGCATAGCTATGAAAAGCACTACAGGTTAGGATTAATGTGTAAAGAACTAGCCAAGAGATATACTGTAACACTCACAAAGCTCATAAATTGAAACAAATGTATTATACTAACAAATTCAGTCTTATTATCCCTTAAACGCCCCAAACGTATATATACGATTTATTTTTCCTGCCTTCAAATTTGGCACGATTGGCCTGAGATGCCTTGTCAGCATAGAATGGGTCCTAACACTCAGTGTGCACGATATTAAAAAAATCTGGGACCACTTAGTATCTTGTGGGAGCACCAGTTAAATTGAACGCCAGCTAGAGCAAACAGTGCGGCAAACACCAAGGATTCACTGATGTAATGTCATATTAACACTCCTCTTTTAAAAGGAAAGTGATGTTAACCCCAAGTTTAGAGTCTGTGTATCTCTGTCTATCTCTATCTTCCTCTGTCTATCTCTGTCTCTGTCTACCTCTATCTGTCTCTGCCTCTATCTGTCTTTGTCTATCTGTCTCTGTATCTCTTTCAATCTGTCTCTCTTTCTATCTGTCTGTCTATCTCTGTCTCACAGGTACACATAAAAACAAGTATACATAGTGTAAATTACCTAGGATAACCCAAAAAGTCCAGACAAAGTGCTATACTCTGCTTGAGGATGTGAGTAAACGTGATGACGACACAGTCTTGTTGTCAGTATAGCTACTGAATTCCCCTATACGTATACTTGTGTAGTATATTGTAGATCGTATCATCCTTGTATATATTTAGGCTCCCTTTCAGTAGGCTCAGTGACTAGCATGTGTGACGTCACGTGATGCCGTTGTGAGCGCTGCGCGCTAGCTAGACAATGTGTTTGTTCTCACAGCTTGTATTTGAGATTTGTTAAAGTGCTGCGGAATGTGAAGTTCAGATTAAGTTCCTATAGTTCCGTGAATCACTTATTAACGTAGCCGAGCGGTCAGGCACTAGTAAGACTGGCACTCCTGTCTGGAATCCAGCCACAATATCGTGCACGCAGGATAGTGTACAGTTACCTTGGGTTTCAGAGGAACCTCAGATAACCCTGGGTGCTGAGACTACTATCCCTGCGATGGCGACTTGTTCAAGTAGTCGTTCCTTCCCAGGGGACACTTTGAGAAGAACTTTACTTGCAACGAGTTATGCCATCTCTTGCTGATGTCACAAGCCGTTGCAGAAAGACATTTCTGTGGCTAGTGCTCTCACTAGAGTGTCTGTTGTTGTTCCTTGTATTCCAGATGGTGATACTATCCTCGTTGACAGTAATCCTTGCAATGTAACAAGTTGTTTCTCGAGTAACTTTCACATGTTGTTAACGTTTGTAAGTGCAGTCTCTTTATAGCTGATACTTCATGTCGCTGTGTGCAACTCAGAATGAATACCAGTATTGTTAACAGTGTTCATTTCTTTTCCTCTGTGCTTGCAGTGAGAGATAGTAAATCCATTCTCCCTTGCTCATATTGCGTGTTATAGCATTACTTTTCTACCGGGGAGAGTCATCCACTCCTCCGAGTTTGTTCATTCCTCCAGTAAGAAAGAACCGATCCCTTATGGTCTGGTGTGATTCGATTCCTGCTCCAGGAAGATCTTATTATGACTGTGAAGCCACCAGCACCCATTAGTGACTTTGTCATGAGCCAAGAATTACTGTATCGAACAGCCTAGTTGGGTACTCCAAGCAGAAGAGTATACCAGTTAGTAATTCCACAGTCACTAGTATCATTTGTAGATGCATGTGTTAGCCATTGCAGAAGAATTCGATCCACCCAAAGATGATAACCATTCTGCATATGTAAATCTTACCCTTGCAGAGTTGGGTTTAAATATACATAGTCTGTATAATTAGATGTTCAAGATGAATGAAGTTGTCAACTGTGTGTTTTGTTATTAGCTGATTAGTTTTTCAGAAATTTTTTTTTGTGTTCACGTTCCCTCCGAATTCTGAGATTAGAAGTAATGATCTGTGCGCGCCAAATCTGCCTTTGCTGTTAATTACTTTCACCTTTGTAAATATATATTTATTCTTCCTCGGAATCCATAGAGTGCATGAATACAGATCGATCGATCAATTCCATCCTTTATTGTACCATGATTTGTTCTTATAATTCATAATGCATTATGTTAACACCCATTACGTTAACATCCATTACGATACCATCCATTAGTTCTAAGTTACATATGTCTTTGCCATTGTATAGAATCAGTCCAAACCCATCTGCCTGTTCAGCCTATAGCATAGTAGTGTATGTCGAGACGACATACATAACATGACCAAGCTATCAGTATAGCTACTGAATTCCCCTATACGTATACTGTACTTGTGTAGTATATTGTAGATCGTATCATCCATGTATATATTTAGGCTCCCTTTCAGTAGGCTCAGTGACTAGCATGTGTGTGACGTCACATGATGCCGTTGTGAGCACTGCGCGCTCATCCTCGTCCTCAGTTCCCCATAGTCCTAGCAGGCGACAGGACAGGCAGTTTGGGCTCTCCCTTATCACAGTCTGCAATATAAGCATTAACACCCAACGACTTGACAGACAGACATGTTTGTGTACCAACGAAAACAAAGTGAGGGCGATGCTCATCAAATATCACCTCTAATCTTTTCTTATCAGCTGCACCCTCCCCCACCCTGTGTATGCTCATCAGTTGTTATCTCATCATGTCACTGTCAGGGGTGGACTTTTTTTTCATGCTTCAGGGGAACTTATTACCTCCTCCTCCTCCTCTTCCTCTTCCTCTTCCTCTTCCTCTTCCTCTTCCTCCTCTTCTTCCTCTTCTTCTTTTTCCTCCTCCTCCTCCTCCTCCTCCTCCTCTTCCTCTTCCTCTTCCTCTTCCTCTTCCTCTTCCTCCTCCTCTTCCTCTTCCTCTTCCTCCTCCTCCTCCTCCTCCTCCTCCTCCTCCTCCTCCTTGTCGTCGTCGTCGTTATATACTTCCACATATCCAAAACATTGCTGGGACATAAATACTTTGTATGTACAGTGGACCCCCGAGTTTCGTGATTAATCCGTTCCAGAGAGCCTGCCGAAAGTCGAAATTCACGAAACTCGAAACCATTTTCCCCTTAAGAAATAATGGAAATAAAATTAATCCGTTCCAGACACCCAAAAATATTAAAATAAATTTTTTTTTTTCAAATTAAATAAAGATTTACATACTGAAAACAATCAGAAATCAAGTACATGCATATAAAAAATAATAATAACATTACACTTACCTTTACTGAAGACTTCTGGGTGGATGGAAGACGGGAGGAGGGGATAGGAGGAAGGTGTACACTATTGTTTGGAAGGAGAATCTCCTTCCATTAGGACTTCAGGTAGCAAGTCCTTTTCTGGGGTTACCTCCCTTCTTCTTTTAATGTCACTGGGAACAACTTGAGAGTCACTGGACCCCTGTCGCACAAAATATCTGTCCAGAGAGGTCTGTTTCTGGCATTTCTTTATGATTTGCCTGAAGTGGGACAAGGTTTTGTCACTGAACATGTTGCAGATATTGCTTGTTTCAGCTTGGTCAGGGTGATACTTTTCAACAAAACTTTGCAACTCATTCCACTTTCAACACGTGTCCTTAATCACCAAAGAAGGCACCTCCTTCACTCTCTTTTCCTCCTCCTCTGAAGCAAGTTCCTCAGCTGTGGTCTGATGCTGTTCCAGTTGAAGCTCTTGCAGTTCGTCAGTGGTTAGCTCTTCCCTATGGTCCTCCACCAACTCTTCCACATCCCCGTCACTCACCTCCAACCCCATGGACTTGCCCAATGCCACAACACCTTCCACAACAGGCAGAGGGTCGGCAGGGTCAGGGTCTGCCTCAAACCCTTCAAAATCCCTCTGGATCGTGTTCTTCGCTTTCTTTACCAAAGGGCTTGCACTAGCTTTCCTTGGGCCCATGGTGACTTGTTTAGCAGTTGCAATCACAAAAAACAATGGATTATTACGTATGAACCCGCGGGGTGATGGTCACGTGTTGGTAAACAATGGCACACTGAGAGTGAATGGCTTGGGAGACTGGCTTTGTGTGCGCAGTGATGGGTGGACGGGTACCGGACGGTCGCCGAATCATGAAACTCGAGGCCAAATTTTGCCGAAAAAACTTGCCGAAAGTCAAATTTCACGAAAGTCGATGCTCCCGAAACTCAAGGTCCACTGTATTCCAAGACAATAGTAAATGGCTAAGGCAGGTGTAAATGTCCACCTGTCAGTGTGTTTGTGACAATTTGAGTACAATTTCAGTCCCTAATACTAGTGTCAGAACAAAGATTGGTTATGAAATGACAAGAACTACTGTATATTGTAATTATCAGAACATAAAAATTACATAAAATAATATGAAAAATAGAAAAAAGGTATATCGGCAAAATTTCTGCAAGCGGCAGGACTCGATGTTGCTGTCACATGAGCATCCAGTGCCAACTTCTTGGCTGCATATCTCGGTAAGTACTGACCCTAATTTTTTTTTTTATTCTATAATATATGTCAATTTTTTTTTTTTTCTTATTTTTTTTTTTTTTTCAAAATATTTGGGGCGCTGCGCTAGTGAACGTATATATACGTTTGTACCATTTAAGGGTTAAAGAAGATGTAAACAAGACCTGGAAAACACTTTCTTAGATATTGGCCATTAGTAAATTCACCAAATCCAAGAAAAATCACTAATTAAATCTAATAAACCTTCCTTCTTGGAGAGAGCAAATAAATTAAATGGCTTCTTTTTGACTATTGGAACAAATCTGGATAGCAAAATCCCAAATTCTCTTGCCCAAGTTAAAGATTATCTCATTAATAACCATCCAAGTTCACTGTATCTATCCTCATCCACTTCATCAGAAGTTACCTCTATAATTATGTTGCTGAGAAATAAAGCTGGAAACAAAGCATATATATTTTTTTAACACAGGCCATCTCTCACCGAGGTAGGGTGACTTGAAAAAGAAGCACTTTCACCATCATTCACACTATCACTATCTTGCCAGTGGCACACAGATATATCCCATATATCCCAAACCCTGTCTCTAGAGTACAGGCACTGTACTTCCCACCTCCAGGTCTAAAGTCAGGTTAACCTGTTTCCCTCAATCCTTTCACAAAATATTACCTTGCTTACACGCCAGCAGCTTGTCAGGTCCCAAAAACCATTTGTCCCTACTCCTGTCTAACATGCTCACACATGTCTGCTGTATGTTCAAGCTCCTTACACACACACAATCTCCTTGACCCCCTCCCTCCATCCTTTCCTAGAACTAATATATAAGAAAAGTATAAGAAAACTTATGGACGAGTTTGGGAGTGTGTGTAAAAGTAGAAAGTTGAAAGTGAACATAGAAAAAAGTAAGGTGATGAGGGTATCAAATGATTTAGATAAAGAAAAATTGCATATCAAATTGGAGAGGAGGAGGAGTATGGAAGAAGTGAATGTTTTCAGATACAGTGGACCCTCGACATTCGATACTAATCCGTTCCTGAGAGTTATCGAATGTCGAAAATATCGAAAGTCGAATTAATTTTCCCCATAAGAAATAATGGAAATCAAATTAATCTGTGCAAGACACCCAAAAGTATGAAAAAAAAAAATTTACCACATGAGTAAGCCTGTTTTTCATAGGCTTAAGTCCTGGGAGTGCCTTTTCCTCCTGAGTAATGTAGGTCCTGCTTGGCAATTTCTTCCAAAACAGGCCTGTTTCGTCACAGTTAAACACTTGTTCAGGTTTCAATCCTTCAGCCTCTATGTACTCCTTGAATTCATGCACATATTTTTCAGCCGCTTTGTGGTCCGAACTGGCAGCCTCAGCATGCCTTATCACACTATGTATGCCACTATGATTCTTAAATCTTTCAAACCAACCTTTGCTGGCCTTAAAGTCACTCACATCAGCACTAGTTGCAGGCAATTTCTTTACCAAATCATCATGCAACTGCCTAGCCTTTTCACAAATGATCGCTTGAGAGATGCTATCTCCTGCTATCTGTTTTTCATTTATCCACACCAGTAACAGTCTCTCAACATCATCTAACACTAGCGATCTCTGTTTCGAAAACAAAGTTGCACCTTTTGCAACAACAGCTTCCTTGATTGCCGTTTTCCTGCTCACTATAGTAGAGATGGTTGATTGGGGTTTACTATACAACCTGGCCAGCTCCGACACATGCACTCCACTTTCGTCCTTTGCAATTATCTCTTTCTTCATTTCAATAGTCATTAGTGCCTTTTTTCTCGAAGGCTTGGCACTAGAAGCTTTCTTGGGGCCCATGGTTACTTATTTTGCAGAAACAAGCACCAAAAAAAGTGATAATATGGAATGTACCGAATGTATGCTTAGATGTGCGCACACTGGCTGGCTTGTAAACACTGGCACACACCGTGCAGTTCAGGCCACACGTGGACACGTCTCGTACGAAACGAGACGAATCGCATCGAATGTCGAGGCAAAATTTTTGCGTTAAAATGCATCAAATGTCGGATTTATCGAATGTCGATGCCATCGAATGTCGGGGGTCCACTGTATTTGGGAGTTGACGTGTCAGCGCATGGATGTATGAAATATGAGGTTAACCATAGAATTGATGAAGGAAAAATGGTGAGTGGTGCATTGAGGTATATGTGGAGACAAAAACATTATCTATGGAGGCAAAGAAGGGAATGTATGAAAGTATAGTGGTACCAACACTCTTATATGGGTGTGAAGCTTGGGTTGTAAATGCTGCAGCGAGGAGGCAGTTGGACGCGGTGGAGATGTCCTGTCTGAGGGCAATGTGTGGTGTAAATATTATGCAGAGAATTCAGAGTGTGGAAATTAGGAGAAGGTGTGGAGGTACTAAAAGTATTAGTCAGAGGGCTGAAGAGGGGTTGTTGAGGTGGTTTGGTCATTTAGAGAGAATGGATCAAAGTAGAATGACACGGAGAGTGTATAAATCTGTAGGGGAAGAAAGGCGGGGTAGGGGTTGTCCTCAAAAAGGTTGGAGAGAGGGGGTAAAGGAGGTTTTGTGGGTGAGGGGCTTGGACTTCAGCAAGCATGCATGAATGTGTTCGTTAGGAGTGAATGGAGACAAATGGTATTTGGGACCTGACGAGCTGTTGGAGTGTGAGCAGGGTAATATTTAGTGAAGGGATTCAGGGAAACCGGTTATTTTTATATAGCCGGACTTGAGTACTGGAAATATTTGGGAAGTACAATGCCTGCACTTTAAAGGAGGGGTTTGGGATATTGGCAGTTTGGAGGGATATGTTGTGTATCTATACGTATATACTTCTAAACTGTTATATTCTGAGCACCTCTGCAAAAACAGTGATTATGTATGAGTGAGATGAAAGTGTTGAATGATGATGAAAGTATTTTCCTTTTGGGGGTTTTTCTTTCTTTTTGGGTCACCCTGCCTCAGTGGGAGATGGCCAACTTGTTAATGAAGCCAAAACTTTCTCTGACTTACTTAGACTAGCAAAAGTTACACCAGTCAATAAAAGTGGTGACTTAACCGAAGTCAGTAATTGCAGAGCAGTTTCAAACTTTCCACTACTGTCCAAAATCCCTGAAAGAAAAAATATGAACATATACGTACAGTGGACCCTCAGTTATCGGCCGTTCCAGATATTGGCCAATTCAGTTTTCGCCCACTTTTTTGGCTGAAATTCTATCCTGGTTATTTCGGTTATCAGCTGTATTGGATGTGTCCACCCACCGCTTTGCCACATTTGTGAGTCAGTCTGGCTGTGTCTCTGGGTGAGAAAAGCCTCTGCACATTCATCCAAACATTGCGCTATAATCCATTGTTTTTTGTGGTAATTGATTGAGTGTGACTGCGAAATAAGCAACCATGGGTCCAAAGAAAGTTCCTAGTAAAGTTCTTTTGGTAAAGAAAATGAGAAACACGATAGAATTCAAGGCAGGCAGGCATGGAGGCAAGGGGTGCATCAGGCATGCAAGGAGTGTAACAGGAAGGCAGGGAGTGTAGCAGGCATGCAGGGAGTGTAGTAGGAAGGCAGGAAGTGTAGCAGGCATGCAAGGAGTGTAGTAGGAAGGCAGGGAGTGTAGCAGGCATGCAGGGAGCATAGCAGGAAGGTAGGGAGTGGACAGTTTTTTTGTGAGACAGGGGTGCAGTGACTCTCAAGCTGGTCCTAGTGGCAGTAAAAGACAAAGAAGGGAAGTAACCCCTCCTTGCCTTCTTCCGTATGCCAACAAGAGTATTCAGTAAAGGTATGTAATGTTCATTTATTAGTAAAATTAGTGCTTTATATTTCTTTCTCAATGTTTTTTGTATGTAAAACTTTCTTTCTCATTTTTTTTGTATGTAAATCTATAGTTAATCTTTAAAATATGTATTTTTTGTTAATATTTTTGGGTGTCTGGAATGGATTAATTGTATTTACATTAATTCTTTTGGGAAATAATATTTCGGTTTTCGGCCATTTCGGTTTTAGGTCGACCTTCTGGAGTTTTGAAGCTCTCTGATGGTGGGTTCTATCCCCTCCCATGATATGTTTTTTTTTTTTCTGGAACAGATTATGGCCAATAACCAAGGGTCCACTGTACATTTCTTAATCAAACATAATTTCTTTAACCCATATCAGTTTGGCTTCAGGCCAGGATGAAGTACTGATGATGTAACTATAAAAAGGCTCGGCTCAGCCTACTCTTGAAAATAATATATACCTAGTGGGCCTCTTTATCAGTCTAAAAAATTGCCTTCGAGATGGTAGACCACACCATTTTGCTGCTGAAATTAGAACATTATGGAATAAGACAACTTAGTCTGTCATGCATGAAATCTTACTTGAGTGACAGACATCAACATGTGACCATTAATGACTGCTCATTAGCAGTGTGATCACTCAACATTGGGATTCCACAAGTTAGTGTCATGGGCCCTCTGCTATCTCTTATCTTCACCATTGACCTTCCAGATGCTTCACAATATTTAAACCAATTCTGTATGCAGATGAAACAACTTTTGTTAATTCAAATACCAATCCAAATGCATGCATTACCATAAATGCTAACAATGTTCAATTCAACAACCTAAAATTCAGCACACACTTCCAGAACATCTATAAGAAAAAAAAATCCAAAATAGTGGGCATTTACTCAAAAATACATTACTGTGTCCCCTAGACATCCCTGTTCACTTTGTTCTACTCTTTAATCAATCCATACCTCACCTATGGTATCTGTGTGTAGGGATCAGCAATAGCTGATCATCTTAAATCTTTTGTTATTCAGCAAAACTCAGCTCTTGGAATAATTACTCATTGAGGCTTCAGGCAACACACATGCCCTTTATTCAGAAGTTTAAATTTGATTATTTTTTATTATTATTATCACACTGGCCGATTCCCACCAAGGCAGGGTGGCCCGAAAAAGAAAAACTTTCACCATCATTCACTCCATCACTGTCTTGCCAGACGGGTGCTTTACACTACAGTTTTTAAACTGCAACATTAACACCCCTACTTCAGAGTGCAGGCACTGTACTTCCCATCTCCAGATTAACATACATAATATTCACACTTTCTATTGTGCATGCAATATCTATAGGAATTTCACATGAAACAATAACCCAGAGCTTAAATTCTGTCTGGAGAGAGGCAAGAAAACAACATATGGACACAATACAAGGAATATGTTATCTCTTTGACATTCCACGTGTATATCTCGACTTGTTAAGAAACTCCATACAAATAAAAGGCCCAAAAATTTGGAACTCATTGTCTGAAAAGGCCAAAAATTCTCCATCAGCCAACACCTTTACTAGTATTGTTAAAATGCACCTAGTAAATCTCTCATAAATGTTATATAAATTAACTGCTTTGATTTCACCACCTTTATTTAGTCACTCCATAAAATGTAAATACAGTACTGTGTAATTCTCTTGTAATTGACCATTTGTCATTCTCAACCTGTCTCAAGGTCCTTGTGATTTTAGTGAGCTACACAGTTTGTGTTAAATAATATGCTAGGTCTAGATTTAAGTAGTATGTAAACCTTATGATTAGTTTGTCCAAAATGCATTGCATAGCTAGTGGCTCTCTTTTGTGCCTACTTTTGTATCAAATTTTGTATGATATATCTCTGCTGTAATCTTTGTATAGCCAATGAGAAATAATTTTTTTTTTTTTAATTTTAACACAGTATAGTATTAATTTTAACTGGGATGATGGCTCTTGTTTTTTATATTATTTGCCATTTGAGAGGCACAGTTCTAAAATAATTTCTTGTTTTTTTTTTTTTTTTGACTCAAGTGGAGCATAACCTACTTTATACTTTATACACTCTTGTTAATGCACAATAAATCACATTTCTTTATTTCCTTTTCATATGGTTTATACTACCAACAGAACATCTGTCAGCAGTAAGATTGTGATAGATTTTATATGAATGTTCACAAATTTTCCCTTCTCTTATAGTGTAATGGAGAAAAAAAAGGCTTGCCTCATTAGCCTTTTCAAAAGGCTCACATCAACATTCAGAAAGGAATCACATGAATACTTAACATCACTCCAGGGAGCATTAGAATTTTGCGAGTTTCTTCTGATAAATGACGATTGCTCAGTGTCACGAACAATGATTGTTTCTGCCTCAGAGTTGGCTAATTACCTTGGGTGGAAGCCAGGAGGGTATGAAATGCAGTTCTCAAAATACTCCCAGGATAGAAAGGATATCATTAAAAAAGAGGAAAAAGAAAAAGAGAAAGAAAAGGAAAAGATCATTAAAGAAGAACCAGCTGAACAACACAAAGGGGATAAAAAGGTCTCTACAGAAAAAGAAAGTGAGATGGAGGGTAAACAGGAGGGGGTCGAGGCTGCTGAAGAAAAGAAGGAAGAAGTTAAAAATGAAGAGGTAAAAAAGGAGGAAGTAAAGAAGGAAGAAGTAAAAAAAGAAGAAATAAAGAAGGAAGAAGTAAAGAAAGAAGAGGCAAAGAAGGAAATAACAAAGAAGGAAGATATGAAGAAAGAAGCAAAGAAAGATGAGGTTAAGAAGGATGAGGTGAAGAAAGATGACATAAAGAAAGATGAAGTAAAGAAGGATGAAGTTAAAAAGGAAGAAGCAAAAAAGGAAGAAGCAAAAAAGGAAGAAGTAAAGAAGGAAGAAGTGAAAAGAGAAGAACCAAGAAAGGAAGAAGAGATACAAGAGCGCATTCATCCAATAAAACTGCTGGAGAAACAAGTTATTGTAAGTATTCTGCATGTTGCATACACATACCCAGTTTTGCCATAGTGAAGCAAATTTCTTCTACATTCAGTCATTGCATATATTTTACATGCAGTATAACTATTCATTTATCATTTTCTATCATCTCTATGTTGATTTGTAAAATCATATTAACATGATAATAAGCAACCCACAGAAAGGATGGGGTTTGAATTCATGGTGAGCCAGTCCTAATAACTAGCTGGCCAGCATGCTAATTAATGGTACAATGGTAAGGCACTGGCCGGCAAGTTTCGGGACTGGCTTGCCATCGGTTTGAATCTCCTCCATTCTATGAGCCTCTGTTATTATGTAATATTCTTGACAAAATATTTTGTTTTCACAAATTTATCCAGAGCTTACACCTTTGTAATTGATTATGTTTTATTCCATTCATCTGTTGTACCTTTCTGTCAGTCAGATACTACTATATACCTTTATTTTTCACGTAAGATTTAAAATTGTTCAATATTTTTTACAGGCAGAAGGTTGTGAAGAAGAAGTGATGGAAAATCTTTATGATGACATATCTCAATTGATTACGCTTCTAGATCACGCTTGCCCATCTGAAGTAAAAGGCAAGACATTCTTGACAATATTTGCATCCTTAACTTTCGTAAAATCTACTCATTATCTGTTAATTGATAAAATATTAATATTAAACTGACATTTTCTGATCTTTGTTCCTCTTTTTATTTTGAATTAGTACTTGAATGCTTCTACTTACTAACTCCAAATTAAAAAAAAAGTTACTTGTTCAGGGCTGAAGGATCCACGTACAAGCTATATGGTATGGTCATGTATCTGACCTCTAATTGCAATTGTTGGCAGTCATTTCCTTGCTTTTTTAATACAGTGGAACCTATACTTATGAGTTTAATCTGTTCCATGACCTTGCTCACATCTCAATTTGTTTGTTTGTTGAGTTAATTTTCCTCATTTAAATTAACTGAAATGGAATTAATCAGTTCTGGTGGAATTCCAAGCATGATAAAATACTCCATTATTTATAAATAAATAACAAAAAGGCACAATACCGTGACTGGAACGATAGACAAATAACCCGCACATAAAAGAGAGAAGCTTACGACGACGTTTCGGTCCGACTTGGACCATTGACAGTCACACTGTGTGACTTTGTCAATGGTCCAAGTCGGACCGAAACGTCGTCGTAAGCTTCTCTCTTTTATGTGCGGGTTATTTGTGTATACTCCATTATTTCCCTAATATCAACTCTACAGATTATTTATCTATCAAAATTCATCTAATATGAGATAATAAACAGTATAAAAAACATAGAAACCTGATATATACTCTAGAATGAATAAAATATGTCATTATGTATGTGACTACATAGTGGTGTCGATGGTGAACGAGAGTTTGTTTGGAAACAAGACAGAATACTCCTTCAATATTTCGCTAATATCAACTCTACAGCTTATTTTTCTATCAAAATTCATCTAATATGACATAATAAACAATATAAATAACATAGAAACCTGATATGTACTTTAGAATGAATAAAATATATCATGATGTGACAGGTGGAGGCAGCCATAACCACTTCCACATTGTTGTGGTATTCACTTCCATCTAGTGACAGCCTTTCAAAGCCATCCTGCTTAAGGGCAATGTGTGGTGTAAATATTATGCAGAAAATTCGGAGTGTGGAAATTAGGAAAAGGTGTGGAGTTAATAAAAGTATTAGTCAGAGGGCAGAAGAGGGGTTGTTGAGGTGGTTTGGTCATTTAGAGAGAATGGATCAAAGTAGAATGACATGGAAAGCATATAAATCTATAGGGGAAGGAAGGAGGGGTAGGGGTCGTCCTCGAAAGGGTTGGAGAGAGGGGGTAAAGGAGGTTTTGTGGGCAAGGGGCTTGGACTTCCAGCAAGCGTGTGTGAGCGTGTTAGATAGGAGTGAATGGAGACGAATGGTACTTGGGACCTGACGATCTGTTGGAGTGTGAGCAGGGTAATATTTAGTGAAGGGATTCAGGGAAACCGGTTATTTTCATATAGTCGGACTTGAATTCCTGGAAATGGGAAGTACAATGCCTGCACTTTAAAGGAGGGTTTTGGGATATTTGCAGTTTGGAGGGATATGTTGTGTATCTTTATATGTGTATGCTTCTAAACTGTTGTATTCTGAGCACCTCTTCAAAAACAGTGATAATGTGTGAGTGTGGTGAAAGTGTTGAATGATGATGAAAGTATTTTCTTTTTGGGGATTTTCTTTCTTTTTTGGATCACTCTGCCTCGGTGGGAGACGGCCGACTTGTTGAAAAAAAAAAATTATTATTATACATATTATATGCATTATATTATTATTATTATTATACAGTGGAACCCCGCGTTTCATACGCCCTAAGTATTGTACACTTCAAGTTTAGAACTGTTTTTTAGGGTAAATTTTGTCATGCATTTCGCACTGTGCTCTGTGTTTTGTCCTGCGTACCAGACCTATACACCTGCCCATGCCTGCACGGCTCCCTGCGCAGCCGTCGTGAGTCAGTCTGGCTTTCTTTCTCTTTGAGTGAACATTATATTATGTACTAGGCATTTAAAGTGCCCTAGAGTAATAAAATGCATATACAGTACACTCATTACTTGCCTTAAAATATTTGTAGTCTTAACCCTTTGACTGTCAAAAGGCCCAATCCTGAAGTGTCTCCGGGTGTGGCAAAATATTCGAAAAAAAAAAAATTATTTTTTCTTATGAAATTGTTAAGATTATATTTCTGATTGTTTTAGTCCCAAAAAAAAAAAAATTCCCATCAGTACTTACCCAGATATAGAGGCATGAAGTTTGCAGAAAATGAGCCGCGTATGGCAACAGCGGTGACTGCCGCTCACCGGTAAACTTTGGTTTACTTGTATTTGAAGGTTTGTTGTTTTTTCACTATTTTATTTTTTCACATAACTTATGTGGCCTATGAGACCAAAGTAAGGTGCAATGTACATATATACACTCGTTGTATACAACACAATAAGCACACAAACATAATTATCAATATATTGTTTACAAAACTTGTTTACAAAAACAAACAATACAAAAAATTGTTTATTACTATTGTTCTATAATATATATACCAATATACAGTCACTGGACATATTCCTAGAAGTTCTGCAGCTTGTGTAACTCTTTGAAACATGGTGTCATACACAATGGTGTTTTACACTCCTCACACATAAAACATGGTGTCATACACAGTGGTGTTTTACATTCCTCACACATAAAACCAGTGTGTGCGCATTTTTGTGGAAGTTTTTTTTATGTGCAAAGACAAAATACCTCGTCTGAGCAGTTTTCTTCAAAGTATTAGCAGGCAATTTTGTTATGGAGTTTTATTTTTATTTATTTTTTTTATTATCACACTGGCCGATTCCCACCAAGGCAGGGTGGCCCGAAAAAGAAAAACTTTCACCATCATTCACTCCATCACTGTCTTGCCAGAAGGGTGCTTTACACTACAGTTTTTAAACTGCAACATTAACACCCCTCCTTCAGAGTGCAGGCACTGTACTTCCCATCTCCAGGACTCAAGTCCAGCCTGCCGGTTTCCCTGAACCCCTTTATAAATGTTACTTTGCTCACACTCCAACAGCACGTCAAGTATTAAAAACCATTTGTCTCCATTCACTCCTATCAAACACGCTCACGCATGCCTGCTGGAAGTCCAAGCCCCTCGCACACAAAACCTCCTTTACCCCCTCCCTCTAACCTTTCCTAGGACGACCCCTACCCCGCCTTCCTTCCACTACAGACTGATACACTCTTGAAGTCATTCTGTTTCGCTCCATTCTCTCTACATGTCCAAACCACCTCAACAACCCTTCCTCAGCCCTCTGGACAACAGTTTTGGTAATCCTGCACCTCCTCCTAACTTCCAAACTACGAATTCTCTGCATTACGTTCACACCACACATTGCCCTCAAACATGACATCTCCACTGCCTCCAGCCTTCTCCTCGCTGCAACATTCATCACCCATGCTTCACACCCATATAGAGTGTTGGTAAAACTATACTCTCATACATTCCCCTCTTTGCCTCCAAGGACAAAGTTCTTTGTCTCCACAGACTCCTAAGTGCACCACTCACCCTTTTCCCCTCATCAATTCTATGATTCACCTCATCTTTCATAGACCCATCCGCTGACACATCCACTCCCAAATATCTGAATACATTAACCTCCTCCATACTCTCTCCCTCCAATCTGATATCCAATCTTTCATCACCTAATCTTTTTGTTATCCTCATAACCTTACTCTTTCCTGTATTCACCTTTAATTTTCTTCTTTTGCACACCCTACCAAATTCATCCACCAATCTCTGCAACTTCTCTTCAGAATCTCCCAAGAGCACAGTGTCATCAGTAAAGAGCAGCTGTGACAACTCCCACTTTGTGTGTGATTCTTTATCTTTTAACTCCACGCCTCTTGCCAAGACCCTCGCATTTACTTCTCTTACAACCCCATCTATAAATATATTAAACAACCACGGTGACATCACACATCCTTGTCTAAGGCCTACTTTTACTGGGAAATAATTTCCCTCTTTCCTACATACTCTAACTTGAGCCTCACTATCCTCGTAAAAACTCTTCACTGCTTTCAGTAACCTACCTCCTACACCATACACCTGCAACATCTGCCACATTGCCCCCCTATCCACCCTGTCATACGCCTTTTCCAAATCCATAAAAGCCACAAAGACCTCTTTAGCCTTATCTAAATACTGTTCACTTATATGTTTCACTGTAAACACCTGGTCCACACACCCCCTACCTTTCCTAAAGCCTCCTATTCTCCGTCTTACTCTTAATTCTTTCAATAATAACTCTACCATACACTTTACCAGGTATACTCAACAGACTTATCTCCCTATAATTTTTGCACTCTCTTTTATCCCCTTTGCCTTTATACAAAGGAACTATGCATGCTCTCTGCCAATCCCTAGGTACCTTACCCTCTTCCATACATTTATTAAATAATTGCACCAACCACTCCAAAACTATATCCCCACCTGCTTTTAACATTTCTATCTTTATCCCATCAATCCCGGCTGCCTTACCCCCTTTCATTTTACCTACTGCCTCACGAACTTCCCCCACATTCACAACTGGCTCTTCCTCACTCCTACAAGATGTTATTCCTCCTTGCCCTATACACGAAATCACAGCTTCCCTATCTTCATCAACATTTAACAATTCCTCAAAATATTCCCTCCATCTTCCCAATACCTCTAACTCTCCATTTAATAACTCTCCTCTCCTATTTTTAACTGACAAATCCATTTGTTCTCTAGGCTTTCTTAACTTGTTAATCTCACTCCAAAACTTTTTCTTATTTTCAACAAAATTTGTTGATAACATCTCACCCACTCTCTCATTTGCTCTCTTTTTACATTGCTTCACCACTCTCTTAACCTCTCTCTTTTTCTCCATATACTCTTCCCTCCTTGCATCACTTCTACTTTGTAAAAACTTCTCATATGCTAACTTTTTCTCCCTTACTACTCTCTTCACATCATCATTCCACCAATCGCTCCTCTTCCCTCCCGCACCCACTTTCCTGTAACCACAAACTTCTGCTGAACACTCTAACACTACATTTTTAAACCTACCCCATACCTCTTCGACCCCATTGCCTGTGCTCTCATTAGCCCATCTATCCTCCAATAGCTGTTTATATCTTACCCTAACTGCCTCCTCTTTTAGTTTATAAACCTTCACCTCTCTCTTCCCTGATGCTTCTATTCTCCTTGTATCCCATCTACCTTTTACTCTCAGTATAGCTACAACTAGAAAGTGATCTGATATATCTGTGGCCCCTCTATAAACATGTACATCCTGAAGTCTACTCAACAGTCTTTTATCTACCAATACATAATCCAACAAACTACTGTCATTTCGCCCTACATCATATCTTGTATACTTATTTATCCTCTTTTTCTTAAAATATGTATTACCTATAACTAAACCCCTTTCTATACAAAGTTCAATCAAAGGGCTCCCATTATCATTTACACCTGGCACCCCAAACTTACCTACCACACCCTCTCTAAAAGTTTCTCCTACTTTAGCATTCAGGTTCCCTACCACAATTACTCTCTCACTTGGTTCAAAGGTTCCTATACATTCACTTAACATCTCCCAAAATCTCTCTCTCTCCTCTGCATTCCTCTCTTCTCCAGGTGCATACACGCATATTATGACCCACTTCTCGCATCCAACCTTTACTTTAATCCACATAATTCTTGAATTTACACATTCATATTCTCTTTTCTCCTTCCATAACTGATCATTCAACATTACTGCTACCCCTTCCTTTGCTCTAACTCTCTCCAATACTCCAGATTTAATCCCATTTATTTCCCCCCACTGAAACTCCCCTACCCCCTTCAGCTTTGTTTCGCTTAGGGCCAGGACATCCAACTTCTTTTCATTCATAACATCAGCAATCATCTGTTTCTTGTCATCCGCACTACATCCAAGCACATTCAAGCATCCCAGTTTTATAAAGTTTTTCTTCTTCTCTTTTTTAGTAAATGTCTACAGGAGAAGGGGTTACTAGCCCATTGCTCCTGGCATTTTAGTCGCCTCATACGACACGCATGGCTTACGGAGGAAAGATTCTTTTCCACTTCCCCATGGACAATAGAAGAAATAAAGAAGAACAAGAGCTATTTAGAAAAAGGAGAAAAACCTAGATATATGTATATATATGTATATGTATATATATATATATATATATGTATATATATGTATATATATGTATATATATGTATATATATGTATATATATGTATATATATGTATATATATGTATATATATGTATATATATGTATATATATGTATATATAT